>NC_082596.1:83110953-83413280 GCF_030936135.1 Gavia stellata
TATATGTATATATACATATATCTATTTCTGTGTATACAAATTCTTAAAAATAATGTAATTTAAATATAGATAAAAATGAAAGTTGTACCTGTTTAGTGCTTCTTTCTACACAGCATCCTGACATATGCTGCAATATTCCTGTCCTTTCCTGGCTGACGAATTGACAAAATTAGGTGCATGTTTATTAGGCTACTTTACCTGAGCACTATTAAACATTGGTGGCCTTGGGGGGGAACGGAAGTACCACAAATACTGCTCTTTCAGAAAGCTACAGGAAAAGAAACAGGGCAGTTGAAGTGAGATACTAATGTTGATGAAATTAATGTTCACACCATGACTGTTGTCAAAACTTGGCTTAATACATTATAAGCAATTTACCAAAGAGAACTGGTGTATTCAAGATAAAGACAGCCACAGTGTCCTGGTTTCTGAGAGCAGAATACAGTTGAGTTTGAATCTCAAGAACTTGATCCAGGCTTACAATTTTTGGCTTCAATTCAAACCAGTAACATCCTACTTCCTAGGAGATGAACTAAAATAAGTCACCCATGAAGCCTCATTCTGTTTCTTGCTTCTATCTATTCTGCTGCAAGTAAGATTTCTTATTAAAATCACCATGGATACATGATCCTTATAATCCCGTGTCTTCTTCTGATTGTCTGCTTAGCTGCAGAAAGTTAACTAATGCTGTGCTTAAACTTGGAGAAATTGTTATGTAGATAAAAATGAGATTAATATCTTCAAAGCTTCAGGTGAGGAAAGGAAAAAGCAAATTCTTTGTGCTTGCTTATGCGATCTCAGTTTCTCTGCCAGAGACCGGATAACAAGCTGGCACCAAGGTGGAAGAAGATATTTGGATTGATGCCATTGTTTTTTCTGCTTACAGGGTTGGGGTGGGGGGATCTTGCCTGTGAGCTATGAAATTGCTGCACAGTTTTGCCCTTTTCCACCTATTCCTCCTCCCCTCAGAGTAGTGTGGAAGAGAAATAGCTGTGCTGCTTTAAATTAAATTTAATTGCACTGTTCGTTTGTGGAAACGTATCTGTTTTTACACCCAGGTGGTGTCCCGGATCCTCTCCTGTTGTGGGAAGAGGGACGGCTGTCTTGCACATGTTGTACACGTGTGCTAAAGGACAGGCTGCAGGAGATCCAAAGTTCAAACTGTTTGTCAAGATAGAGCTCTTTTATTCCTGGTTACCCTGAATTAAGCAGAGCAGGAACTTGAAACTGAATCTCATGTGTTGCAACATGCTGCCTTCTCAGACCCCTTAGTGGCGACTAGAGAAATGAGCTGCTGCCCCTCTCCCAAAATCCCAAATCAAAGCAGCTCATTTTTGAATTAACTGTGGGCGATTTGACCCGGTTCCACCACGGCAGATGCGTTTGACAGTGCTTCGCGTCCGACCCAGTGGGATCTGGGGTGTGTGCTCTGTGCTGTGTGGCGTTTTGCAGTAGCAGAGAAATAAAACATGGTGTGGGAAGTTGCGTAGGCATCTTTGGAAAGAGTGGAGTAGCAGCTCGGAAGGAATTGCCCTCACACTGAGCTCTTTCACAGAGGTCTGTGCATACTTCAGCAAAAAAAAAAGCCCTTCTTCAGTAACCAGCATGATTGCTATGGGCCAGTTGGTTATTACAGGTAAACTGGTAAAATCAGTACTCTCTGATTTGTATCAGCATGTCCCTGAAAATATGAATGTGTATTCTCTGATTTTCTGTCCTGTTGCTTATAGAGGTGAATTTGAGTCTTTTAAACTTGGTGACCTACAGTACATTGGGCAACTCAGTTGCCATTGAGAGCATCTCCTGGGCTGTCCGCAGCCTGGCTGCTGGACAGGCAGTGATCAGAAAAGAAGGGCAAGGATTGAGGATCCTGGTTTAAGTAACTGGAGCAGTATTTTGTACATCAACATACTGCTGTCATTACTTTTTACTGGTATAGGCTTTCAGTAAAAGGTAGCACAAATGTCTTAGGCTGTATGTGTCCTTTCTGGGTTCCTCCTTAGCAGCACAGATGCGGTGTCATGATGTGCTTCTCAGTGAAAGAGGCTGCATTAAAAATGACTTCTGTTACTGTTTAATGTACTGCAGCAAATGCTGCGTAGATCTGTAAATCAAGACATTTGTTCTTCATTTTTAGCAATGCCCTTTCCCTGAACTCATTTAATGAGACTGAGTTGTAAGATGTTTGTATGTTATCCAGCTGGACTGGGCGCATGATTCTTGAACTCTGACTCTTACTACATTCTCATTTTAGAGTGTCCTGTGTCAATAGATAGTGGCAGCTATACTCTTAAGGCAGTCTTATTTCATATAATAGCGCTCTAATGTTGTAAGCAGTGTAGTAGACAGGAAAATACCCGAGACTGGGAGAATTTGGGAATTTCTTTGTTACTGAGATTCCTGACAGCTGTGTTTCATAAAAGTGAAGGGGCACTGTAAGTGAAGGGGGAGGGTAATTTATGAAAGGTAGTGTATGAACCAAAATGTGACATACAGCAGAAGGTGACGGTGAAGAACAGAAGACCGTGCAATTTATTATCCCTGTTTGTCACAGAAAACATGCCCAGAAATCAGTTCCAGCATATAAATGCAGTTTTATAGCAATATAAACAGTTACAATAGTAGTTACAGAGGTGTAGATTATTGCCTCTAATTTCAGATATCTGTTAAAATAAAAATAAAAATTTATGTTGCTGAGCAACTGAACTATTTTCTATCTGCTCTAGTTTAAACTCAAGGTAAGATTTTTTCCAACCCGTTCAGCAATTTTTATGCCCCTTTTCTGCTGAATGTTGTAGCAAATGTAGATTGCTCAGATTCCTAGGTCAGCTGTGCATCTCAACCCAACTACACTGAACGGTCGTTTACCAAGAATGAGTCAAGTACACTGCTTTTTTCTGTAGACTTTGCTGTTAAATTTCTTTTGATGTCTTGCTGGGCCTAGTCTTGTGCATTCAGACTGGGCCACTGCCTCCGTGACAGCAGACGCTTTGGGCAAGCCAGGCTTGTCTCCAAATAGATGCTGAGCTCCAGTGCTGGAGTTGCTACTGCTGGTCTGAGAGAGCTTTTGGTATTTGCTGTTTTGTTTTGGTGTTCTGCTAGTGCTGCACCTTTCTTATCTAGGCCAGAAGTATATCTTACACCTGTGTACAAGACCTGGTATAGTGGGACATTATCTGACTTACAGCTGTGGATGGGGAAGACTTTTTGTTTGCAAGGACCCCATGGAAAAGGAGGTGAAAGCTGGTCTTGTGGCAGCATGTTCTTACTCTTCTTGAACACGAGAAGGATAGATTTCTTATATATCCTTTTATCTAGTTTTCTGTCCTCTCTTCAGTCCCTCTCCTCCCCTCCCTCAAAGTGTAAATCTCCTCCTCTATGTGTTTTCATCTAGATACTCCAGCTTCTTATGTGGGGTCTGTTGTTTCATGCCAGTACAGAGGAAGCAGGAAGATGATGCTAGCTGGTGCCAGGAAAAGGAGACGGGGACACTTCCCATGCTAAATGTGCATAGGACAGCTTGGAGCTGAGATGCTCTGTCATGGTAATAGAGAGCTAACCAGTGATATGGACCATACTGACCCCGTATATAAGTTGCTTTTGTTTCTTGGTTAGAACACAAGACATCTTGCCTTCTTTGTATGATGGCTACACTGCTCTGCACACTGGAATAATGTACTGGATAGTCCTTCAGTGAGGTACATGGTAAAACACGGAGGAAAGACAGCGGGAGGGAGGTGACCTGCCATGTTTCAGTATCTGTTGCAGAAGCAGATAAGAGACATCCTTTCTTCAGAAATGTTCTAAAGGGAAAGGGTCACCCTTTCGTCCTTTCCCCTTCTCCTGCAAGCTCTGTTGGACATAAAAGCAGTTTCACTCTTTAACATTTACACAGATTGACCTCAGAAATAATCAGTGGCATCCTAGAATGACTGCTAATCCTGGGGGCTGCAAAGATGTCTACCATTTGTCAGATACTTACACAACATTTGAATAATCAGAAAAACGTAAGGACCAATTTGGTAACCTTTACCTGGCATTGTTTGTTACACATTTGCTGTTAGACCATGCTCAGTATGGACAATGGCAGTGAGTAACTTCATTTTCTGAATTACAATAATTCCTTGCACTTCAGTAGCTCATGTTCTGGCTGGTGGTCTTAGTCTAAATCTGTGTTTTAACTTTCCTCGATACCTTGAATTCTCAGATTCTACACATGAGCTTTTCTTGGCAACTATGCTTGTAATGTCCAAATAGGTTCCCTAATGTCTTAATATTTTTGAGATCTAAAACACTGCTGTAGAAAAGAATTAAAGCGTAGCCTAGAATGAAAGAACCATTTAACACTTTTTATGCCCCTTTTCCACTGAATTTAGTGACAGATATAGATTGTTCAGATTCCTAGGCCTGCTAGGCACCATGACCCAATGACACCAAACAGGTATTTACAGCTGAGATGCAAAATCCTGTAGCTTCTCAGGCACAAAAATGGTGGGATTGCTTGCATTTTTTTTTTCTTTTTTTTGCAGTAAAAGTAGAAAACTTTACATCTTGGGAGGATTTAGGTGGGCAGGAATAATAACCCCCATGAACCTATTGTACCAAATTTATGCTAGTATCTGATAAGAGAGTGAGTCTTTTCAGTGCTATAGAAACCTCCCAGCAATATCATGCTCCAAGAACAAAAGTACAGCTTGGAGGTGTCTGTACAATAATTGTATGGAAGTGTCTTCATCTAGATACCGAAGTTTCATGCTGTGACTGGTTGTTCAGCCCTATAAACCTGCACTTATAAATCTGCATAGCGCCCTTGAGTGCAAGTGTTCTCTCAAATCTTAGCAAGATCAGCAATGGAGCATGGAGCCTTTCGGAGCTGCAGGATTGCTGATCTTTCCATGTGGGGTGTTAAATGGAAAATAAACAGCTCTGTGCTGCAGTCCCATTGTCTGTGCATAATCATCGATTGAAAATGGGCACAGATTGACAGGCTCAATGAAGTCCCCACATCTGAATGGAAATGTAGAGTGACATTTACTCTTTTTTCTTTTTTTTTTCTTTTTTTGTGCCTTTCCAGTACCAAATAAGAAGGGGAAAGAACACCCTTTTCTCAGATCTCATTACCTCTTTACAGACTCCAGACTTTGTTTCCTGGTAAATTTAATTGCAGTCATGGTCTAATGTCTCTCTTTTTAACACAAGAATGTGTACATGCACAAAGTTGCTCTCCTGTTGCTCCCTTCTCCTGTCTATTTATTAACAGAACTGCCAACTGCTTGATAATGTCACATGAGGGAAGATGGGGTTTTATATTTTCTTAGACATTTGTCCAAGGTAGAGTTACAGAGTGCTCATGGAAAGTCAGGCTTTTAATTTCATCCTGCTGCAGTAAAATATTTCATTAATTCTTGCATGGTTTTGCAGCTGAGTACTAAGTCTTTTGTTTCACATGCTTAATCACATGCGCCAAATCTTCATAAGCCCAGTGGTGCGTTCTCCTCCAAAGCATCGTGCTGAGTTGCTAGTCAAGGGGAGGCTGTAAATCTCAAGGATTTACAGTGGGGAAATGGCATTGTACCTTGCAAATGTAAAGAATATGCTTTCAATAACATTCTAAACAATGTTTTAAAGTCATTAAAGCAGTCTGAGGAGGGTGACGCTCAGTTGAGAAGAGAGTTAATCGCTCTCAGTCTGTATAGGCAGGTGGCCACGTACAACTGTAATAGTTCTTTTCTCTGGCTATTAGCCTGCAGATACTGATATCCATCCAGGTTTACTATTGATACTAATGTTTTCCAGCTGCTGCTTGCTAGTATGAGCATATTTCTGGTAACTGAGGATCATATTTGAGTAACTGTAGATTTCATGCAGTTGGGCTGCATATGAAACACATGATTTTTGAAAAAAATCGTTGAATGTGGGGTTCAACAAAGCCAACTGGCTTCAGGGCCTCTGGTTCAGTATTCTTTGATCCAGTTTCTAGCTTCATTTGTAGGGCTAGCAAACAGTGCTGGAGCCTTTCTGTCTGTCTTTTTCTTGTTTTATATTGAAAGAGAATTGTACTGGCAAATGCTAGAGATGTGATCAAAGATCCCACCAAAATGTCAATCTCCTAAATAGAAAACTTAGTATTTTAATACTCATTTGAAAGTGCTGAGTTACAGACAGTCATTGCAGATTAACTTTTGTTTAGCATTTCTAAGCATTACTTTGTAGTTCTTCAAGAGAAACCGCAAAATTATTCTTAATGATGGTGTCATTTTGTAAAGACTGAGTTCTTGCTTTGCACTGCTATCTATAGTTATCTTTGAGGGAAAGATCATAAGGAAAAACTCTCACCTAACTGAATTTTGAAAATATGAAAATAAAATCTGTAATGTAAAAAAAAGTGAGGAAACTCCCATCTCTTCAGCAATGCTGAAATTACACATTGATTTGTATCATCTGAATTACTTGGTATAGCAGATAATATCACCACATTACTCTAAACAAGCTTTAGAACTGCTTTTGTTTTAATCTAGTCTGATAGCAAACAGTTATATGCCAGTTGTTAAAAATAGGAATGAGATAGGAAAAAAAGATGGACAAAAATATCCAGGCAAAACAGCTGAAATGGCCTATCAGGCAGCCAATTTCAAATTCCCATGTTTTCATTTGTGGATTAATTCTATGCTATAAATAACATAAATAAAATCAAACAATTGTTATTGTACTCCAGCTGGAAAAACACTCAGAGCACCAAAAATATCAGTTAAGTGCAAATGAGCAAAGGAATTTATGTCAAAACACTCCAGAAGCTCAGTAGACGGAGAGCTAATAGCATAGATCATCTTGCAGTAGATCATCTTGCACTGTAGCTAGCTTGCAGACAACAAAATTGTTCTTGAATTTTTCATTTTAAAGTTAATTTAATTTTTGAGGACAATTTTGGATTCTCCATGTAGGTTTGAAATGGAAAAATTGTTGGGAGTGCCTCCTTTCTCTATCTGTACTGGTTTTGACAGACTCCCATCTCTGCACTCCTGACATACCAGTTACCAGAGACTCAGTTCTCTTCTTTCCCATCCACAATTCTTCTGCCTTCCCTGTGGCCTTCTTGTACAGTCCTTTATCAGGTTTATTTCAAATGGTGCTAGATGTCTTGACTCCTGAATATGTAAGGTTAACTTGTCAGAACAAAGCATGCCAAGGAGAAGCACTCACACAAATTTAAAAATAAATTTATAGAACTCTTGTGTTTCTTGAGTTTGTCTGAATATCAGGCTAACAGGTATGAATGACTGAAATAAACTGACATTCATTTTTTTTAATGAATGTTTCAGATACCTTTCTGTCCTTGCAAGCATGCAGTGTTCCCAGCCTTAAGAATTTAAAATGAATGATGTCGTTAAGAAACCATGAGACAAAAAATGCCTTCTGGCTTTACGACTCTTTCAGGTCTTTTCTTGCTAATATAAGGATTAGAAATGAAAGCTTAGATTATTTTTGTAATAAATACTAGAGCTAATGCTTTAAAAAAATTCCAAATACTCTGTGGTTATGATAAAAATATGAGCTGACATCTTACAAATATAAGAGTTCATAGAAACTGAGTTCATTTGAAATTGAGTGTCATATGGTTATGATCCCATATTATTTAGTTACTTTAAACTCACTTCTTTCTCAGGCTAGGATCTTTAAGATTTTTTGGCACACAAAACATTTTTCCTGGCTGGTCTCTGACAAATATGATGATGAATGTAGTTTCCTTTTAGTTTAAAAGAAAAAAAAACCCTCTTAATATTTTTTTCTTCCTCTGTAACAGTTATTTGAACTTTTCACATGGAAATCATGCTTATTTTTGAAATTAATCCAAAAACTTTTTTTACTTTTAAGAAAAATTTATTTTCCAACCAATGACTACAAAATAGGTTGTGAAACTGCTCAACAGACACTGATACGAGACTTTTTCAAAAGCCTCACTATTACGTAGTTGCCATGATGTAATCTGCATGGAAGTGGAAGTCTCTGCAACAACATGTGTATGCCCTTCATCTGCTCCTAATAAAAAAAACAATTACATCAAAATGTACATTAAAAAAAATTATGTCAAAGTCAATGGGTACAAAGTTAGAGGTTCACAAATTCAGTCTGTGACTCCGAGCCTGCAGTGCAGTCCTTCGTAGCCACTTGTCCCTTGGTGCAGGTGCTAAGAACTGAGACCTACGTGGCCGTTCTTCATTCCCCTGCTACTATTTACCTGGCCAAATTTGTGCTGCTGATCTTAATTTACTTACCAAGGCTTCTGAAACTCCAGAATACAGACTAGTTTGAGTAGATAGTGTGAAAATGCTGCTACTGAGGGGAGTTTACCTAAACTTGTCACACTTCAAATCCCTAATTCTTGCCATTCCTTGCAGATGATCCTTTTGTATCCTGCTCTGTTGAGCATCATCTCCAGCAGCGCCATGTTGCTACGTCTGGTTGATATTTAATTACACATTAAAGGAAGACACTTCTAATGTTCATGAGTTTCTCTGACTGTAATAATCTAGTCGCTGCACCTCAGATCTGTAGGTAGGAAAGGCAGCTTCTGCAGTGTGTGGCAAATATAACTCAGAATTTTCAAACTTGCGTAACCTTTAAAAAGGTCTTGGAAAGTTAGTGAACCACTTTAGAGCTTCCTCTTGCATCTGTTCAAATTTGAATAATTACTCCTAAAAGGGATGTTCTTTTAATGAAGACATGCATCTAATTAATAAGCATAGCATAAACATAGCACTGACCATGATGCGTCAGTCCAACACCTGAAAACCTAATGAAAGCAGGTTAAAAGGGGTTTATCATAGTTTTTCAAGCATTCACAATGTTCTGTTTAAGCAAAATCACTTTGTTTTCTTGCATCTGTCTTTAATAAAGCACTAAGATGGCTGCCAAGCAGTAGCTTCATCTGTATCCAGCTGGATACACCTGAGCTTTCTTAGCTTGAGAAAAAATCCTTCTCACCAAGTGAACCGAAACTGAGTGAAATGCGCATATTTGGAACTATAAATTATAATGTCCATGTACAGGTGTTCTCAGCCTAGAGGCATAAATGCAAAGGAGCTTGGTTCCAGAAGGAGCTTTCAGCAATACCTGAAAACTTTCAGAGATGTTTTACAGCTCCATATTACCATATTAGCACCGTACTGTAAAATCTAGATGAGCGACTTGCTCATTATGCTATTCTAACATGTGCGAGATAATGGTAAGCTTCCGAGATCGTCATTCAGTACAGTGCCAATATGCAGAAAAGCAGCCTTCTCTAACAGAGATTTGGGGTGAAGAAGTCATAGGGAATAAGCTTGCTTTTTAAAAGAAGGAAAAATATCTCCAACCCTTTATAGCAGCTGTTGGCATGAGGCACAGCTTTTCTGAGGATGAAAAACGGTATTATCCCATTTTGCAAACGGGGAAGTTGGGCTGCAAATGAGGTGGCCTTCCACGCAACAGCAACTGGAAGAGACAGAGTAGGTTTTGAGCTCTTGCCTCCTCTGACCCCAGACAGCTGTGGACCGCTGAAAACAGGGAGAGAGAGAGATTGTCATGATTTTATACTACGTTACAGTTTTATTGCAGTAATACATGCCCGCATTTGGGCTTTGGAAGGGAAGATCTCGTCTGTCATTTTTACCATGGTACGCTTCGTACTATGACAGCTCGCAGAAGCTTAAACCAAGGGATATTGTCTCACTGTTCTAGGATGGCATATTTCACCTCGAGAAGATGACTCCTGCTCCAAATGAGCATGTTGTGGTTTTAGGGATATGAGGTTGGTTCTTTAGACTTGCAGAAAGATGCAGAGCTGGGACAGGCTTCACACGTGAAGCTAAGTGTGAATGGCAGGGTATGACAAAACGTAATGGTGTGATGGTAGTTTTGTATTATTTGTGTAAGTTGTCCTGAATAAAGAGAATAATTCCTTCTGTATTTGATTTCTGTGTTTGAATGAAGTGGCTCATGTCAGATTTCGCAGGAGAAGAGTGTGACATGAGAGAAGTTTGCAGTCACTGGCAACTAGCGTAAAAGAACCCCTCTTTTTAGCCCCATATATTCACAGAAGAGACTTTGAAAAGAAACCATTTTTTAATCATTCCTTTGCAAAAGCTAATAAATACTTAAATAGAAGACTTGCCCTTTTATAGTGAAGAATTGATGAGCTGAAAGTGGGCAGTGAATTTGGCCATTTATGGAAAAAAGTTTTTTATTCTGTTTTATCTATAAATCATAGAATAAGCTTAACTGTGGTATGGCTTACCAGTTACCTGTGATCAAAAATAAAAGAAATACAAGAGAGTAAGAGGTAGGTACGAGACTTAAATGAAGATTTCGGGTTGCTAATACTCTTAAAATAGTTACGTGTTTCTTGAGACATATTTCTTGATACTGGTTCACTTAGCATTTTCTGAAATAGCATGAGACCTTTGAAAGTAGTATTTCCAAATACAGAGGTGAGACTTTTATGCACTTGAATCATAGTTAGACCTGGCCCCCTTATTTGGGATGTGTGAATTTAGTGCTCAACTTGTGCATGTGGGGGGATTACCCAGAAAACTGCACTGAGCAGAACTGTGTATATGATTTCTGAAGAGCTGAATGCCTCTTGGCTTGTGACAGACAACACCTTAGGGTTTATGAAGTGCAGCTCCCTCTCCCCACCCTCCAAGCAAATGAATTGCCAAACCCTGGGTGCCAGAGCTGAGGCAGCAGGGCAGAGGCACTCACTCGGTTCCCATTCCTCAAGGAGATCCCGTAGGGGAATGCAGGGGCTCCGTCCCACCAGCTAAGCTGCTAGTGCAGGAAGGAAAAAAACCAAATTGAAGTGCTGCTCGGTCTGACCATTGCTACCTCACCAGCCAGGAGAACTGATTACAAAAAAACCTCTGGAAAAGCCAGTTGTTGTCAGGAGTATTCTGTTAATGGCATTAAAATGAATTCATATCCTCTTACTGCTTTTAAAACGTGGACATCCTGGGGCATGGATGGATTCCACATATGTGCTAATATGGGGGACAGCAAAATGGGACCCTAGTACTGGTTTGAAACATGGGCTGCTACTGAAACTTATTAGTGATGAAAGAGCTAAGAGAAACTTCCTAGTGGTATTTTTCTTTTTATTTATGGTTCTGTCTTGAAAAATGAAAACCAATTTTCCATACTTCTCAAGTCTCCATTACTTTGATAGACTTCTCCGATTTTAATGCTGAAATCGCTTAATTATACTTTATATTGATGTCTGCCTGCCTTTTTTAGTTAGAATAAATAATTTTTCAAATAGCCGTGGACCGAAAGCTCTTTAAACTGAAAGAGTGACTCTAAGAGTTCTCTATAAATAGCTTTCTGTATAGGATGTGGGCCTTGGAAAGTAAGCTCTTTTCTGTTACGTGGTCTGAATTGACCAAAATTGCAAATTGGTGTACATACAGCCTTGATGGAGGGCTAGTCTACATCAAGAGTAGTATAGTCTAAGGCAATTGATATGCATTCTGAACTGCAGAAATTGAATTGTGGCCATATTAGGTATTAATTACATTCGTTGACACAAAATGCAAGTCAGTGGTCAGGTGAGGGGGAGGGAAAGGGACTACATCCAACTCCACAGCTATGCCTGCAAAGTTATTTTCCTTTTGCTTTCATTTTGTGAGTTTAAATTTGATAGCTCTAAGATGGACAGATTTCCTACTGATACTTAAATGGAAAAGAAAAACAAGCTATTTTATTGAAAGGAGATATGCACCTGATCACCTTTCCTGATTTCTAGTTTTCATTTCATTCCTTCTGCATTGTTTGTTCTTTTCCAGTTTAGGTAGCTGCTAGCTTGGAATGGTTCTGGCTGAGTAATTATTAAATCGGATTTCTGCCTTGCTTGGTTTGAAAATAAATCTCTTAGTGCAATTCATGGATTGCACTAGCTGCTAACTTTAAATCTTGCCAAATGGACTTTTTAACCTCCAGTCTTATGTAACCTTCTCTCTAGCAGAGCTGATCAACCACCCCAATATAACCCGAACAAAAACCAAGGAAAAGAAAAGAGAAAGTACAGTCAGCGAAAATGTCAGAAAGAAACTTAGGCAATCAGTCTAGATCTGGGAGTCTTGAATCCAAGGTGACATATCTAACAGCTTAACACATGACATGGTATGGCTTGTTACCTGGCAAAGCTCTTGCTTTGGGATGATTAGAAACGCTTTACATTTTCAAAGTGGATTTCTCAAAGCAAACCATTATCATGTTGAGACACAACACAAAACTCTCTAATAGAGATTGGTTTTGTTCTGCAGCCCTCTCAGCTTGCACCACTGAAACCAAAAAGCAGACTCGGCCTTTTTCCTCTGAACCATCTATGGCACCCTCTGAATTTGTATAGCTTATTACCAAAATGCGGCACTGAAGGAGTGTAACAGGCTCCACATGATGACATTTGTTGATGCATACCTATGGTTCTTCACCTGGGAGAGAAAACACAGCTCTCATTTCTCAAGTTTTGCAGAATATTGGCGGTCTGAATGAAAGATTGCCTAAGACATCCTGGTATTTTTAACAGCCATTAGAGGAGTGTAAAATGAGTAGTGGTGAAAAAGATGGAGAGAGATATTTGTAAGACACAAGTAGAAATCAGATGCTTAATGCTTGCCAGTGATTCTTGTGCACCAGTTCCATGTTATTTTGATAATCCTGCCCCAGTGACTAAAGTGAAACTGGTAAGCCTGGTAGTTTGAATGTAATGCTTTGTTTAAAAAATGGAGGGGGGAAGGGAAAAAAAGCCAAAATCCAGTATAAACATGCATTCTAAATAAGAACAAAAAAGAAAGTCTGGAACATGAGATTTTCTTTTGTGTTAAATGTATGCTGTTTTAAAAAACCCACATATTGTGCTAGTGTGAGAACCAGGAAGTGAGAATGACCCGCGTGGCAAACTTAACATAATAGACCAAGCTACAGTCTGGGAGAAAATGTAAATGGCACCAACGAGTGTCCAGGAACAAGAATGTGAAAAGCTTTCCAAGATGTTGAGCATTCAGGCTTGCATTTCTCTCATTTCTTTTGAGCATGTCTGTACTACAAGACATTGTTACAACAGAGCTGTGAGAAGCTGAGAGCTGATAAGGTGCTGACACCAATTCTGTGGTCAAAAGGAGGAGTTTTTTCTCAACAACATGAAAAACACTTGTAATTCAGCCCAAAGTCTTGCAGGGTTTAATTATAGGTAGTTTTGATGTTATGCAAAACACGACTTGACTTGTATTCCTTGACTTCAGTACAGAATTTTTCGTTTAAAATGAAACTTCGTACACAAGACTAAAAGTCAAAAGGTGTTATTCCATGGGGAAATGCAGCAGCACTTCAGGACATCATTGTAAAATACCCTGTAAGTGCTGCTGAGATGATAAGTAGGTTTTGTGTTGACTGCTTGAAGGATGTTAAATTCCACCAGCGGCATGATGCGTAATACTGCCCTAAAGACCTAAATGTACTCAGTTTTCTAATGCAATGTTAAACTTGCAGGTATTTTGAGAATAACATTCCAATTACTAATTTAACTGTCATTAGCAGTTGTGTATTACCTGGAGGATGAAATCTACTTAATCCTGTGATTCTTGCACATACCTTCATTTCTGAGGAATGTGGTGTTTAGGGCTGAGGTTATTGGGAAGGTGGGCACATCACCAGTAACTGAAGCAGCTGCATGTTCTGGGATGGAGATTTGGGAGAAAAGAACTGTGGGTGGTTTTTTTAGAATCACCCAAACTCTTCCAGTGACTAAACCTGAAGGTGTGGTACCTCCTGGAGCATCAAGTGCATCTGCAATCATTTCCTTTTGAAGAAAAATAGAGAAAAGCTTGTGCTGCAGATTAATATAGAGCTGAAACAGGTAAAAGCAGATAGAGAATTTGTTAACTAGATCCTAAGCCTTAAAATACTTTAATAGTTAGGTAATGGAATAAAGGATTCAACAATAAATACTTCATTTAAATTGGTCATCTTTTGTTTTGCTGAGTAAACTAGATACTGCGTATTTTGCAAGGAAGCACTTGCAATGTTCTTATGAACACCACAACACGCACCGCGGAGGAGAGTGCTGCCTTGGGTGAATGGCGGCCGGTCTTGCTTCCCTGTTGGTAGCTTCCTTTCTGTGGTACAACTGGGGAGTCATGTGCTGCAGTCAGAAATGGTGTGCTGCAGTCCAGGTAGCTTGTATTTGAAAAAGCAAAACAAAACTGAGGTTCAGATTTGGTTCATAATTATAAACGTGACTTCATTGCCTGTAGCGAGGGTGTCATACAAACAGAAGAAAGAAAATATGCAGTCTAAGGATTGCCATGATCTACCATAGGTCTGAGCTGTCTGTTAAGAGCCCTGTTCCTAGCTCTAGGATGTTTTCTTACAGCCAGGGCATATGCCCAGTGCTTTTCCAGTGAGCAGAACCAAGAGCAGTCTAGAGATGGGAAAGATAAATGCCAAAGAATTTAGCAGTCACATTGGAGAATCCTTCTAGCAGCCTTCCAGTACCTGAAGAGGGCCTCCAAGAAAGCTGGAGAGGGACTTGTTACAAGGGCATGCAGTGATAGGACAAGGGGGAATGGCTTTAAACTGAAAAAGGGTAGATTTAGATTAGATATTAGGACAAAATTCTTCACCATGAGGGTGGTGAGGCACTGGAACATGTTGCCCAGAGAAGTTGTGGATGCCCCAACCCTGGAAGTGTTCAAGGCCAGGTTGGACGGGCTTTGAGCAACCTGGTCTAGTGGAAGGTGTCCCTGCCCATGGCAGGGGGGTTGGAGCTAGATGATCTTTAAGGTCCTTTCCAAGCTAAACCATTCTATGATTCTATGATTTTTAAAGTAAAACTGTAGTTCCCAAGATTTCAGAATGAATATATCCATTTCTTGTAGCATACTGTAATTTATATGCTAAGGACTGTCTCAAGTTTGATTAAAACTAGTTTGACCAGTTAAATGGACATTAAAGTAATACAGATTTATAAAGTGTGGAATATTAACCAGATATAATGTAAGTGTAGATACCCATAAATAATTGTCTCCAGTGACAGTTCCCTAGTTAAATACCCTAAAGCCTTTTTAAAAAAGCGAACATGGGTCTCCATGTCCTTGTTAAGGAAATGGCAGGTAAGTTTGCTATTTATGCAAACAGTAACTGAGAACCTTTGCTATTGAAGAAAACATGTAAATGAGGATCGTATAGTTTTGCGGGTTTTTTTTTTATAGAAAGCATGAATTTAAAATCTCTTTGTGTGCTTTGTACTGTATGTTTAGTATAAGGCTTCATGTTCTTTGTTCAGGATGAGGCTAGAGAAATACAAGCTATAGATGTTAAGCTTGAAAAAATTCCCTTTCCCAGTGTGCAGTCCCTCCAGGAATGAGGTCTTCCCACATCTGCTCTTCACTAGGATTGTCGTGTGGAGGAGGCTAATGTTTTCATTGCCTACTAGCATCTGACTGGTACATTTTTGCAGTGTCTCTTTTGGAGGCACCCGAAACAGTTCAGGGGTCTGCCAGCCAAGTGTATTTGTGGTATTGAGATCCATGATAAGAGATAGCGCTGGAGGGACCAAATTGGAGCAAAATGTGTATTAGAAGGAAATCGTCCTATTATCTAGGCTTTTATCACCTTGCGTGTTTTTGTGATTAGACATGGTGGTGGTGTCTTAAGTATTTGAGGGAGGCAAAAAGTGGCCATAATTGGAATAATATGAGTGGAATCTCGCCTCTCCCTTGGCTGTGCATGTTCCTGCGACCTGAACAGTTTGAAAGATTTAGGTAATAAACACCTCTGAAATCTGCATCATTTTCTATTTAGGAACTTAATTCTAGGGTACAGATTAGAAAGCTTTGGCTAGTGTAAAATGTTTATTAAAGTGCTTCCTGGGGAGTCATGCACAAACCCCAAAGCAATGTGGCAACTTAGAAAGAATAAGGAGGAGGCACATGGTTGTATTTTTGGCTTAGTCTTTCAGGTTATTTTGAAGCCTGCAAACTGTTCCTACAAGAGATGTTCTTGTAAAATTAATCTCAGTCTCTGCAAAACAGGTGTTTACAGCAGAGTTTCCCCTTCCAACCGTGTGCCTAACAATAGCGTGATTAAGATCTCAATCTGGGGCAGGCTGACTTTTGGCTGCATGTGTGTACCTGCATGAGCATGTCTGCAAACTGCTTTTATTATTCAACAAAAAGACCATATGCAGGTAACCTGAATATAGGAGAAATGCCTTGACAATGAGCTGGGTCTCGAGTCTGTAGGAAGGCTGGTAGACTGAACGGGGCAGATGTGGCAAGTAGAAATTGATGGCAGCTATTTTAATTTAAGCAATCAGAGCATTGGATGAACTGAACACAAGGCTGAGCAACACATACACTGCACTGTAAAAATAACCTATTTTATGCTTCTTCTGTGTTCCTCAGTTTTTAATATGGCTTGTGTTTTTGTTATAAACAATGCAAACCAGCCTTGCAGGAGCTGCCAGGAATGAAACTGGAGGCACTGGCAGTTGAATCTACGCTGCTGGGCAATGCAATGTTGCGTTGGAGCACTGAAAAAAACCAGGTGTGGCAAAACCAGTGTGATTCTGATTTGAAACCAGCAATAGGTATGTATCAAATAATGCTAACACCAAAATGGATCAGCTATCGACAATTGTCTAAGGAGAATAGGGTTGATGTTATTTCCATCCATATTAGCTGGTCTTATAAAAGATGTTATCTCTGCCTACAAAGCACAGCCTCGCCTGGGGTGAGTGGGGAGTTTGCACACAGCTGAGCATTTCTTCCATGCTGCCTGTTGACTCGGGAAGGCAAGACTGTGTTGATCCGTCTTCTGCTCATATTTTCTGCAAGACGGCTCTGTAGCTGGAGAGGCTAAGGGCTTCTAATGGCTTAAGGAAATGAGGTGTATTGCGTTTGGCAGCACACTTCTACAGAGCAGCTCATACAGCACACAGATCAGTACTTCACATAAGTGGCTTTAATATAGGGTGAAACACACATAGTGCAGTCCCTTGATATATTTGTTTCTGAAGAATCTCCTACAGCTAAAGTAGCGCTGGTGTCTGACCAGAGTCAGCCTGGGTACTGGATCTTCAGACACTATGTGTCTTCAGGGTCTTCAGCTGTACAGTCCTCCAAGTCAGGAGGATGTAAGTCGAAAGTCTTCAATAGTTACTTTCAATGTAACCCACAAAATCTTCATCACCTTTTCATCAAATAATGGATAAATTTTATTTTTATTCAGGAATTCTGCCTAGCTAGCTAGTGTTATTTCACACAGGGTGCAAAGATGAATTACACGTGCGAAGTACTTGTGGTTTCAGGTTGATACTAATACGAATTGACAGTTTTGGCAAAACCTTTGCCTGTAATGAAACTGCTGATCTTCATTCCCATGCTGTTCTTGGAAAAATAGGTTCCTAATTGATGATTTAATACATACCTCAGAGCTCAAGTATTTCACATGAATCTTAGTAATATCTCAGGTACAAATTTTAAATTTACTCTCAAAATAATTGTCATGTGATTATTAACTTTTCTGATAACTTTATGCATTATTAGTAGTGATGCTTCTCAAATGAAGCAGTTAGTCATGTACAAGTTCTTAAATAGCCAGGCACAATTTTATATCAGCTTGCAGTGTGCTTAATTTATTATAACTCTCATAAATGGAGTCTAATATCAATTATCATAATTGAGATATATTAATGACAAACGGTCCATATTAAAAAAAGCACATCATCCTTCCCATTTTTGTGTGGTATATGTGTCCTCAGGAATTTTAAAATAATATAAAAATTGAAGTTCCTATTTTTTTCTTTTTTTAAAAAGCAATTTGCATCAAAGGTGTTCTATTTCTAACCAGAGGAAAATAGGACAGATCTGGCTGAGAATTAAACCTTTAGACTTGGTGATATTACTTCTTAAAATTCCTTTATTGGCTGCATATTAAAAGAAAACAGTAACAAAGTTGGAATTGGCTTCTTTTAAAGATCAAAGTTAGAAAATCAGGAGAACACGAATTCTGTATTTTATGTATTCACTTCTCTTTTCCTCTATACTCCTTTGCCAGATCTTGAGATTCATGAGGCTTTGGAGGAAGGAAAGGAGGCACAGTTGTTACAGGACTGTGCACATGCTGAGGGAGGGAGAAAAAAATTATCTGTGGTCCATGAAGAAAACACCGCAGGTGCCAAACCAAGATGTTCCTGGTTTATTATTGTGTGTCTCACAGCAATAAACACACCGAATTGTTCAGTGTTAAGGACTCGGCTTGAACAACCAGGGCACGTGGAGACCACAGGCCATGATTTGTTGTGTGCATCTAATGAACTAGCATCTTGTTGCCTTCGGATACATGTAACTGCCATGTGGAGGGGGTCTGCTGCTCACAGCCCTGCAGGCGTGGAATTGCATGAGGGGCCTGGCCCCTCGGGGCACAGCTGTGTGCCACTCACAGCCGTCTTTTCCGTAGGGAGAGGTGGTCAGGTGCGTGTTTTCTGCTGCCTCCTTGCACCAGCAGCACAACCTACCTGGCTGAAGGAGAGCTGGTTCCTGTCACGGCTCTGAAACATAAGGAACACAGAAAAAGAGGGTAGGATAGCGTAGGGGAGGGGAGGACAGGACGGGATAGGGTAGGGTAGGGTAGGAAAGAGGAAAGGAGAAAGAAAGAAAGAAAAAAAGAGAAAGAGAAGGAGAAAAGAGAAGAAAAGGTCTACACCCTACTACTACTAGGGTGTGAAGAGGCTTGAACCTCAGTGAGACCTAGCGTTTCTGTTCTGTTAATTCCAAGTAACATCAGAAGAAAAGGAAAATGTGTGAGGATAATTGAGAAAGAACAGAAAACCATGGCTTTGTTGCTAAAAGGCAAGGCTAGCGAGTCTAATTCTACCTAGGGGTATGCTACAGACATCTTCGAACATTAACCTGGTAAACTGATTGACCTGGGCTGGTGAGATAGGAGCGTCTCTGAGTGTGTGTGTGTGTGTGCGATGGGAAATACGAAATTGTACTGCATATTTTGAGAAGTAGTAAGTTCTTTTTTTTTCCTTTCATAAAAGTTTCAGAAAATCTTTTGAAAATTGTGTCTGGAAATTCCTTGTTTCCTTAAGTTCCTATATACATCCCGTTATAAAAAACTTGCATTTTTTTTTTGGAACAGAGGTGTAGGGTGAATCAATGAGGTGCAGGTGAGGTTTCTTCAAGATCTTTTCATTTATTTTGAGCAGCTGAGGGGTGGGGCCGTTTCTGGGATTGGTATTTCCTTTCGTTTGGAGTGTTGAAACCCTGCCTTGAGAGGGATGTGCATTTTACGGCTCTTGTCTGCAGGCAATGTGAGATAACTCATGCCTGGGAACAGGCTTGTGCAAGGGCTACTTTGGCCTGACCCACCGCACGTGCCTACATTGCACTGAAGGCAGTGGGATTTCAGAAGATATCTGTTGTCTTCCTAAACTGGTTTTTCTGGAGGTGGACTGAGCTCCCCACACTTTGCATGAAGTTGAACAGGGGCTTTGGAAGTTTAGCTTTGGCAATCAGACTATGGCAATTTACAGGTGATACCTGTGTTTTTGTCCTTTCCTGATGCACTGTTCTCTGTACTGAGAATGAGGTTGATAGCAAGTCCATTTCTGTAATAGCCAGACCCTTTAATGGGATGTGAAAGTATATGCTAAATGAAACATTTACAAATCTATAAGCACATAAGAAATATAATTGGGCAGACAAATCTTTACTGACAGAAGAGAGAGATAGTAAGAGTCTAATGCTAGGGACTTCTTCATTATAGAAGCACAATTTGAAATATAAAATTTGGAAATAACATTTCCTTTCCCAGACTGTACAAATGTATGCTGCCTGTATTCCAGGGATTCATCTCCACCAGATCAGCTCAGTCTTCAAGTGTAAAATCTAAAATGTTCTGTGAGTTCTTCTTCCTGGTGTATTATGAGCTTATGGATATTTAACTTTTTTTGACACTGTTATCCCAGGAAATCCTGATTATCATGAATATTCAATTTTCAAAGCGCTTAAATGTGCTCTAGGTGACCTGTAGACATGAAATTTTGTAATATAAATGTAGTCAGATTATTTCTTGTATACAATAAGAAAGATAACTGTGCAAGCTCTCCAGTTCTCTTCCTGCTTTCTGCAGGAGAATGGAAACTTCAGGATAAGCACAATGAACAGCAGCTCTTAGAAACTGAAGAAATCCTTGCTCCTGTTGTAGAAGTCCTCCACAGTGGTCTCTGGATTTGTTTCTTCTTCCATGAGAAGAACAATACAGTCAAAGAATACTGAGCATGCGGAGAAGCAGATGAAGTCTATCATAACTTCGAAGTGTTGTATTTAACCTTGCTCTTCTGATGTGCTGGTCTGCCAACTGCTTCATCAAAGTTCCCTGAAAATAACTGATATATTGCAACTTCTTATATAAAATCTGCTTCTGGACTGTCTCTTTCCAGACCCTGTTCTGTCCAGTAGTGAAGAGGCAGGGCCATCAAATGCTGTGCCATTTTACAGGAATGGTGCTCAGCATCAAAATTTTCAAGGCTCTTCCTTTTGGATGTGGTTTGCACTCAGCTGGTAGCTGCTAGAGCTAGTTCAAAACAACTAGGTGTCAATGGTAGTGCAAATTACTGAAGCCATACCGGGTACTGGCTTGCATGGTAAATAGTTGTAGGCAAATTTTTTTTCTCGGTCTGTCATTCACAAGGTGGATGCAATGGTTACGGGGGTTAGGGAGAGGCAGGGGAAGTGGGAGAGGCTGAGCAATGGAGCCAGGGCCATCAGACTCTCGGGGACAGGCAGGCTCTCTCCTGTTTGTTAGACTTGAGTCCTTTGGGGGGGCGGGGGAGCAAAAAGGTCTGTACTGTTGCAAATGTTAATATGTAGGTAGTAATACAGAGTGGATTTAACACTGTGTGAATACATGCCTCAGTGACTTAATGCACTTTGCTGTCTGTTTCACTTGTGAGACATCTCACTGAGATTCACTTTCATGTGGCACCAGGCAGGATTATCCCTGCAAGGATATCCTGTACAGTCACAGAGATAGTTAAATGGCTTGATCTACGTGCTACGTTTCTTCCAGGTATAGTTGGTTATAATTCTAAAATACTTTTTAAGGTCTGCTTTGTGTCTGCTGCACCCTGAGACCCTTTGCACTGGAGGACGGTTCAGAGCTGTGCTTCAGGCACAGTTAAGGTGGGACAGGGACTAGATCAGCATCTGTTTGAGGCAGTGGAGCACATGGGGGCTTTTTCTGGAGAAAGTGACAGGGGAGCCAGATACCTTAGCTGGGGAGAGGAGGAGAAGTATTTGTAATTCAGATACAGGGGGAAAGGAACATCATAGCATTGCTACCTGCAGGGCTGGGTGATGACCCTCATGATTGCTGTGCTTTTGCACGATAGTCTGGCATAGCTATAACGGTGATGATCTAGGTGGCTTTTAAATAGAGAGATGTAACACTCAGTGTCACAAGGAGTGAATCTATTCTGTTATAAAGTTGTTGAAACTATGCTGGAAGGTGGCAGTCCATTTGTAACTGTAAATACTTACTTATAGAGCATAATGATAGTCTCTGAAACTCTTCCCCATCTTCTGCTCCTGTATCTTGAGCCAGCTGGCTGTGATGCAAATTGAGACACAGATTTCACAGTGTACCTCCGAGCAAAAACAGTGTATGTTTCTTTTCATAGTTTGGGAGCACATTTCTCATATGCGTGCATCTCTGCTTATTAAAGGTCCTTTGGCATACACATTCTGTAGCTAGCTGTATCTGAGACTAAAAGCTTTTTGTGGGAGAAAATACAAATTGTGTTGAGTTACTACTATCCAGGGAATAGCAAAATCTGGAAAAATACACAAGATACAGCAAATGAAGTTAGGCTCACAGTGTCTGGGCTTTGCCGGGAAACAAATACAGGCTTAATTAGGGATTGCAAATTGGGATACACACATGACCAGTATAAATCTCTGATCCTGCTGACTTGCAAAAGCCCTTTCAAAGTTTTTCGTTGTAACTGTACATAAAAAATAAGCTGGAGTAATATTTATGGAGTATCAAGAAGCCTGTAAATTTGTCAGATAACAAACTAATGTCCATAGCCTGCCCTAAATACCTAAAAAGCTGGTATCTCTGCCATGAAGATAGAGATTAGATTGCTCAACTATGGCTCTGTGGAAGTTAATCCTTTTATTGCTGTTCCCCATAAAATTTCAGACAACAAAGTAGTGTTTTAGTAACATTAGGTTACCATTTTGCAGGGCTGTGTGCTAACCATTCAACAGTATTTGCAAATTGTTGTTGTTCTTGAATGCTGAAATCAGAAAGGTCTCTGCTGACCATAATATCTCATTTTTGTCCAAGACATGGAAAGTCTGCTGTTGGGCTGTGCCTGTGTCTTGTATCTGTGGTAGCAGAAAATCTACTGAAAGACAGCTAGTTCTTAGTGGTATTAAAAATTAATTATTATTTAGCCTTCTATGAGCACTCTTATGAATTTTTGCTGGTTTGCATCCACATTTTTGGCAAGTGTGTGAAAAATATAGGGCCTATGGGACTACCTGCCTTTGAAAAACAGAAAATTAGATTCAGCTTCCTTGGAGAAACTCTTAAATTAAACATTTGTTTGACAGTATTTTGAAAAAATCACCTTCGCCACCATTTTCAAAGGGTACGAAACTAGGAATTTTTTTTTTCTTAACCTTTAATTGAGTATGAATGATGTATTTAATACCAGAAGTGTATTTTTTGGGCAATCGTGGAGATTTTCATGTTCATTAATGACACAATATATCTGTGTCTCCTCCTGTTTTAACAGACAAAGTTTTCTTTGAAGTACAGTGGAAAATTTTCTATATTCTTAGTTGAGACTCCCATACAAAGGGTATATAAATACTGATATGGTTACATACATGCTCAACTTCTTTTGAACAACTGAACTGTGTAGCTGATCACTTGTGGTGCTTGCAAACCGTGAGCAGAGGCTACGAAGCATGCACCCCTCTTTTCCCCCCCTATTTTTTATTGCGTTATATCACATACTACATGTAAGCCTGCATTCAGAAGTACCCGTATTTGCTTCTGTTACCTTACCGAATGGTCGCAGGCTTGCTGTGTTTCAGTCTCTGCATTTCCCATCCTGCTGCGGGGGGCTGTGAGGCGCTGCCATGTGCGGGAATGCGGGGCTCGTGGTTGGCGATCCCTGTGGGAGCTGTGGGGTGGCAAGGGGCTGGGTGGGGGTTCCGTGCGTGGGGATGTCCCCACTTGGGAGCTGCTCTTACTTCTGGGGCTGCTGGAGCGCGGTGCCCGCAACCCTCTGAGTGAGGGAGGCACACGCTCCTGGCCTCTGGGTACCATCAGCCCTGCACATAGGCTGTACCTACAGCGGGAGCTGGCTGTGTAGGTAACAGGCGGTGAGTGGAGTGAGTAGATGCGGTCTTCTGTCTTAGGAAGAACAACAGCCTTCTCACTGACTCTAGGCTCGCTTTGAACTTTCCAAACCTTAATGCAAAGTGTGTTTATAGCCTTTGCAAGAGTGATAGTGGACTTTGTGTTAACCAGGGGTGGATGTCAAGATTGACAGTCAAATTCAGTTTGTGCCCAACCTGAATATAAATACAGCTTTTTTCTACTTCCATTCTTTATATCTCTTTCTCAGGACACAAGAGATCATGATGTATGTTAGTCCTCCATCATCTTGTTACTCCCTCCCCTCCCCTCCCCTCCCTCCCCCCTGAAAAGTAACCAGGGTTAGAGGGGTTCAGAGGAGGACTGTCCATAAGGGGATGTGGCAGAAGGGGGTTTTTGCTGACTGAAATGCTGCAGGGCTGAGCGGGACGTAAGCTCAGTGGCAGGGGTGCTCAGCGGCGTCAGTGCGTTCAGCTGATAATGTCTGACCAAACCTGTTGTTGTCTTTTCAGGAGCCAGCATCAAGTTTTCTCTTGCACCTCAGTTGATCTGATTTTGATTCTCTTGGTGATAAATGCTGGGCTTTGGGTAACCACCTCCTTCTCTTTTCTGTTACAGAGCTCCAACATGGGAGGCAAACTGAGCAAGAAGAAGAAGGGGTACAGTGTCAATGATGAAAAAGCTAAAGACAAAGACAAGAAGGCTGAAGGAGCAGCAGCTGAGGAAGAGGAAACTCCAAAGGAGGCTGAGGATGCCCAGCAAACCACAGAGACCACAGAAGTGAAGGAGAACAACAAGGAGGAAAAGGGCGAAAAGGAAACTCAGGTCGCTGCCAATAAGACAGAAGAAAAAGAAGGGGAGAAGGAGAAAACAGTGACCCAGGAAGAAACCCAGAAACCAGAACCAGAGAAGTCGGAGGCTGTTGTCGATGCGAAAGTAGAGCCACAGAAGAACAACGAACAGGCACCCAAGCAAGAGGAGCCGACTGCAGCCTCTGCTCCCGCTGCCACTAGCGAAGCACCCAAAACTTCTGAGCCTAGCAACGATGCAAAAGCTTCCCAGCCTTCAGAAGCCACAGCTCCCAGCAAAGCAGATGACAAGAGCAAAGAGGAAGGGGAAGCCAAAAAGACTGAGGCTCCCGCAACACCTGCAGCCCAAGAAACTAAAAGTGAAGTGGCCCCAGCTTCAGACTCAAAACCTAGCAGCAGCGAGGCTGCGCCTTCTTCCAAGGAGACCGCGGCAGCAACAGCAGCACCTAGTTCCACTGCTAAGGCCTCGGACCCTGCAGCCCCGCCAGAGGAAGCGAAACCTTCTGAAGTTCCAGCGACCAATTCGGATCAAACCATAGCAGTGCAAGATTAAATTGGACAGCCTGTTGAAACAACCACTTAAAACAACCTGTGTCTTTTTTTTATTTTTTCAGCTCTACTAACTCGTTTCAGATCTGAAATAACAAATATGTATTGCCCAGAAAGAAAAGGAGAAAAAAAAAAAAAGAAAAAATGAAAAGGATGTCCCATCAAGTTGGGAGGGAGGGAGGGGGGAGAATCCAAATAGTATTTTTGTGGGGAAATATCTAATATACTTTCTGCCAACTTGACACAAGTCCTGGATTTAAAAAAAAAAGTAAAGTAAATGGATGTCTGAAAGTACAGCACATCTTTTTTATCTGAACTGCTGTAAATGCACTCCACCAATGTATCAAAATCTTCTTTTTGTTCTGTAATGGGGTTTGGGAGTGATGCGTTTGATTCTGCCCACTGGGTTTGTGCCAAGGCAATCAGATCTTTATGAAAGCAGTATTTTCTGTGGTTTTTTTATTTACAGCCTTTCTTATTTTGATATTTTTTTTATGCAGTGGATGAATGCCAACTTTCAGACAAAACCCACTTAGCTGTCCACATATTTCTCAATGCCAATCCTCCAATTCTTCCTCTCCAAATATTTTTTGGGAGTAAAAAGCATTCTCATCCTACTTAGCCTACCTAGATTTCTCATGACGAGTTAATGCATGTCCGTGGTTGGGTGCACCTGTAGTTCTGTTTATTGGTCAGTGGAAATGAAAAAGTCTGCGTTCATTGCAGTTCCAGTTTCTCTTCCATTCTGTGTCACAGACACCAACACACACTCATTGGAAAACAAATGAAAAAACAAAATGTACAATGGATGCATTGAAATTATATGTAATTGTATAAATGGTGCAACAGTAATAAAAGTTAAATAATTTAAAAAATATAAAAGTGTAAAGACTGATTAAATCTTCACTTCTACCCCTTGGGAACTAGGTGAAGGTGATCCTTACACTCTGAGAAGAAGTGTTACATCTGGGTCTTCTTACTCTCCTATTTATAACAAAGTAGAGGTAAAGAAAGAATCATCAACCTCAAACCTAGAAACATGCTGCCGTAAACTCCTACTTCAACAGCCACAAGCATTCATAGGTGAGGTTGGAAGAAGTGGCAAATGAATAGCACATCTCAGATATGTTTTATCTCAGGCAAAGTAGGAATGGCTTTTGCCTGCCTTAACGTGAAAAAAATGCTCTCTTGCTATTTTAAAGAGCCAGAGGCATGCTGACTGCGTTTTAACTGGGAGTTAATGGATTTGATAAACTGATCTTTTAAAAAGAGACAATTAAATTTAATCCTAGTCCTGTTAAAATATTCCTAGTGCTGATAGACTTTGTTCTTTTCCCCATTGCCGTGGTGCAGGAGATGAACCAAAGCTGCCACAATAGGCCAGTTTTGTGTATTTCAAATATGGGCAACCTTGTGTAGATGAGCAGATTTTAGCCTAGGATAAACAACATTTTTCGATAGTTTTGCCTGTTTGTCCCATTTTTATTCAACAGAACTGCCGAATAATTGCAGGTTCTGCTGAGTGGCGTCCTTGCTGGATACAGACAACGATTTCAGTGCAGAGCCCAGGATTCACAAACCCGGTTAAAGCATATTTGGTCTGTCCATCAATAAGCTCTTAGGCTGAGCAGAGGTTCTGAGAGAAGTGGGGAATGGTAAACAGAAACACAGCTTGTACACATACCAAAGGGATGAGTGGACTTGTATTTAGTAAATAAGGGAAAAGGTGTTTTAAAATGATATAAATTATTTCACATACTCTTTCTCCATGCAGTGAGGATGTTTCACTCTGGAGACTTCCATAATTCTTATCCTTTATTTTCTTCAGGAATATGGTGTTCTTGTACTGTGCTGGGGATACTGATGTGAAGTTGGGTACCCGTGGAAAGCTTACTGGAACAGGCAGGAGTAGTTCTGTTGGGTTTAGATCAGGTCATTCGCTTTCATGAATCTTGCACCACCATCAAGCTTTTGCATCCTTAATACAAAGGAGTCAATTTCATGCATAACATGTCAAAATAAAGTGGATTCTTCTGCACACAGAAAGGTCAGCTAAGTACTCTGACTTAAAAAGAAGACAGGCTAATTTAGGTTAAATAGCTGAAGCACTACAAGGGGTCAGGCATATAACACATTCACAGTAGTTCACCAAGCTTTGTGCTTACATAGCTGTCACGATCTACAGCATCTTTGTGTGGCCAAGTTTGTGGCTTTCCTGCAAATCTGTAAGAGGCCTCTGCCATCGTTTCCCTGTGTAGATGTGTCCTGGAGAGGGGGGACTTCTGTCCACAACTCCCTGATGAATTTTCACAAGATGAGTCCAGGATCGAGAGGAGGAGTGCAGGGATCCTGCAGTACTTTGCGATGTCGTAGTACTGAATCGACCCGGAGCTGATGGGACTAAATCTGTGCTTTGCCTTTGGGCTGGAAGTGGCTGCCAATGGACAATAGGTATGTAACTTGTTTACTGGGATGGTATGCAAATGTACCTACTAACAATATCACACCTTGACTGGTATCACACCCATTCACTTTCAATAAAATGTTCAAAATAGCACTTAATCTCTATTACTAAAATAGTTTGACAATCAATACCTGCCTTGTTTTCCCCTGAGCTTTCTTCAGTTGGCACACTTAAAGCTGCTGAGATGATCTTGAATGCAGTCTTACTTTGATTATTTAAGGCAATTAAAAATACCCCTGTGCTCCCCAGCTGTATCCAAATCCAGCAGCCTCTGCAGCAGTTGACAGCAAACTTTTAACATATGTGCTGCAGTTCTCACAACCTGCTTGCTGACAGTAGTTTCTTCCCAACAGTGTTGATGGTGCAAGGGAACATTACGCCCCATGTGGCTGGAAATCACTAGCACATGGGCAAAGAAATACACACTTGTGTTTGGGAAGCTGAGAGGCAGAGCAGCCAAAATCTAATGCACTTATTTAAGTGCTCAGTATTCTCAAAAAATAAAAAGGGAAGTTGCCATATGATTTTAATTCTTTTATTAATAGAGAGGGCTGCAAAATTAGCCTTGTCATAGTAGTTAAAATGCTTAGTGTGTAATTGGTGGTGCCAAGGCATTCTGACTTAGACCATTGCTCCACAGTGCTGCTATTCTATACCTACACAGAGAGGGAAAGAAATCATCTCTGTTCAAAGAGCTTAAGCATATATGGTTAATAGAAATATGAAGCATGTTGTTTGCCTGAAGTGGCATGAGAAGAGATTAGAGCCTAGAGCCCTGCTTTTCTTCACCTCAGTCCAGTATCTCATCTCCAAGATCCTATTTTTCTGAGTTATAATCACTCTTTAATAACAGTAAAAGTATGCTAAGGGTACAGAGCTAACAGGCATGTTAATGCTTTGAGGGTAAGCACATTGCAGATAACCTCAAAGGACCCAGCCCTCTAGTGAAAGCGTGCCAAAGGAACAGAGAAATTCAACCCTGGGAAAGAACCTTTGCTATTGTTTAGAGCCTCTAAAGAGAGATGTTTGCAAGGTCTCCCTTGTTTTGCCTTGGAGACTGTCAAGAATCTGTTGCTCTCCCTTCGGCAATAGGAAGGTCAGTGCCATTGGCTTTGCTCACACTTTGCTCTCACTTTCATAGCAAGGAGAAATGCAGCTGCTGTTAAATGTAGAGCAACGTAACCTTTCCTTTTTTTTTCTTTTTTTTTTTTACTGTACTTGAAATGTACCTGCTGGTATTTTTATAATGACGTTTTGAGATGGAAAAACAACTAACGTTAATGTTAAAATATTCACAATGAAATAGCTTCCTAGGAGCAATGCTTACCACTCCTCCTGTAGCTGGTTTCTGTACACTTACTTATGTGTCTGTACAGGATAGACACTTCCATGAAGAAACAGTAAAATAAAACGTTACAGGATGTGTTGGTGTCTTATGTGACAGCACTTCTAGGCATGTGACTGCGTGACTGCCAGTATCTAAACAGTCAGTGACTCCCAAATTTCTGCTGGCGCTTCCTTTGTCCCAGCACTTAACTAGGAGGTCTATCCATTCTCTGTCTCACCTAACCATTGCCTTCTCCAGATCAGCTTGAACTCCAGCTTAGTTCTAGTGTACTGAACTGAGCTTGAAGCAGTGGGCAAATCAAGCCCTCAGCCTTGCTTCAGGAGCTTCTTATCACTAGATTGCATTTCTGTGGATTTATCCTTATTTAGCCAAACTGGGGAGTGTGTCAAAGAAATACCGCAGGTTTGTTGCCAGCACTGCAGAAGGCATTTTCTCACAGTGCATTTCTTCAGTACATCTACTGCTATACTTTCATTGTTGTCTCCTTGCACTGAATTCATAGTCTTTAACGTTTTTCTAAAAGATTTTTAAAGTGTTAATCACTTGGTTTGGTCTTTTTTTTTCAGGGTCACATATTTTTTTCTGTGCCAAACTCTCCACATTTATCCTGAGTCTGATTTGGTTGACTTTCTGCCTTCCATTTATTCTTCTTTTTTTTTTTTTGCATCCTGTTTTATATTTAACCTCCCTACCATATCTCATGCAATATAAATGCGTATCAACTGTTAAGCAGTCAGATTTGGAAACCATGTCCCTCCACTTACGGGAAAAACAGAGCACATTGAACAGCAGCATACATGTGTTTTCCTTCACTGCTGTGAAAAAGAGTCATCTCCGGGACTGGCAGAGTTTTGTTTGCTGCATTTATCATGGTGGATTCAATATCTGGCCACAGAGTCAGGTAAGCAGGAGGAGGTATTTTTAGGTTTTTTTTTGTTGGGGGAGAGAGGGAAGGAGTGGATGTTTCAAAATATGGGCACAGGAGTTGGGTCACAGGGCATATGACACAATCTTTTTGTTTCCTGGAGACAACACTATTGTATGTTAACTGCCCACCATAGGGTTGCCGAGTCTCTCCAACTTGTCAGGATACTTGTCTCTCTTTTAACATATTTGCTTGTGTAGGCAATAAATATTAATTCCAGTTCTTACTCTCATGGCTGTTTAAATGTATTGCCTCCATCTTTAGCTCGTCTTCCCTCCACAATGTAAGACTTACATCTCTTGAGAGTCTCCCATTGCATCAGAAGGCTGACTGAGCTTCTTGATAGCTTGGCTTGATCAAGATTACTTTTTCTGAGATTGTTCAGTTAAGTGAGGTGCGCATTTGATTGAGTTACAACTCTGTTTCACTTACTAAGCAGAAGTTCAAAGGCTTTACCGGATGTTCCTGCTGACGGTGAGGTGAAATCTTCCTACAAGCTCTAGCAGTCTGTTATTTGGATCGTTATCAGGTTGCTGCAAAATGAATAACTTGCTAAACATCACTGCTGGTTCAGCTGGCCAGTAATTTTAGACTAACACTTGGTAAAGTTCAATATTCAGTCTCACTTGAGAATTGAACAAATTGTACTGGGCTCAGTACAAGGACAGAATAGAGCTGTTCACATTAACAGGTGGAAGAGTAATAGAATTCAATTTTTTTTCCTCCATTCAGTTCTATCCAGTTCAGAAAACCAGTGTGAAACAGGAGTCTGTCCTAGATGGTCTTTTCACTTTGGGAATGGGGCAAAGCTCATAGCAGCCAGACTGTAAGTCATACTAGCCAAAAAATGGAGAAGGTCTTTAAAACTTAACAGTTAGTACTTTAAACCTTAAACCTGAATATTAGGTGTTTTAATCACAGGCTACACAGCCCCCCTGAGAAGCTGGGCTACTAGAGCTATCCAGTGTGGCAGGCAGCCAGCTGCTGGGCTTCTGTTTAATCTATTCCAGTGGCTCTCATTTTTAGCACTCCTTTTCCCTGTCCCTGTTTTATTGGCTTTCTACCAGTTTTAGGTTTATTATGTGTTAATGAGAATAGTGTGTAATGACAGACCATACTGATGCTCCATTAATAGCATTTTTATGGCTTTTAATTTTTTTTTGGTAGAGTTCTGGCATTACTTGCAGGATTCTGGACTGGGTCTGTAAAAACTTAGATGTTTATCAAGTAGAATATGAATTGATCTGGTGGAAAGGAGAAGCTGAAAAAATAATTATATCATTGGAAATTGGTGCAAGCCTGAAAGAGCAAACCCTTTAGTCTGTAATGGTCCGGGATTCTGAAATGGCTCCCTGTAAGCTAAAAGATCCTATGGAGATTTCAAAAGATATCACATGTCAGTATGCTGAATACATTGTTGGTTTAAGCTCTGCTGCTCTGTCCAATTATCTGAACTTTGTCAGCTGCACTTCATTTTTTAATTTTTAAATAAAAGACAGCACTCTCAAGCTAGCAATTTTATTTCACAAGGCGAACAACAGTAGCTCATAATGAGTACACTGCAAAAGAAAATTTCAATCCCATTAAACCCTGAATAACCTTTCCCAGTAGAAGAAGCTTTAATACTACTTAGGAATCTTTTCCAACATTTTCTTTAAAAGAAAAAGTTTCCTAATAGCCAGTTTTTCAAGGACATATTCATAAAAGCATACTTTTATAGCATAACTGTTAATTATAAGCTAAATGGACAATCTAATGGAGTCTGGCCACACATCACAGGCTAAGGAAAGAAAACCTGGAACACAGGAGGCCAGTCCATCAGCTAGCAAAATTATTGATTCAGGTCCACTGAACTGTATGAAAATCATTTTATTTCCAGTTATTCCATATAGATCTGAAAAAAAATTATTAGCAATAAAATGTCACATTATAGTAGGTAGCATTGAATGATTGTACATGAGAGAATTAAGCTGTTAACCTTAGTGATAACCTAATAACAGACAGATTTGGGTTTGAAATGAAGCAGTGTATGAATGCTAATTAGGAACGTAATGTAAGTTCTGAAATAGTAAATTTGAAGGATTTATTCAAGACTTTAGGTAGTCAGTTTTTATGAATGTTTCACAGTGTTTCTGTGAGACAAGGGGGACAACATAAGGATCAGCATATTTCTATATATGCATGTAAAAATGAAACGGAGAAGAAAAGTTAGTGATAGCACGGAGGAGTGGTATATATTTTCTAATAGGTGTTAGATTTAAACTGGTGCATCATGCTGTACTTAAATATCTTGGGCTTGAATTTTGCCTTGCACCATATTTTGGTGTTCTAGCTTAGCTGTATTCCACACATGTTGACCAGACTTTTGGATGAGATTTGAACGACGACTCTGTTTTCACTGCACTGCCATTATTTTTGTAGCTGTACCTGACCTAATTTTAAACCAATTTTTCTAGTTTAATCTGCCAGGACCAACATGGCTACATCAGTGGGGATCTAAATAGGCAATGACCCAAACTCTCAGATCTCTGTGCTACTTGTGTTGCACCTGAGCTCATTACCTCTGGCGTTGATGTGTCCATAACAATGGCAAGGACTGGGAAAAGCTCTCAGTTGGTTTTATTGTGCATTGGGTGGAGCACATCTCACTGACCCCCTCTTTCCCGTGCTCAAAAAGTATGGGTGGCTGGTGCATTCTAGCATGCTAGGCTGGAGAGTGCTTCTCTGGGTCAGCTGCAAGGCTGAAAACTTGAAAAAAGCTATACAGTTCCTTGGTCAAGATAAGCAGAGAATGGAAAAGAGTAGTCTTTGGAAGTATGATAGTTAACATAAAACTGATGTTTAACTTCATGGTAGAATTGAAGTAGCAACGTAGGCTGCATCCCAAGAAAAGCAGGACCTTACAAATGGGATCACATACAGTATTGTAGAGGAGGAAGCTGAGTACAAAAATGTAGCTACCACAAGAACAAATATTGCTTTTAGGCAAAAACAAAACTTGTGATGATTAGAGGGGCATCCAGTTTGGCAGAAAGACATGTCCACTGTTGCAGTCATTTTTAGAGAAGGGATCATATTTGAATCCTATTTAACAAGATTTTTTGTGTGATGCTTGCATTTCTGAAACTTATTTCAGATTACAAATACAAGAAAATACATTTTGGTATACTCAGTGAAATTTTGCAACAGCATAAGCAAAACCTTTCTATAGCATGATGTAGGAGTGTAAAAAGAAATGAATTATGGTGTCAGTGAAGTACAAGTTCCTAGCTAGTGCCCTGAATACATGCACTGTTTCTAATAAAAATGAGAGGATGGGATGGGAGCTGTGGCCACAATTCTACACAGTGATCAGAGCTCATTTTCAGTGAATGAAAAGTCCTGTTTTAGTGATGGTATCATGAGATACTGTCAGATCCAATGATACTATCAATCAGATCCAGCTGCAACCAATTCTAGTCATAACGCTTCAGCACAGATAGGACTTTTTTGAAGGAGCAACTTTTATGTAAATGGCTGTTTCCATTGATTTTATAATGTTGCTGTCCCGCTTGAAAATCCCACAATTAGTTTGATAGCATAGAAAGTAAGAATCAATTTATCTGTTGCAAGTCAGTGACAGGGTAGGTGTAGATAGAGAAGATGACTAAAAAGACATTACAATGTCAGAGAAGCATTTGGGAAGCAGTCAGTCACAGGGGGAATGTCAGAAGATTGCAGTCCGTGTGCAAGGCCAGGATAAAGATTTTCAGAGCACTACTTTGAATGGGTATGGAGACAAGACACAAACTGAGAGTCTGGACTAGACAGAATGGGTTGCAGGCTAGTGACGTTACGCAAAAAAGAAAGTACAGGGGTTTTGCCTGCATGTGAAGGCACAGAGGAAGTCACACACTGCTATTATTTTCCCTTTCACTCCAGCTCTCCCGCATTGATATTTATTTCCTTCTATAGGCTTAACCTTTCCCTCAAGGATCTCTTTATTGTCCCCAAGATATGCTTTAGTCAACAGGCAAGATTTTCCTAAATTGAGCAAAGCACCCATTTAAAAGTAATATGTGACACATACCACATGTCTTCCAGAGATCTCCTGTGCTTCTGGAGAGGCTTCATGTACAGCGCTGCCCTTCAAAGCAACTTGTACGAAACAAAGAGGTACCAGCTCACCTGGTATCTGAAACCATTGCGTGCCTTACCCTGTTACCACATAGATTTTCTCCACTGTTTTGTCACTGTGCAGATAAAGGTGGGTGTGTAGTGTTTTAGTACTTGCCTGAAACAACAGTGGTCCTGTTAACCCAGAGAGATCATTTTATGAGCAACTTCTCCAGCCACCTTGCGAGCTGCCAGGCCTGGACTGACTGGGCGAGGAGAGCTGCCCAACTTTAGCTCACCAGGGCTGCCTGCAGTGGGCTGCAGGTGGGCTGCCTTTCCCTGCCCGCTAGCTGCTTCTCCCTCCGCCTGGGGCATATCTGCACCAGTCTCCTGCTGAAGATACTTGGCTTGGAGGACAATAAATTACCTGGGGAGGCCGTGGAACAGCCTTGGGGGAGCTTAAGGATGGGGAGGAGATCTATTTGTCAGGAATTACGTGGATATGGTTGTATCTCCCTGAGGGCAGGAGAATGGGAAGCCCTAAAAGACTTTGAAAGTCGAAATCTTTCAAGTCTTCTATGGTTCTGCGATAACCAAGGATTTTCTTTGTGAAGTGAAAACTGTTTTACTTCACCTGAATAAGAGCTAGCTATATATGCTTTTGTGGAATAATAATTCACTTTACATTGCCTTCAGCAGGACTAAGGGCAGTACAAGATACCATTCAGTCTTAAATAAATCCCACAGTGCTGTGCTTCAATAGTTGCAGACTGTTACTCTGGGATACTGAGTATCCCCTTTTTAAATGGACTTTTGAAGTGTTGTCTGAATGCCCAAAATTAAAAGTTTCTCAATTTTACTTTACATTTTTCTCCTTCTCTTACATGATTTAATTCCAGCCATTCTTTTGTCCACCAGACCATGAATAGGCAAAACTGTTTACTTTTTCCTGTGTACATCAATCAAACCACAAATGAGAAACCATAGCATGTGTTTTGGTCACAACCTTCCCTTGGATATATTTTTGCAGCACTTCAGTTCTTGTCTCAGCCTGCTATAGGCAAGGACCATATTGCTATTTCAACTGGGCAAGTTGTTATAAATTGACTTGGGGATATGCAGGTGTCCAGCAGTGGTGAGAATTTTCTTATCTTTATGTGCTTTATTTAAAAGTGCAATTCACAATGGATCTCTGATGAAAATTGCTAGTAACCCTGGGAAATCTCAGAGTGCTGCCTGTGCAAAACTGGGTGAGGCTTTCTTTTAAGAAGTACTTCTGCTGATTTGGCAGAATTGGACCAGCAAATTGTAGTGATGAACTGGATAAAAATGACCTGGAAAATCCCTGCCTCATGTACAGTGCTGACTGCTGAGCAATCATTGCTGTTCTGTGCTTTTTCCTTTGTGCTGGTCTGTGCATGGATATACTAATACTGAGTTAATTCAGAGCTAGGATGGGCATAGGGGAAAGCTCAAAATTTTAAACTCCCTTTTCTTATCCTGAAGAGAAAATTATTTTCTAAGCCTTTCTTTTTTGTTGTGGGGAGGGAGGAACAAGATTAGAAACTGAAGCTAGGTCAGACTTTCTCAAGTCCTTGTGCATCTCCACACAACCTCTGGGGACTGGAAGCTGCTCAGAACTGAGTCAGCCATATGCATAAGAGAAATTAAATGAATTTGAAACTCAGGAACTAGCAATTTTGAGGATTCTTTCAAAGTCTTTTGAGTTGAAAACTCCATAGGGTCATCTCCCTCTGTACTCTGTCTTGACTCCTGACATCTATTAACACCTAAATCTCAGAGCAAAATATCTGCAAAAACTACTGGGTTTTATGTCACAAGTCTTGGAAACTACCACAGTTTCCATGCTCCCTCCACCCCTCCCATCCTAATCTGGCCAAATTCATCCAATTTCAGTGAGCTTAAGGACCAGACTGCACGTACAGCTTCCCATGGTTTTAGCCAGGATAATTATGCTGTTAAAATAATCATTAAAGCTATTAAAATGAAGGAAAAAAGAAAATGAAAGTTTGTTCAACTGGAGCAACTGCATGTAGGCAAGATGCTTGAGCATCTTTTCCATAATGAAAACTGGAACTGCTGAGTAATCAGCCATGCCCTTCCACAAATTCTGGACTGTTTATTTATGGGTGGTTCCCAAAAATTCAGCTCACCTGGTGTCTGAAAGCAACGGGCGTCTTACCCTGTTACCATGTAGATTTTCTCCATTGTTTTATCACTATGCAGACACAGGCGGGTGTGTAGTGTTTTAGTACTTGCCTGTCTCTATTTACAGTACTCCTACAAAGTCCCTAATCTTTATTGAACAGCTTTATCTTTTTCAAATAAGAAACATGGGTTTCTTACAGAGTGTACAATTGGACCCATCATAAGAAGTTACTGAATAACTAAGGGGAGAGCCGTGTTCCTTGGGCCATTGTATCAAACCTGAACACAGTAATAAAAAGAAGAGAACTCCTTTTTCTCTTCCTGATGCAGTCAGCAAAGATCTAAGAGAGGTGAAATGGCAGTGTGGTTTATTTTTTTTTTTCCCTCTGGAAAGTTACAATATTTTCAGTTCTCATAATTTTCTTTTAGAGAAATATTTCAAACTTCTCCTACGTGTAAAGTATTTGACATTACAATGATTGCAACTGCTCATAAAACTCATTATCTGCACTTATTGTGCAGAAGTGATACTATTTTAAATCATTAAATGAATGGAACTATATAATACGTACTTTGGCAACTTTCACTCATGGACTACAAGGTATATTTGAGTAGCTGATTTCACTATGGAACATAAATGGCAGTATATATACTCCCATTACATACAGCTGTTACAGTGGGCCCAGTCATTTTGTATAGTGCGTTCAACTGGAATCAAATGGTGCAACATGGTAAGAGAGACCACTGCTGCTATGGCTGATAACCCAGACAATCACAGCTATCACTACTCTGTGATGAGTTTATGTTTAATGAGATATTTTTCCAACGTGGGACAAAGACAAAACAATGTTTTACAACTTGCTACCCTGGATATGCTTAGTTTTAAAGCAATTGCCTAAGAGGATAATCAGAACAGCTCCAAAGAGATGCTGGAGGCTTGAGGGCAGGGAGTGGAAAGGTAGGAAATAAAAATATTTTTGCTTTTTATTAATTTCTTATTATGCAATATTTGGCAGTTTCTTTACTAACATATATTCTTTTTAGGAGATCACTTTTATTTTTTTTTTTTTTTAGAGCTGGAAGATTTCTGTAGATGTTCTTATATGCATGATCTACTCTTAATGAAGGGAAAAATAACACAGAAGGCCAGAAGGTTAAAAAAAATGCCCTCAATCTAAAACAAAGCTTCAAATTAGTCTGAAACAGTTGCACCTAGTTCAGGCTTCAAGTCCATAAGCAGTAATGCAGCAGGTAAAGAACTAGTGTGCATTATAGTGTGACAGTCTAATTCACTTTGGTTTTGGAAAGCCAAACTGAAAACAACACAACCTTGTCCTGAACAAGATAACTATGCTGTTCATTATTAACTGCTGTTCTGAAATCAGGCAGGTGCTATTTACCCATGTGGCATGCTTTTCCCCCCCCACCTTCCCTGTCTGTGAGAGTGTAGGGGAGTTCTTGGTTTGCAGCCAAGCATCGTAGTCTGGCCAGGCAGTCTCATCTGAGGGAGAAAAAATGTGATGTGGTTGCTCTGGTGTAACCATCAGTACAGCTACTGATAAAACAGGGAGAGAAATAATGCTAGTAAGATGCAAAGCTTAAAAGCTTATGTTTTTGTGTATTTGTAATAATACCAACTCTATTAAACTATCTGAAAGTATAAGGATTTATTAAACCTCTGTGTACAATGCTGTTCCAGATGGGTATTTTGGTAAGCTGCCTTTATGTAGATAACTGTACAACATAAGCTAATGCTCCATTAAGAAAGAAAGTGTTGGGATTATCCTGGAATGATGAAGAGGCATCATGTGAATTACAGTAGTATAAATTACTGTCTATTGGTTTAATTAGTCTTCGGGGGGGGGGGCGGGTAGGTTGCCAGAGAAGCACCAGGGAAACAGTCAGTGAGAAGATTTAAAAGCACTAGCTAAACTGAAGAGATCAGGGAAGCATGAAGGGTGGAGGCTTTCTCTGGTTTCTCCTATTCATTTTCTCTCTCCACTTTTAGACTCAGCACTTTTGGGCACTTTTCCCTTTGTAATATTTCTGTGATCCTGTGGTGGTGGACACTGCTGATGTATGGTAAGTATAGAGTCTCTGCTGTGCATCTTGTCTTTACTCTGTAGCTCCTGTAGCTCTCCTGACCAGCAATTTTTTTTAAGAATCCATCAAGGGTACTCTAAAAAATTCAGCTACATTTTTCCTCCTACTTACCAGCCTCCCACTTTCCCCCCTTCTCCAGGTACTACAGTAGTGATCTCAGAAAGAGATGTCTCTGGGTTTTTCTTTGTTTGTTTTTAAGGCTTTCTTCTTTCTGTCTCTCTCTCTTCTTTTTTTGTCTTCTTCAAAATCTGGATGGAAAGAACATGACCACCCTCCCTTTGGGGAACAAAGATCCCAATTAATCTGTTATTTTCCTCATGGAGTAAAAGAAGTCACTGAACTTGCATGCTCCAATAACCTCTTTACTTTGTCTGTGTTTATCCTAGCAAGTACTGCTTCACATGGTAAAAAAAAAAAGAATATATAACTTAATCCTGTTCTGAATGAAATTGAGGGAAGTATTGCTTTGACTGGTAACGATTGCAGAACAAGGTCCTTGCAAAACAAGGATCAGGTTGTGCACCACATTGAAAAAGTTAATTACATCACCACTGATTTTGGTGTGGGAGAGGACAGGTTCAAAGTAGTACCAACAGATGATTTTTCAAATTGCTATTTTCTCTTTGACTCTAAAGAGCCACTGCTGTGAACAAACAGGCAGGCAGAGAAGATGGAGGAGGAAAAAGTGCTTGAAGGACATGACTGACAATGATTTTCATTTTTCTCTTTATAGGACAAACACACTTTGGATCCTTGTTATGGTGAAACTCCAATCTAAAGGTAGTACAGTGACTACCCAAGCACAGAAATAGACTTAAATTCCCATGAAGAATGTTTAGTCCCCTCAACTTTCACATACAGCTCACTGTATAAATATGACCTTTCTTTTTTATTGCTACCTTTCTCTCTTTCTCACTTTCTTTTCTATTTTCTTTCTGCCACTAGGCTTTATCTAATATTCCAGGTGTGGAAAACATTTCATAACTCAGCTGTCACTTGATATAAACACAGTCATTCACATCTGCATTTGTAAACATGTGGGGAAGGCTTCTCATACAAATAACTTACAAGAAATATTTGAGTCCTTCCCTTGTGAGGGTGGTGGGGTAAGAACAGGGGGCACTCCGGAGAGCCAAGGTATTTCAGGGGAAGCAGGGTTTGGATGCCAAGCTCCATTCCCGACCAGGACTTCCCTAGCGGCTAGTACTGGCTGCTATAAGCATGGATCCAGCAAGGGCCATGCTCTTGTCCCCAGGTACTTGGCTTTTTGGTGTAGCCTTGGGAACAGTACGGCTAAAGCAGCTCTGGGCAGTAGCTTTAGTGGTGCCTTGCTTCTCCCTCAATGCCTTCTGGAGATGGGGACAACAGGCCTCTTAGTCCCTCTGGTCAATCTGTGCCTGGATCTGAAAGACATGACATGCCCTGTGTACTCTGAGGGCACAGTAACTGTGAAATCTCCAAGTGATAAATTTAAATTGTGGTTAAATTTTGTCCCGATCCCTCTAGTAGGTATATCCTATGACTCAAACTGTTTGAGAGGCTCAGACTTCTTCCTACACCTTCTTGGGTGCCAGCTGCCCATCTCCACCATCTAACCATCAAGCACCCTCCTAACAGCTTCAATGAGAAGACAGGAAGAAAGTAAAGAGGCTTTTTGAAAATTCAGGGACCACAAAAAAGAAATTGAATATATTAGCTTAATAAAACAGAGGTTTCCTCTTATTCAGTTCCTATTATTCAATTTTATATTCACCTGAATGCATCTTCAGCTGCATTGAACCAGTATAGCTCATTAGACTTCAGAGCTTTGGTGGTCTTAAACCTTCTTAAGATTTGACTCTCAATTTTTGTGTGTAATGAAGCTGCCACAAAATTAACACAATGCCCAGAAACCAGAGCTCTCCTCTGCAGAATTTAGCTTAGCTTGTCACATTGTATACAAAGTCCATTTATTTAACTGCAAGATTATTTAAGGAGGAATTTATTAGTGATTCTAAGTTGCTTCAAACAGGCAAGCCAAGGTGAAAGTGCCACGTGTACTTGTACATACGAATCAACAGAATGGTCATAGTATACATCTCCAAGTCTGAGATAAACTATGATTAGCTGTGAGCTCCCATTTAAGGCAAGTATCTGATGCACTGTAACTTGGAAGATTTATTTATGCAAGTTGAGTACTATGTTCTGATACGGGTTGTATACATAATGTAGAAGTATTTCTAATACGGAAGGATGTTGAAAAGTGGATTTCCATGTTTGCTAGTAAAAGGCTGGAGGGAGAAGTAAGTATAAAAAGCTATATAAGCTGAAGTATTCTAGAAAATGTCAACAGAAAAAAGGAACTTTTCTTCTATGGAAAACTGAACATTTAGAAATTTGGTTTTAATCTGAACTGAAAATGTTTCTATTTTAAAATTTCCAACTGAACCCAAACTTACGAAAGTTGTAATTCTGAAAAAGAGAAACATTTTGTTAACTATTTAAACCATTAGAAGATTGTAAATACGTACAGTAGTGTGCGTTTGCATTCTGTGTTTATACATGTATATAGTATGTGTAAGGACTGTTCTGAATATTTGTATAAAAATACTAACATAAACTCAAAATTATAAAGCTGCAATGACATTTATCAGCCCTAAAGTTATATATTAGACCTGAAACTATTTGTTTTATGTCTCTCATAGGAGGAAATGAATGGGTTTGAAATGCTTCAGTTTTGATGAGTGCATTTAAAGCAGTGGTGAAAAACTCTACTGGCCTTTCAGGGAGACCTTAAAAATTTTATATTTCTCTGCTGAGAGGAGATAGTGTAAAAAAGCTCAAGAACACATGTCAGAGCAAGAACTAAATTTTGGCAGGAGAAGTGCTGAACTTCACACACTCAATACCTCCCAGGAATCGGCTGGGAGCCCACTGAAGTCAATGGGAATTTTTGACTGGCTTCAATGTGCATTGGATCAGACCCAAAAGGGCTCTAGTCAGCAAAATACTTAGGTGGATTCTACTTCAGGCATGAGCTTAATGAGACTTTAGCAGGAACTTAAAAGTCACACACAATTGCATTTTTCTGAATGCACACTCGAATTTTTTGAATTTATTAAGACCTCTATCGTGTGAATTGTCACAATGTAATAGTAAGAAAAATCTTGAAGCAGTGGTCTTTAGTTGTCTAAATACACAAAGAAATGAAAGTTCAAGAGGAGATGCTGGGCTACACTGCTCAAAGGAACCACAAAAAAGACAACTATTTCAGAAAAAAAATGGTTCTAGCAGAATGGGAAGTGAGAAAAAGCAGACGTTATAACCAAGGGATTTTCCAAGTTTTAAATATGAGGCCAAATTTACAGTGTGGTAGGACTGAAAGATCAAATCAAAGGTGGTATAAATTGGCATATCAATCACTCAGGTGAAAGGTTTGATTCATAGTGTCCCTGCCCTGGAAGGGAAAAGAAATGTAAAACAGCGTTTTATAAAAATTTTCATTTCTGGATTCTAGTCACTCCCGCCAGTGCCCGCTTCACTTACAGTAGAGATATTTGTAAGCAAGAAATAAACTATTTTTTTAATTTAAAAAATAGGAGTAGAATAACTGCTTAAATATCTATAGAAATTAAAATGCAGTTTAAAATGCAGCCCTACAGATTTCAGCAACTAGGAGCTATTGAAATAAGATTGAAATTTTCAAAGAGAACTTTTCCTTTTTTGCATTAAAGAAAATATATTCGGGGGCTGGGGGGGGAGAAAAGTAGATATGAAGTTGGTAATAAGTCAAGATGGGTTAGAATCTAAATCCCAAATCTGGATCTAGACAGGCTTCAGAATTCAAATCTCATTGTATAGGCTGAAATCTGAGGTCTGAAGACACAGCATTTGAGTAAGTTTGGATTTTCCTTTGGCACTAGAAGTGATATTCTGAAAGGATATTTTTCATGAGCTTGTAGCAAGGGTGATTCTTCCATGTGTCTCAATAAATTGGCACCCTTAAGTTGGTATATTGTACTTCTCTTTTTACTGTAGCCATTTTAGAGTTGTGTGGGCCTAACTTACTGTTCTGATGCAGACATATCTGATATGCAGTGAAAACATAATGGCAAATATATACTAGGTTCTCTTAATACCACATTAGAAAGTCCTGTAAGTGTAGTCACCACATCAGCATCCTGCTTATTTAGTAGCCAAAACATTTGTGCAATTTTATCACAACACTCAAAATGGATCACTGGCCAGCCCCGAGGGATGCTTCCATCAGATGCATTGTCATTTTCTGGAATGACAGTCCAGCAGTGTGAAACCTGAGAAACAATAAACCCCTAATAAGAGTAATCAGAAAGCCCAGCGCTCGCAGGCCCACGTTCTGAGGGCAGGTGACTCATGTAAAAGCAATCTGGGCCGGTCATGAGACAAAATTTTTGTAGCCACATCAGCTTTCCAGCATTTACTGCAGCTCCCAAGTCTGGCTTGCACTCATTGTGTTATTCATCAGATTTATGAATGCATTGTTCTGAGTTTTAAATTACAGCTTTCAGTGATCATGTCCACACAGATCTCCCAGTGGCAGGCAGCCGAGAAGTCTTAGGAGCAGAAAGGAGCATATACACTCTCTGCTCTCTGCAGAATACTGCTCAATTAAACCAACTCTATTTTAATATTAAAACTTTCTATGCAGGTAGCTAGTTTCTCCCTTTCATTTTCCAGTTCACAAGCTCACAGTGCAGTTCTGGCATGTGTCTTTTACCCTCAGGAAACAACCTGCCAGAATGCTGTGGGGATCGAGACATTCTTCCAGGCTGGGTTTCTGCCTTGCTTTCTTTTACCTCAAACCATTTCCTAAACTTGAATGTTCTTGTTGAAAGGTTTAGCTCTAAAGCATGAGCCGAGCTATTTACCTCAGGGATTCCAAATCAGGAATTTTAATCACTTTGATTATATCAGATTTCATTTAGGAAGAGCACTGGATCTTCCTACTCCTGAATTTAACCGTGGCAGCTTAAGACATGGCTGGCTTCATCCCTCCATGCTTTCTCTCTGCTCGCTCTTTTGTTCTCTTCTGCTTGTGGTAGCAAGAACAGCATGACTGGTTGTGTGTTAGATGGTGCCTTTACCACTCTCTGTATCTCAGTCCTGTGTGCTTAAATTGTTGAGGAAGTTGTGTGTACAGTATGAGGCTGGGGAAGCTCAGGCATGGATGTATAATTCCCCTGCCTTTCCTTTTCTGGGGGACCACAGTGATTTACACTGCTGCAGATGAATGACCACTGCTTGTTGCTCAGAACCCTTTGAGTTACATTTATTTAAAGAGGCTGAATAAAACTAAGGATATCAGCAGTTCCCTCAGGAAAAAACTATAAGCAATAATAAATAAATGATATCTGGTCCTCTCCTTAGGTCATACACATAAATCCACACACTCTCAGTGGAAGTTCTGCACCAGCTCAAGGGTGAGTGGCACGTGGACTTTTGTACTGAAAATAAATTAATTTGCAGATGTCCATTGGTGACATAGGATGGTTCGGGCATAATTAGGGCAGCTACTTCTCTGTCCTTCACATACAAGAGAGCGTGGCAACCACCGTCTCAGGGTGCAGTGACTGAGGCCACTGAACTGATCTCTCAGCTGTAGCTGGGCTTTCCAGAACAACGCCGAAGCATCAGGAGAGGGACATCAAGAGGTTTCCTATCCTGTGCAAAAGGGGAAAGGGGATTTTCATCTCTGGGACCATGGAGTGGCAAATTTTGAAAGCACAGCAGTTACTAGTACTAGTTACTAGTACTTTCTTTAATGAATAAATGAATAATGGTCAAAGAAAAGCAGGAGAGGAAGCAGCATTCATAGCTCAATTGATGTGCTGTGTCTTTCAGATAGTCATTATGTTGGACCTCCTCATCCCACAGAAATGTGACTTGGAAACTTTACCAAACCTCCTAACTGGTGCACTTTTGGGAAATAATACTTCAGATGGCCACAGAAAGAAGGAATGAGGAGGCTCTCAATGACAACTCTTCTCAAGAAAGCTTTTAGTGTGTTTTACCAGTTTCATTGGGTCTGAGACATGAGGTACGGGAAAGCTTTCTGTCTACTAGCAGAAGACTTATTGTGATCAAGACATTTGCATTTCACATGCTAAGTTTAAGACGTAAAAGATGCTACTGTTGCAGATGGTTGTGTATGTACAAGGAGTATCTGTGATGTCTTTTTAATTTAGGGACTAAACCTATGTCTGTTCTTCCTTGGTCCATCCGTAGATTAAAACACTTCTGTCATATATCTGTGAGTGGTATCTTTTAGGGCTTAGGCTTTGTATGTAAAAATAATATTTGGACCTGGAATGGAGGACTAAAGGCTGTATTTAGCTTAGGTAACACTAAACCAGTCAAAAAAGTCACAGTCCCAAATAGTTAAAGTGTCCAAGACGTTCATTATTTTGGCTGCTATATGGGCGCTGTTAGCCCTGACTGTCCCTGCCCAGCTTACCCTGCGGCTTTCACCATGCTGCCGATGGCCCAGGACCCCATTTCAGCTCAGCCTGGGGCCCTCAGCTCCTTTCTGAGCAATGTTGCAGGTGGCCATTTTGAATTTTTTGGATTTCACGAGGTAATCCCTGGCCTGACTTGACTCATCCCGCTGCCTTCATTAGATGATCACTAGACCGTTGATGGGACCTGTCCCTGTCACTAGCTCAGGTGCCATGGGCTGGTTCCTCCTCGGCAAGGGCATGGCCAGTGCTGGGGTCACCTGCAGCTCCCGGCTTGTCCCCTTCTCCCTGCTCCCAGAAGATCTCACTTTTACTGACCCAAAGCCAGGTGGTTTCACAGAGTTTTCCATGCTCACTGATATTCTGTATCAGTCTCCACGAAACTGAGTGGGCCTCACATTGAGATTTTGGTAAGCGCGTCTTTATGATTAGGAGCAGAAAGGCATAGATTTTGTTTAATTCTACATGGACCACTGATATTTGTATCTTTTTAGCTCAGTAAGAATACAGAAACTACTTCAGGGTGGGGTCTCAAAAGCTGAATGGGAGTTTAGAACGTGTCATTTCATATTAAACACAGAATCTGTATCTATAAAATGACATTTAAGCATGTTTTCCAAGCACAGGATTATCTTTCCTCATTATGGTCATTTTACAGTACCCTTTCAAAATGCCAGCTTCAAAATGTCTCAGTCTTAGGAGTTTTGCACACACTGGTGTGTGCCTTTTGACTTTGAAAGGCGCTTCCTTGCTCTCAGCTGAGGTTATAATGCAACCAAGAAACAGCTCATGTTCAAGAAAAGAGACCGAAGAACAATTGTACTTCAAAGGAAATTAAAAAAACAATCACCCTGCAAGCTCTATAGCAACACCTACATGAAAACTGAGAAAAGCCCTTTCAGATTTTTCTTAACAACATGGTTAAATACGGGCTTGCCAAAACTAATTTAAGGAGTCTTGATGGTACTTATCTCAGAAGGAACAGCTTGAAATTCACAGCCCCTGGAGGCTGTTGTTTTCATGCTGTTTTGTGAATGACACCATGCAAAAGTGCTAAGCTATCTTCTAGAAATGGAGCTGGGGTAGGGAACTACTTGGAATTAGTTTGAAAAAATTTTATCAGCAGTAGGTGACTGTTTAATAAATTTTTTTTTTTTTCACAGTTGTATAACTTGAGATATACCTGTGCTGCAGTCACAACACAAACTGCTGTCCAACAGTTAAATACCCTAGCTAGTGCTAGAAATTTAGAGCTGGGATCAATCTATCAACCCCAACTCCAGGTGAACTTTAGTTGCTTTTTTGGCAAGTCAGTTACCCAGCCCAGCGTTGCCATGGCCTGTTTATGACCTGCCCCTAAACCCCTGAATTTAAATACTACTTCTCTGTCACAATCATTTTGTGACTGCAGTCCTTACTGTCCTTGGCCCAAATTTGGCTCCCAAATGTACGAGTGCAACTCTAGAATACATTCATTGAAATCAATGAAGCCTCTCTCAATTTACAGCAACTGAAAGCTGAATTTGACCAATATACTCTGCTGATGCTCTGAATGCCTGTATCTTTACTGGTCAGATGCAGTGCTGCTGTGCCTGTTTGAGCCAGCAGACAATTTAGCTATGTATCAGAAAATCAATTAAGTGAAGCCTTCAAATAATCTAAACTAACCTCCCAGCTTGACAAGCACATGGAAATACGTATCAACACTATCATAATAGTCATGAAAAAATGTGAAAGTGGTTCTGAAGCTACGTCTTTTGTATATGTACACTATTACTTTGGGAATAGAGAGGAATCTCTGTATAAGACCACATTCTTCTAAACAAATTATTTTCACTATCATATGAAAAAGATCTACCACATTATGATATGTCTCTCTGATGTGACAGCTTTGAGACTCTGGATTAATCAGACCTCTTTGACTCCTTTTTGCTAAATGATTAATATAAAACAGAGGAATATTTAGATGTCTGAGAATAGACATATAGGAATATCTAGGCCTGCCTGAGAAGGAGGAATATGGATACTCCTATTTTAAAGATGGCAAACCTCTTGCCAGAGGCAGATGTCTCAGGATAAGGGGAAAGTTAGCGAGTATATAAGTCTGCACAGATTTAAATTAGGAGTAGCTGTAGTGAAGTGTAAAGTCATTAAGTGCAATATCAGGCTCAGAATCTCCAATTATCTCACACCATCACTCAAAGGATGGTATCTTATTCAGTAAAGCCCATTGCAATCCTTGTACTGCTTTCAGCTGGCAGCTTCCATCTTTAACTCAAATGCTAATTGTTAGTCTTCTTATAATGAAGCTCACATACTTTCTTACTGAGAGTAAAAGGGGAAGTGTTTTTAATTTGAAGAGTGAGTGACAGTAATTCTTTTCTTGATTGAATGGGGTTTCAGGAAGGGGTTGAGAAAGCCTTAAGAGGCTTTTGCTGTAGTGCTTCCTGAGATCAGATTTACAGTATTCTTCTGACTGCAGTGATATAATTAGATAGATCATTATTATACAGAGATACAAATAAAACCCAAATTCAACTGAAGTCTTTTGCTAATCAGTGCCTGGCTCATCTTCTGCTTATTAGCTACCTGCCTGAAGTTTTGCTTCTCAAAATGGCTGTTTGCAACTAAACAACTGACTTTTAGGGTCCAGAGAATGAGGATGGCGTAGGACAAAGATGGCTCATTCAGATGGCTTAGATTCTGGGCAAAGGTCCTCTGGTGGAAGCTAGAGCTCCCTGTGTAATTTCTGCAGCCCAAGGCTGCCGACTGCACCGTGGATATCCAGTGATTTATTATTTTCCTCTTCCCTCCTGCCAGTATGAAGTCTCAGCAGATGAAGTGATAGTTATGCACATAACTAGATCTTCATATTCACTCTTCTTCTATGGCCTATTTCTGTACCCGATGAAGTCAAAGGGAAAGTTTCCACTGAATTCATTGAGGCAGAATAAAGCATTAGGTGTTTTTTGTTGGGTTTTTAAAAAATATACATAGCAGAGAGGTCAGTCTTCAGATGTGTCAAGTCAGAGCAATGTTCCCCTCTTTTTCTTTCCTGAAGTGTTATAACAAAGCTGACAAGTCAAGGAGGAATGTTTTCTTCCAGCATATCCAGTCATATCAGATTGTAACAGATGTGAGATAGAAAATTGTTATAAAAATGAGTAAACTGGTAACATGATTATAGCATACATTTCTCAAAGAAAAACAGCTGGTGAATTTCATACAGAGTCCCCTCCATGCTGTGAAATAGCAAAACAACACATTCCAACAGTAAGATAAAGCTAAGGACTTTCAGGGTGGCAGCCTCTATAATGTATTCAAAGGATCTTGCTGTTGATTCAGAAAATCCTGTGTGATCAAAATCTTCCCCTCTCCCTTCTGGTTGTAGTTTAACACTTTCGAAGAGCAAACTACATGATAACAAGATTTGTGAAAAAGATTGAAAGGAGTATATGGCAGACTTGGAGACCAGTCCTGAGTAAAGTCTGGGCCATTTGACAGATGGAACTGAGGGCCAATTCCTTTTTTTTTAGAAAAAAACAGCAAAAAAGGGTATTTAGATTGTTAGTTCCCAGCAAAATCAGTTCTGTGGAAGTTAGGCACATAAATTCCTGTAAAACTGTAGGTCAGAGGGACTGTGCTGTTCATTTGAAAGTGTGCAACCTGGGGTATCTGTGGCCACCTTTAGATACTCTGCTAAAAGCAGCTCCTTTGCTCAGAGCATAGCTCTCACGGCCCTCAGCCAGCATAAAGTACTTAGCACTCCTGCAGATCAGAGCCTGGGAGTGGAGAATCAAATCAGTTTGGGAACTGATATTTAAAACACTCTGTGCACTGATCATCTCTTGTGAAAAAATGTTTGGCTCAGTGGTGTATTTGGCGTCACAGAAAATATCTAGGGCAGAGGGAGAATCTTGCTTTTATCTCTCAGCTCTGCAACTCCTTGCTGCTCATTTACTTTCCTATCGCAGTGTCCCACACCTCCAGCATCTGTACTGGTTTTGCATCTCAGTTTCTGCTCTTTTAACTTGCTCCTAAACAGTCTGCTTTTTCCATCTCTAAATTACCTGGGTCTTGTTAGAGCAGACACTGAGTCATTCTGCTGTCTGTCACTGCAGCAGGTATTACGTCATGGCAGATGCAATTCCAGGGAAATTCCCGATCATCCTTCAGACTCTGTGGAGGTATGAGCAGAAAAGATAGAGTTTTCTAAGAGTTTTGAAGTCAAACCATTGAACAGATAGAGACTGAAATATTCAGAGGCCTATAAACTAGTTTGGGTGGACATTCGTCAGGAAAAAACCCCACAGTACTGGGCTGATCCATCTGTCAAATCTGAAGCTTTTGTTCAAAAGCACAGAGGAGCCCTAGCAAATACTCTTAGAGTGCTCTAACATGGTCGTTCCTCTATATTGTTTTATTTCTGAGGAAATTGCTCATTTACTTCTGAAAAACAAGAATGTGGAATGCTTCAGTCTAAACAGGTGAAATTTGGAAGACACATAAAGAATTGAAGGAAAGCCTTATAATTGAAAGGATAGGAAAAATGCTTCAGTCCTTGCTTTGCAGAGAGGAAAATTGCCAGAGTATTAAATTTTTAGATTTCTATGAGTTCTTCTGGTTTTCTCTTTCTTTTTTTTTTTTCTTTTTTTCTGTTAGTCTTTGTTACACATTAAGAAAATACAATGTGAGGACTACCTGCCACCCAGTTCACAGATCCATATGTGAACACATGCATTTCACAGAAAAGTAAATAGATCTCTGCAGATGTACATATGTACACATAGCTATATATTCAAAGTAGTTTTCATAGCAAGGTATAATTGTTTGGGATAGTGTTCTGCATTAAATAGCCTTACCAGAAGGAAACTCATTTGTATTAGCTGTGTCTACAGACAGCATTCTTTTAAATGAAGTAAATGTATCTCTCACAACAGATTAAAGTCAAATATGATACTCAAGAGTCTCATTCTCTGCTAACAGTTAAGCATTCCAATGTGAAGTACTTTCCAAAACAGTGGCATATGCAGCAGACTCCTTCTTTGAAGTCAGCTAATGTTTTAGCTCTAATTGGACATTAAAGCATTAGGAATATTTTGTGTTTTAAATGTTCTCATCAATATGTTCACTCTCTGGCAGGAAAATAATGTTGGTAAAATTAAAATACTGTATCAGCCTGAAAAATGTTTACATCCTTGCTTTGGACAAAGAGAAAAGAAACACCTGAAATATCCAGATCATTATGTTATTTTTTCCAGCTTTATTCACCGGTTCCTACAGTTCTGTTGTTACTGTTGTTTTCTTACAGGATATTAACAAACAGAACAAGAAATTTAATTGTGTTTGTAGTTTTTGGTGCTGTTCTACATAATTATATTTTCTAGTCTTTCTGTGATGAAGTACTTGCCAGCAAATTCAAAGCAGGCCTTAATTTTGTGGTTATCTGTGTTTTGTAAGAATTGTCTTTGGATTAATGGTCAACTCAAAAGCTTTTCAAAACTTTCAACGGACTGTTTGGACTACCTTGTCTGATCTCTTACTCAGCCTGAGCCAGAAAATTTCACCAGGTGCTATGTACAATGCTCTAGGATGAAAAACACATTCTTCCATGCCAAATGTGATTTAAATTAATTAAAAACACCTTTATATATTAATGCTGACCAAAACATAGTTGTTCCAAGTGTGTGTATAGGTCAGCAGCTTTTCACTTCAGCCAGTTCAGCAAGAATCCCATCAGAACTTCTGGCAGGTATTTCTGCCTTCTCCGATGAGCCCTCAGAAACCTCCACAGGGACATGCAGGACTGTAGCATACTCACCTCCCTTCCCATCATAAGGCCAGGAAGAAAGTGCTTACTGTCAATCACCTGCTAATGAATGACAGGAAAGTCTTGATGGCACAGGATCTGAGCAGAAGTGGTTTCCGATAACCCACAACCCCTTGTTGTGCTGCTTGTGTTTATGGGGGGGGGGGAAACCAACCTTTTGAAGGAACATCAAAGTGAGAAATGACAGAGCAGTCTACCAAGTTATTCAAGGTATTTGAATGGGGTTCTGGAAAAAAGGAGAAAAGCAATTCTTGACTCAATATGAAATGTAAATAATTGCTTCTTGAAATAACATGTTTTTTCTGGGAAAGGGAATGGGGGAGAATTAGTGTTTTTTGTTTACCTATCAGCATAAACAGCATGGTTCTAGCTACAATATGTAGTTAATATTGTTCAAAGCAAAGCTTTCATTTGGAATGAAATTTTATCAGTGATATTATTGGCTAAAAAAACTCTCTGCCACTTGATTGAACAAAATACAGATGCCTTGAAACTAATGCGTGAAATAAGACTATGATTTCATTCAAAAATTTACTCAAGAATTTGTTTTGTTTTCCGATATACTCATCCTCATTGTAAAATTACATCAGTTGGATTACTATTCCTACTTTAAGTTCTAATATGCAGAACTGCGATGCAAATTTTATTTTCCAAAGATCTTGGAGGTAATTGACTGTTATTAATCTTTTGCCAGTGGAATATTTTTTTTAAAAAATGAATAGAAATATTTCTGTTGGTGTTCAGTTATGCAAGTAGACTGCAAAATTGCTCTACCTGTGTTCCATTAGTTGAGCTTTATTTTTTTTGGTCTTTCTGTAAGTCAGTATTTCTTTGATTTTTAAATGAATAAATAACAAGTTGACTTGCCCTTGGTTTAGTCTCTCCCCCAATATCTTTGTGGATATACCATGTGAGCCAGTAGTTCTTATATATAATATAGTAGTTTCTATATTGAAAAAGAATGAAACTTGCAAATTTCTTCTTTGCTCTGAAGTAATGCTCAGACAACAATCCTAGATAGATACAAGGAAAATGTTTTGCCTTGACTTTGTGCTACATAATAGAATTCTTTTTGGGGAAAGCAATCCTTTTTACATTTTCTATCCCTTTGTATTCCCAAACATTATAATTTTGAATTTTTTTTTGTCCACCTCCTCCTTTAAAACCCACAAATTTTAGTTACAAATATTCTGTATTTAGTCACTGCCTTTGTTTCCAGGTGACACAGGTGGTCTGAAAAGATGGAAGTAATTTCTCCAAGAAGAAGGATCTTTGCTGTACTGATCTAAGTCATACGCATTTGCTACAGGACAAGAAGAGCAGTTGAAAACAAACTCTTTAACCTACAGGTGGTAGGTAATGATGAGAACAAAGAAAAGAGTTTGAATTCCATATTTGGAGGGCATGAGCTTGCACAATCAAAACACAAAGGGAACTAGTTGTTGACAGGTAGGTAATAATCCATGTTCTTTAAACCTCATGTTCTGCTTTCCATCATGTCCGTGCTTGGAAGAAGAAAGTAGGAGAAATTTAAGAGTTTGTGGGGGTACCTTGGAAAGAGTGGGGGGAAAAGAAGAGAGGACAGTTCTGTAGGAAATTAAGCTCTCATTACCTGTGAACAGTTCTCCAAGCAGCTGAAATCTCAGGTGAAATGTTGCCTCTTTGCTAGTGCTTCCTCCCTCTATGTGAGAAATGTCTTGTGCACTGTTAGTGTTCTTTCTATTAGAATATGTTGCGCGTTTTTTTTTTTTTTTTTGAGGAACTTCTCTCAAAAGACCATCTGACTATCACTAAACTAACTGAGGTCAAATAATTTAGTATGGAGGAAGCAGTAAATTTTAGGAGCTGTGGCTTCCATTTAGGCATACATTATGGGAAACTTGTAAATACTAGGATATCATGAGGATCCCAACCCACATGATTATAAAAGCTGCATCAAGGCTGTTACAAGTCATGCATAGCATGGTCTAATATCTCATTTAGAAATGCAAATTTACAATATGAAATCTCTTTAATCGTAACAGCTGCAATTTTTGTTTGTTTGTTTGTTTTGTAGACAGCTGTTACCGTTCCTTATAAATGTCATCTTGATTTCTGGGCTTTTAATAATTTGCTCAAAGAGGGGGAAAATGTGCAATGGAAGATTGTTCTTTGTAGCTGCATGAACAAAATCTTGGCTCCTCGGATCTTATCACCCTATCCTCCTGGATCTTACACCCTTAACTGGTGTCTACAAATGTGTGTGTTTAACATTGTGTAGCAGCCATAGGATCACTCTGGAGTATCAATAGAATATTAAACTTTTTTTAGAGAGGTGGGTATCATAACTGCTAGCTAAGTAACCAAATAGCATATTTAGTCTTTTTCCCTTTTTCATTTGCATTAGTTTCTTCATAGAGTTTGGTAGGGTTTTTGTTGTTGTTGTTCCTAAATCAGGAAAGAAAACAAAACTAAAAAATAAAACTTATAATCAAGCTATATTCAATTTCTCAGAAAAAAAAAAATATTTTAATATGTGCAATGCTTGGCCTTTTATCAAAACACTTAGATTTTTAATTCTTGACTTACTTATAAGTTAAAAAGTCTATTGGTGAAAGAATGTATCTTTAGTAGCAGCCACAGCTATACAGTATATGCAGACAAATTCATGCAAAAGAGATTAATCCAACACTATGCTTCTAAGATTAATTTAAACCCCTGTAGTCATGAGAAGAAGTAAAATCAATGCTGTCTGATTTAGAGAACCCCTGCCTCCTTCTTCAGTTATTTGAATTTTCTTTGTGAGCAAGAACGTTTTGTCCTATTGGATAGAGAGAATCACTAATTTTGATGAAAGGCATGGGTTTCAGAAGTTAAAGATTTTATCATTATTGTGTTGCTGTAAACATGAGGTTTTGATTTCCACGGCAGAGACAATAGCTAAACTGTTTATAGTGATACCTATAAAGAGATACCTATAAAGAATAAGGAAACCTATGTCAAGCCAGGAAATTTATAGGCTATGATGTGGACACATAGAATCAAAATAAATCTATTCCAAAAATAAGTGTTTATGCAGAATAAGCATATGGTTTCCTTTCCAGACAGGATGCACAACTTAAGACTTTTATTTCGTCATGAAGTACAGCTTTTAGTTGATCTCAGGTATTGTTTTGTTTTATTTTGTCATTGATGTTGCTTTTTGTTGACTTCAGTATGTGAAGCACCCGATCAGTCATGAGCATCTGTTCATGAATGGTCAGCTGCTCTGAGATGGCACATTGGCTACAAGTGGCTGTTCTGGTCAGGTCGTTTTTTTGGCAGATGCTTCAGTTTGGCTGAAGTGAGTGGCTACCTCATCTTATCACGGTTCCTACAGGTGCAAAGGGAAGGTGCTGTGATCCTTGAGGTATGCAGGTGAAAGGAAAATTCTGTAAATGACACAGAAGTTGGATGTCTTCTCCTCCTGTTTATACATGACTGTCTGCCATTTGCTCTTCGCTGATCCCTGCAGATTACCTCCAGTTTTGGACCACTGAGTTTCTGATGCTGCACATCTCCTCTCCAGCAGATATGAGTTCATCTAATCCTGGGAGAAAATATTTAGGTTCTTTTTTTTCCAGAAATAATAACCTTGACTTTTTCATTTTCCCCTTCACATCTAATATGGATGTTGATTGCAAAAGTAAATTAGATTGTTGCAAACTTAAACCAGAGTTGCACTAGACTGTAGCTAATAACAGTTCAGTGCTGAAGTAAGTTAGTATCAATTACTGTGACTTGTGGCATGAAGGGAAAGCACAGTGTGGAAAGGTGGGAAAACTCATTTATCCTATCTCTAATTAGATAATGACAATAAGAAAAAAGTGAAAGAAATGTATTAAAAACAGTTCTATAAGGTTTCAGGATTTCCGTGTCAATATCTTGACCGTTCACATAGTGATCCAGAGGGATCCTATTTTCTTTCACTGAGGTGATCATAGGGTTGTTGCTATGGTATTGTTGTTTGAATTTGCTCACTTGTGCTTCTCTAAAGCTGTGGAATTGGCTTATCCGTGCTATTTGAACAAATATTGGGCTGTCATGCAGCAATGAAAAGCAAAATGCTGTGACTGTAAACATTTTAATTGACATTTTTGTCTCCCGTAAAGACTGTTCTCTCATTACACTAGCCTAAATCTTCAGTATCTCCATGGGTTACTTCCACTTTTATCACTGAACTGAGAACTAGATTTTCCCACAGATACCTTCTGTCCTACTGCGTACAACTTTTATTTTATTTTGATTTTGCTTCTGCATTTGGGAAAATTTCAGGAGGTGTTGAACTAAAAAGTACTGGTTCCTTGTATTAGAATTCCATTAAAAATATCTCTCTTCCAACTAGATAAAAATTTAAGCTTAACCTTGTGCCACTCCATAGAGTACATGGTGTTCTTCTCAACCCTGGGAGCAATTAGCCTGGTTTTAGCTCTTGGTCTTCAGAAACATCTCATTTCTTTGGGTTTTACTGCCAGTTAGGCTGAAAAAGGGTAGATTGCTCTAGCAGTAGAAGCCACTGTTAGCTGAACAGTATTAGGTGTTTGCTGAAAGGCAGTGGACCAAATTGAATTTCCAGCTTCCACTGTGTCTTTCCATAGTCAAATGTCATTGTTCAAAAGCACGACTGGAGCCCCTTAGATGTGCCACCCTGACCTCTGCCATTTGGGTTACTGTAGCTTGCAATGGTGCCGGTAATGCAGTGTCATCCTCTGTCGTAGGCTATGCTGCAAAAGGAAGGGGTTCTCTTCCAATGGGTTTCCTAGTGGCTCCATAGCAGAGGATGTGAGATGAGATTCACAACCCTCAGACTCCCTCAGGTTCTGGGAGAGTGTGCTCTAGGAGCACAGGCTCTCCTGCCTACTTCTTTTTTTCCTTTCCATCTAATCTGTCCCTGTTACAGACACTTTCTCTCTCCTAGCTCCTTTCTCAGGTCTGCCTCCGTTCCTTGCTGTTCACATTCAATTTATGTAAAATGCAGCCAAGAAAAAGCAGCACCCAGGCTTTATTCTGCTTTTTGTGTTATGACAACCACCAAGTACTTTCTGTAAGTGCTTTTAAATTCCTGAGCATTAACTTATAAACATATGTCAAACAGAACCGTACTTGGAGGTTCATACTGTAACTTTCCCTGTGTCACTTTCATGGGAGTTAATGAAACGAAACATGAATAACATAACTTGTGCACATACTGAACTCTCAGGTACATTCCTTGAAAAGCCATTTCAGATAAATTAACACCAACTCTACTGAGAGTTTATTATTTTGTTTTGGGAATAACATCTTCTGTGTTTTGGTACAAAGCCTTTTGCTTATTTAGCAAGATGCTGGGAAAACTTCGTGTCTTTCTTTTGATGACTGGCTACTGCTTTGCAGTTGCTTCATCTTGTGCTGGGATACATTAAATCTATTCTGTCATCTATTGCTTTTTTGGCCCATGTTCTATTTATATCAGACTAGTGGATTCTCTGAAGAGTGCTTATTTTAGAATAGAATAGAATAGAATAGAACAGAACAGAACAGAACAGAATAGAATAACATGGAATAGAATATTTTCAGTTGGAAGAGACCTACAACGACCATCTAGTCCCAGTGCCTGACTACTTCAGGGCTCACCAAAAGTTAAAGCATATTATTAAGGGCATTGTCCAAATGTCTCTTAAACACTGACAGGCATGGGGCATTGACCACCTCTCTAGGAAGCCTGTTCCAGTGTTTAACCACCCTCTTGGTAAATAAATGTTTCCTAATATCCAGTCTGAACCTCCCCTGAATGCAGCTTTCAGCCATTCCCACGTTTCCTGCCACTGGATACCAGGGATAAGAGATCAGCACCTCTCTCTCCACTTCCCCTCCTCAGGAAGCTGTAGAGAGCAATGAGGTCACCCCTCAGCCTCCTTTTCTCCAAACTAGACAAAACCAAAGTCCTTGTCCGCTCCTCATAGGACAGTCTTTCCAGCCCTTTCACCAGCTTTGTTGCCCTCCTCTGGATGCATTCAAGTACCTCAAGACCCTCCTCAAATTGTAGGGCCCATTTTCTGTTGTTAGAGCTCTTTGATACCCAGTTTCTGTGTTTAGGGTTTTTTTATGGAGTTATAAGCTACCAGCTACCAGCTGCTTTTTGCCAAAGGGCTTGATAAACAGGAGAATAACTTTCCCTTTGCTGAGCTGATATGTATCTGAGTATCACTGAAGCTGACCATTACAACCAAATGGTAAGCATGTGCTCCTACTTTGTAGATTGCTAAAATGCACCTGTAATGAAGAAGTATTTCAGGAGTATATCTGTGCACCACTCAAAGCAGAGTTATTTGCTAAGGGGAAAAAAATAATATCTGGCATTTGTAGGCCCATTTTAAGAAATATCTTATTACTAGACAAGATTAAATGAAAGAATTCCATCAACCTTATTTTAGCAAAGAGTAGCCTTTGGAACTTGGTGACATGACTGGAAATACATTTTCTGAAAAGTTATCTACCAGTAGTCCTACTAAGAGGCCAGTTCCAGAGGTATTGTGCTTTTTTTTTTATTGGTCCATGGATCTGGATCCTTTTCTTAATCATGACTTTCTGGAGATGTTCCTTCTTACTGGCTAAAGACTAAATGCAAGTGAATTTCAGAAAAACACCTTAACTCCCAGTATCCTCTTTTCCTGCTATTCAGCTCAGTGATGTTGCAGTCTTGTTTGTCAGTGAAAATACAAATTTAATATTGGGTTGCCTCATATAGGAGAACTTGTTAATATACATCTACTACTTTTCCTGTTGCGGTGCTCTAGCTTCACTTGCCATTAAATACATTCTCTTACAGAGCACGTATAGTAAATGTGGTCTCTTTCCTTACCCTGAGAGTTTGCTTCAGGTTTTAATTGTTGTCTTTAACCAGGCCTTTTGTCCTGTTTTACAGAACCTCTTCTTGCTTGGTGCAAAATTTCTTTCATAATCAGTCTTAAAAATGACTATGGCATGAACTCCCTGTGAACCCCCCAACTTGCCTCTAGCATTTCTTACAGGTCAGCTGTGATACATTGGTGCAGTAGGCAGTGAAGAAAAAAATTGATGCTTGGTCAAATACTATGCCTTTTCCTCAATGACATTATTTATTATAGGGGGTTTGTCATAAAAGTATTGGCCCATGCTTTTTTATGACTATGTCTTGGAATTCAAGAATGGGGCCATATGCTGTTTCCATCTGAACATCAGGAAACACTTTTTAATTGTGAGGGTAACCGAGCACTGGCACTGGTTGCCCAGAAAGGTTGTGGCCTCTCCATCCTTGGAGATATTCCAAAGCCATCTGGACACAGTCCTGGGCAACCTGCTTGAGCAGGGGGCTAGACAAGATGACCTCCAGAGGTCCCTTCCAAACTCAACCATTCTGTGATACTGTGACTTTTTTTTAATTTTTCACCTTTCTTTTGGTAGTATATAAAAATTTTTAAAAATTTTTTGGGCTTGTTTATTTGACTGGCATTGGAAAAATTGGATTTTGTTGTTTCTCTATTTTGAGTTGTGTAAGCAGGTGTCCACTAGCTGAAGTGATATTTTTAGGGTATCATAGCTGCTAAGATGTCTTGTTGTCTTGTCTGAAAGGACTACTAGAGAAGTTCATTTAATTTCTAGTGGCCTATGATAATGAAATAGTTTGCAGTGGAAGTTTCACTTCCTTTTTTGCTTCAAGGACTGAAGTTCATGTGTACATTTTTTTCCACATTTTTCTTAATTTCTTTCCCGCACTGTTCTACATACGACATTTCCTGCGCTGCTTGGGACTCATCTTCCTGGCTTTAGCCAGCCAAAAGGTAGGCCTGTACACTGAGCTAGCTATAAGGTTCCCCCTCAGATCAGTAGGAAGAAGTAGGTGCCTCCAGGACAGTTACCTCATCCAGAGATAGCTGTCTATTAACTATCAGGGCAGAGTAAGCAAGTAGTTTAGAGGACATGTGTAACTTCTGTCTGTCTGAAGTTAGGGAAGATGAATTCAACTGTAGGCTTATGTATGGTCCTTCTCTGTTGCCTTTTTTTCAGAGTGGCTCTGATCTCTTAGGAGATTTTCTGTTTTCATTAGCGTGGATATTATGATATGAGAATATAGGAGGCAAAATACTACAGATTAACTTGTGTGAAGTCCTGCTGTTTTGAGAGACAAGTGAGGTTGCTCTGCGAGTGCCCAACACAACATCATACGTGAGCATGTATTCATCTTTGCTCTGGAAGATTTGTTACTGGACTCTTTCCACGCCTTTGCTCTAAAACCGGGGCAGAGCAGTCCCTTAGCCTTCTGTTTTATATTTCCTTCTTATGGAAAGATAGACATCCTTCTAGATGGCTGAAGATCTCATGCTTTGTCTTAATTGCTGTTTATTTCATAGTGTGAGGCTGCTCTGCATAACTTGGTAAGCACACACCTGTCTTGTGTACCATGCATCAAATACATAACATTGCAGATTGAGTAACAGGCAGAGCCCTTAAAAATGCTCTGTAGTGATGTGTATTTAATTTCTGCCTGAATAGTTCCCTCTCCTTGAACTTACAGCTTGAACTTTTCCCACCTGAGTGGTATTCATTTTCCACTGGGCTTTCACCAGTAGTGGTAAATAAAATAGGCCTTACAGGGCACTGTTGTATGGCTAAACTGTCCTGCTCCCTTCCTGCTCCTCATAAATGGGGTTGCCTTTGCTGTCAGCGAGGAACGCTGACCCTCTGGCTTGCGTGGTTCCCAAAAGGGTAGCTGGGCTGTGTCAGGGAGATGGCACGTTGCCACAAAGGCACCCTGGCAGCTCAACAGTTGGGCTATTGTGTGCCAGGCCTCAAGCCTGTGTCCTCGCTCTGTTTAACTTGCTAGTATGGAAAGCCTCTGTGTTTAGTGGGTACCTGGATGCAGGAGCTATAACTTCCTGTCTTTTGCCTGAATGGTGGCCCAAGCACATTAACAGTGTCAAGGCACTGAGGGGGCTGGTGGCCCCCTGGGCCTGGGCGTTCGGAGTGACGGGGGCTCCCTGGGTGGGTGATGGCAGGGCCTGGCAGCCAGGGCCTGTCCCACCCCCCAGCCAGGAGCAGGGCAGCTGGGGAGCACCAGGGTAGCCCCAGCCCTGGCATCAGGCACCTCCTTGGGGATGGGGATGGCCTGAGGCCAGGCAGGGACATGGGTCCGTGCGTTGGCCTGGCTCGGCGGGGCCCATGGCGGGGCAGGGCAGGGCTGTGGGGAGCTGGAGACCGTCCCTTGCTGCAGCGTCACTGGGGCAGGGGCTGATGGCCCTGGGGGTCTGACATGGGGTCCTGGGCCATGGGTAGGGTGGAGGGAGTTCTGGGGGGCTGCAATGGGGTCCTGGGCTGTGGGCTGGGTCAGGGGAGCCGCGGGAGCCCCAAGTTAATTTCATTTAATTTCAGATTTCTTTCTGGGCTCCTTCTGGAGGAGAGGTGAGCGGACCCATGCTCCCCCTCAGCTCCCACGGCCCAGCTGCTGGCAGGTTTACCACAGCACTCCTTACAAGGCTGCTGGTTCTCAAGGTGGCTGCTGATGTCCCCTGGACAGCACCTTTTCCATGTCCCTCCACTGCAAATGTGAGTCCGAAGACTGCTGTCTTGGTGTGTAATGACATCTGATTGTCATGTAGGAGAAAATGGTAAAAGGTGTGATTTACTATTTAATGTTATAAGTAAAGATGAATGATTTTGATCTGTTCCTCTGCCTATTTTCAGCACTATCTTTTTTCCTCCATGTATTCCCACCACCACCAGGTTTGGAGGCTATGTGTTCCCAAACCTCTTCTCATACTGGTTCAGCCCCTTCACTCTCAGAGACTGGGGCTCTCAGAGACAGACACTCCTCTGCTGCAGGATGATCTCTTTGCCCCATGGTACTTCACTGTCTCCTGCTCCTTCCAGGATGCTTTCCAAGCTTCCAAGTGAAAGAGCACAACCTATGCACTGTATAATGTGCACCAATCATTTTCTATGGTGGTAACTGCAAAACAGACTGTTTTGCTGCATAAAATTACTGAGATAGCTGTTCTCACTTAGTAACATGTATTTATTTTATTAAGGAGAGTTTTGCTTTAGTAGAGCAGGTAATGGTTCTTTAATTGTGAGCCGTTAGAGGTAAACTATTTTTTTAATTATTATTTTTCTTTTAATTTTTACTGTATGTGTTTGGCTTCCTGATACCTATCCTGTGCTTTTTCTTGAAATTGTGCTATGTAATATGTGATACTAAAAGTACATAAAAAAAGATATTAATATTTTTTTATTGTCTTAAGAGTGGGCACTTGATCATTTTTTGTCTCTGAGCATCTCAGTTAATGTTTTGCCTTAAAAGTCCAGTCCTTCACTGCATGGATGCAATAATGCACTGACCACACAGGGTATGGTTTTTATTTGTGTGTCTCTCAGAGGAATCATCTGTAATTTAGGTTTAATTTGTGGGGTTGATAACTATCTTCTTTTTGCTAAATGTCTCTCTAACATTTGTACTACCTGAACTTTCACTCTATCTACTTCTTACTTGATATTCTGCTCTTAATTTACTCAGCCTCATGGTACTGTGATAATATTATCAGGGAATTTAGAATTTGGTTTGATTTTATTATCAGAGAACTTAAAATTTGGTTCTGCTATTTTCCTTTCTCTTCATGTACACTTCTGAAGAGGTCTTTGTGCCTTTCACACACATTGATGCCCATTGTTCATTTGCATTTCATTTCTTATTGTGTTCTGCTGCCTTGTCTTTGCATCTGGTGCTAGTCTGAACTTCACAGTCCATTTATTTTTGCTGTTTTGCACTGCAGTGATGTTACATACATGCAAAGATACCTGAGTCACTGCTTATTTTCTCAATATGGTGGCATTTTTTTCTTGTCTGCAGTCCTTTGCATAATGACTTGTCTTGTCAGAATTTTTGCATGTGATCCCATTTAAAGGACTTATCATTATTATCTGTTTTCCCACAATAGCCGTAGATCTTTAGATTTTGTTAATCTCTTCTACTTTGTGTTTGTATGTTTTCCTTTGTTGAATTTCCAGTAAATTTTCATGCCTTCCTTGCTCTGCCTTCTGAAATACCTTCGTGACTGCTTTGCTTATATTCTCAATTTGGATGTGAGCTTGTTCACTAGCCATGCACATGTCTTTAGTTCTCTGTAGAGTTAATGGGATCTCTAACCATTCTCATTTGAGTGCCTGGATTTTTGTCCTGTCATTATTGTACCGCAAATTAGTTCAGCCTGTAGAGTTTGGTAATTGCATGAATCAGTCACCTTTGTGTAGTTTGCCAAAGCTCTGACCCATTGTTCTGCAGGTTCTTTATTGATGGAAAAAGGAGTCTTTCATGTAACAGGATTTTTTAACGATTTAAAATTCTCAGGAGCATTAAGATTTCTGCCTGCCTGCTGCTGACGTAGTGGGATGTCACTGAAGTATAAGACACCCTTTGCCCGCAACAATTGTTACAGTCCGCTCCTCTTATTTTGTTTCCTGTTTTCTAGAGCCACGTTACAATCTGTTGATTTCTTTCTGAGTCTGTGTAGTTCTATATGTTCTCTCTTTAAATGCTCATCTGCTCAGGCACTGGACTATATTTTCCCTTAGCTTATGATTTTTGTTGGCTGTAAGACCACACTGAATTTTGATCCTGTAATTGTCTATAAGCACAAGCAAAGATAGTCAAAACAGGACCATATTCATGTTTTGTTCCTTCCTTCACATGTAAGGTCTGCACCACTCTCACAAACTTGAATATTTTGTATTTGGGAAGAGCTCTACAACATTGTTCTGACAACGTTACTCTCACCTTTCTGTCCCCTCCATCTCTTCACTCTCTGTCTGGCCTCTAGTCACTTGTTCCTTATCCCCCTGGCTGTGTTCTGAATCTCTCACAGTTTTGTGTCCTGGTATCTTTGCCCAGTCAGCTCCATGCCTACACACTTCATCAAATCTGTTTCACCTGTCCCTTAGGGTATCTTTTCACTGGTTTGCAGGTTTGCTGCTTTTAGCCGCCTTTTTGCTATTCCTCCTGACACCTCTTCTTGCTGCATCTACTTGCTTAGCCTATCTTTTATTTTTCCTCTGTGTAGGAGTCAGGTAGATTCCTGTTCCTTACTTGGGATCTGACACATGTGATGGGAAGCTGGTGTGGCAAAGAAGGTGTTGTTTTATCCCTGGAAAACGTGACTGGAACAGCAGTTTTAAATGTCGAACCCTAGTTAATCTCTACTGTACAGGTGAAAAAATTGGATGATTCCCCCAGCACCAGAAGGCTTGTAGCACAATCCATTTTGAATGCATATTTGCAAAGCACATTTTCCTGATACAAAGATCATTACCTTGTCTCTTTGTAGTTTCTGCTCCAAAACATGTAACTTTCAAAGAAAAGAGCGCCAGTTCTAATAGTGAATAAAACGCATGCTTTTTTCCCCCTACCCTTTCAAAAGTGACTGATCTATGGTAAATGTGAAACTGTTTGGAAAAAGTCAGGCTGATCCAGTAGCAAAAGAGAATGTTTTATCTCCAAAACTTAGTGGGTCAAGGTCACAAATAAAACAGAGCAGAATCTTACAGAGGAATGAATAAGACAATTATAATAACAATTGATGATAATACATTTATAAAAGAAAAACTCAGTCTAACTTTAGGAAAAAGTTAAAGTATAGGTTCCATTACTTTAGCTGGAGTTGAAAGAAGAAAAAGAGTTGTATGGGGGAAGAGTTTCATTTAAATCCACTGAACCAGTATGCAAGAAAAAAAAAGTCCTGTCAGTAAGAGAGAAGTCATTACTTAAGGATACATTCTTTCTCCATTAATGAAGGAAACTATGTGAGCTGGTTGTGTGCATGAAGAAGGAAAAGAAATAGTGTCAGCACCTGCCATGGCTAACTTTAAGATGCTGAATCAAAGGAGTGAATAAAAACTTTCCGTGTGTCTCTTCACTTAGAATAAATAAATTTCTTCCAGATGAGATAAATGTAATTCATAGATGCAAATCTTTCTTATGAGCTCAAAATGTATTTGGATGTAGTTGTACTACAGCAGTCTGGATCTGATTTGCTGGAGGCCAAAAAGCCTGAAGAGGAAGGGCATTTTTATGATACCTGACAGTGCACTTTTGGGTAAAACAAAGCTTACTTCTAAGTATAACGTCACTTTAATGACTTTATTTCCAATCTATGCACTAATGTGATAGCCACTAAATGAACAGCTCAGCATTTAACCTCTAGTGTAATAATGTCTCCAGTGCCTTCCTAGCACCATTTCTATTGACCTTGTCAGATTATTTCTGTTTCATAGCCCGCCTCTGTCACTCCTGAGTCCTCTGTGTTTATTTGTGTGCCTTCATTATAATTGCAGACCAGGTCCAGACACTGTTTCCCAAGTGCAATAAGCTGTTTGGTCCTAGGCCATCTGTTTTGTTTGGTAACAGTGTCGCACAAACCTAAGAGAGGGTACAAATTGGGACCATGTTCACTGTGTATGAAATGGAGTGAGAACATTTTCTGAGCATTGACTGTGATTGAGAAGTCATAGATAAAAAGGTGCTGCCTAAACCAGGTACAGCCTTGAAACTTTGTCCCCTGCACTATTACCTCTGTTCTGTTCTCCTTGAAATGTTCAGCTATTCGAAGCAAACGGTTTACCTCTTAGATAATTGATCCACTATTATATAGAGTATCCAGGTTTTACACTAGTGTGCAGGCTTTAGAAGTTCATTCCAGACTTATCCTAGGATGGTTTACTGTCCTTGATGTAGGGCCCATTTGATATAATCAAACTCCTTTCGATCAGATGAAATTAATGGGGCATGTTTTGGGAATTGATGCTTTCAACATTTAAAAAACTCATACTTTTTGAAGGCAAGTGGCCTAAGCTGCCTGCAGGTATCAATGACAAATAAGAACTTTGTTTTGGACTTTGTATAAGTCTTAAGGATAAATGGCCTGAACAGTGTTTTTTAATTATTTTTGTTTGTTTGTTTCTCCCCTTTGGCCCCATCCTACTTTCATTGAAAGTATTTGACAGGGGCAAGGCAACAGAAGCCCTTTGAGGAAAGAGGTTTGTTGCATCAGGCAGAATATTTTTCTTGGGAAAAATGCACTCATTGCAAGGTATGTGACAGATTGCCAAAACTCATTTGTGTGTTTGGCCCTGATTTGTTTTGATTTTGGAACTTGGTGTGTATGGTAGGTTGATGACAGCAAGCCTGTCACAAGAGCAAATAATGGAAATAACATCCCCATGTTTCACAGCTCATGTCCCCTCAGTTTTTAAATTGACCAGAATCAATTTCTACTGATTCTTGCTTTTTCCCCCTTGTGTCACAGTTCAGCTGGGGTCTTGGTGCTCTTCTGTAAAAGGCTACATGTATGCTAGTCACCTAAATAGTGCCAAGGCTCAGGCATTGGCCCTTGGTAGTGCATAACTGTGACCATGTTCCTGTTTGACCCATGGTTGCTAACACGCTTCTAGGCATGGTTTGGGGAGGGCCACATGCCAAGGACTTTTCCTGGCAAGCAGTATGGATGAGGCCACCCAGCTGCTTAGCCAGCTTAGCCATTTGAAGGTGAGTCACACTGCAGCACTTGCCATCTCAATGCCAGAGGCCAAGCTCTGGTCTGTTTGAGTTACTTATATAGGTGCAGTCTAAATGGATCAGCTGACTGACCTGGGCAGGGGAGTGTTCCTCTTGTCACTCTGTTGGCTTCTGTGGAGAAATGAAATGAAGTTGGCTTCACTAGAAATGAAGCTGGACAATTATTTTCTTTAAGCTGTGACATGGATGCGGGCATTCTAATTTTCTGTTATTAAACCACATGCAGTTTGATGGATCTTCAGAAACTATCAACAGAAAGGGGCCAAGAGCTGCTTAAACAGTGCATGTCCTTCTTAGATATCTCTTCAGGTTTCATTTGTTTTTCCCATATAACTCTCCAGTTTTCACTGGAGTGTTCTGAGCTTGCATGTATTTGTGACTTTTACCTCTGCAAGCACTTTTAGACTCCACGGCACAGGGTCTGATAACCTGTACCAGGGAAGCTGCACTTCAGGACAGGACTGGCAAAACTTGAAAAAGGAAAAAGTTGATGAATATATATAAAGATAGCTAAAAAAAGAAAAATCATAAATGCAAATGTATTATTTTCTTGCAGCCCCCCACCCAACCCCCCACTGGTTAGGTTTAAAAAAGGTTCTTGATAAAATACCACTGCTGACTGACTGTTGTTACACTGTTGGTAAGGTATCATAGGGTACGTTGTGACAAGCCATGACAGATATTTTAAGCTGGGTTTTTGTGCTGGAAGTCACAGACAGATATAAAACAGTAGCTTCTAGCTCCTGATACATTGCCAGGGCTCACCCCCTGATCAGGCTGGCTGGGATGAGAGGGCACAGACCTTTCAGAAGCTACTTTCTAGTGGTTAGCAAAAAACCACTGTGATTTTGATAGCAGCACTAGACGGCCGGGTTTCCATGGCTAATATCTGCGTTGTCATTTCTGGTCTGTATCTGTGCTGACAACCACTGAGCACAAGCCTGTGGAATTTGCCAGAGAGCACCTTGTCTTCTCATCCAGGCTCACTGCCTGATTTCTCCATTACCTGTGACACCAGTCTTGCATGTTCTGTTTGCTCTATGTGCTTCACAAAGTCGATCTGATAATTGCTTCTGGAGATCAACAACCTGCTTTGCTCTCTCAGCTTGTTACATACCTGCCTTGTCTTTGCTCATAGGCTGTCTCTCTTTCAGACTTTCCTCATCCAGCAACAAAACTGACTTCCAGAGGTCTCATAACCCTCTGTCTCTCTTCTAAGCATAGGACTGCCTTCATGTCTCTTCTTCTTTTTCTTGAAAACCTGCTCAAAAAACCTGCAGGTTTTCAAAATAGAAAAACTGGGACAGCATTTGTAACAAGCACAAAGCATGGATCAGGGATACCTATCCACTTCCACTTGGGCAGGAAGGAGAATGGAAGATGAAGAGCAAACAGTTCTTTCTCACCATATTCATCCAAGCAGAACTGTTCCTTTCAACCCTTTCCACAAATAGGTGGAAATTAAAGACTGTAATGACAGCTGACAAATCCTGAGAGAATACAGGACTTATACTTACTGGAACTGGAAGGTGGGCTGGAAAAGGAAAAGAGCAACATGTAGTTTAGCTGAGGAATAATGCAAGTGGAAGAATGGGGGGATGGAAATGGGGGAGGTAAGAAACAAATATTCTGAAGAGTAATCTTCCGCAAACAGATATTGGGCTAAAAAAATCCCTCTGTGATTTGCTCCACCTGTTCTAAGGATCCCATGTATTCGAGTGGGGTAGGACTTGTACAGAAGCAGTTTGAACAGGTTTCTTAAGATCTTGCAGGAGATTCTGAAAACTTAAAAAAAGCAATAGCCTGGAACAATAAGTCAGGTACTGAATACAGACTAGATTTCCAGCTTTCTGAGTGGTTTTTTTTTTTAACTTCCAAGATTTTTAAAGGTTTTGGGCCAGGTCTTCAAAGTAGTCTACTACTGTGGTTGAGCTCTTTTGAAAATCTGGCCATAAACCAATGTGGAAGAAGAGGTCAGGAGGTGGGGAACGTCCAGATCTACATAAAACCTCAGCTGCCTGTCATAATTTTCATGGAAAATCTGGCACTTGAGAAGTTTCTGACTTCTTGATCACCCCAGGATGGTTCGTGGCCCACACTTGTAAAATAGTAGAGAAGTCACTAAGTAGGAAGTCAGCAAACTTGTAATATATGATACACAGAAGTATCTTCTGGTCAATGTCCTCTTTAATTTACTGGCTGTTATGTAGGACAAATGTTCCTTGTCCAAAAGGTAATTTTAAAACCAAAAGGAGAGTTGTTTACTTACAATGGCCTGCAAAAGCACAGGAAGCGCTTATTGTTTTTAGAAAGAGCCAACAGCAAATAAAGATGTCACAGATATAAAAATAAACGTATGCAAGACTGCATACAAAGTAAATAGCCAGAATAAATTCTTTTTTGGGCATACATAGTCAAATTATGTCATGCATGTGAATCTCCTCTTCCCCACTTGAAATCAAATCAAAAATTCAAGATGCTGAAGTAGGAGAACTAGTTTTTGTGGGCCTGATTCAAGGCTACCCTGTGACAATAGACCTGTTTTTCTGCTTTCAGTCTAGATGCTTATGCTGTCTTATTTCTACAAGTACAGCTTTCCTCCTTGACACCTAGTATAAAGCGAAGAGGGTTGAGTAGCTTCCATAGCAACAAAATCCCCAAATGTGTGGTTGGTCAGTCAGAGGAGTCATAACCTATAAATACAACCAGCTGTACACATCACATACATTTTCGGTTCCTGATTCAATGTGGGAAATCCCAGCAAACTCACTGGAGATCTGTGTAGGTGGATTCAGCCCACTCTCGTCAGGCCCTATCCGAAGCCAGGGTTTGCTGGTGGTAAAAGTGGGTAAGAATAGCAACACACAGATAAAGGGCAGTACAGAGAAGCAAGCTTTCTCTGCCACTTGAAGTTGCTGCTCCTTCCTTCAGTGAAAACATCATAATTAAATCTTCTTATGTAGCTATTCTGGCAGAATGCAATCACACAGAGAAAATCTGATTGTAAGGGGTCTAGAGTAGTGATTTTCAACCTTCTTCAGTGAGCAGGACAAAATCCTGGTAGGGAGTGGACCCCTGGATCATAAGCTGATTAGCTTTCCCTAATAATCTTTAGGCCCCTTCAGACCAGGGGTAATGCTGCAGATCATAGGGCGAAAAAATTTCTTAAGCAGAGCCATTTCTTCTCTGGATTTTTGTAACCTGTTCCACAGAGCATCAATCCACTGGACCTTCTTATCTGATCACTCACAAGATAATAATGAACCTGCGTGAGATAAAGCAGGGTCAATTTGCATCACAGCAATTCTTTCTTAAAGATAATTTTCCTCACAGAATTGACTTGTCTTTGCTAGAGAAGGACACAGAGACATGTAAGTCAAGTAGATCTGGTACATCCTCATGAAATTCCCTTCCGCCACAAGACCTTACAGGCAAAATTCCCCATCGGCTTCACAGTGGGTATGTGAAAGTGTCATGTCGTTCCTTTTGAAACATTAAGAACATGGGTGCAACAGTAGTGAAGGACAAGCAGGGCCTGAAAAGTGAATTTCTCTGTGGATTGTTGCAGTTGGATGAAAGTACATAGATGTAAGGGACAAAGTTTGAGTTGAGAGAGAAGTGGTCCCTATTTGGCCAAGCTTGGGTATAAGGAAAGCCTGATAATAGGAATATGGTTTCCTATGCTTTGCATTAAAGAGTTTACATTTGTTAAATAAAAAAAAAATGTGTAGAAAATATATTAGGCTTCAAAGTAAACCACAGCATTGTAGTTGTCAGCTTAGTTTTCTCTGTGGTTAAAAGCTCTCTCTCGTAGTTTGGCAGGGTAAATCCTTAATCACTTGGCCAGTCTTCTAAGGCAACCCCTTGTAAAAGTAGTAGATTGTTTCAATGTAAAGTGGTCTTTGTAGTATATCTGGAGCTGCTCTGGCACCTCAGTGGTCATGATGTTCTCTGCTGGTTCATCATAAACTGCATAGGCATTTTCTCCTTGCCGTTTAATAAATTTAATACAGGGAGGAGGGTGCGGAGGCATGTATTTTCTGAAGCAGCCATATTCAATCAGTTTTGTTGTGTGTGGCACACTGTTCTCACATATACAAAGTTCAAAATATTGAAAGATAATTTCCATGGGAGTTCCCTTGGTAATTTCCCATGTTCCTCAAATAGTGTAGCCAGAAAGTCACCAGAATTTTCTGCAAAATTCCTGGGCTGAGAGAATGCACGGAGATTTTTTTCATTGTGCTATGCATGAAAGAATAATTAACTGAAATACAAAAGAAAAAAAAAATCTCATTTAAATGAGACATCTTTTATCTATACCACTGTTTCCAAGGTTATATATAAGCTTGACGAGAGATGAAAGTGCAATGTAATGTCACATAAGCTACCACATTTTTGCTCTATTTGTGCAGGGGGCAGATTTGTAATAAAGTCAGCAGGTTCAGGAAGCTTTGCGGTCATGCTCTCTGTTCTGGCACTGTCACAGCTGCTGGTGGGGAGAGGCAAGACAGAGCAAGGAAGGGAAGGACTTGTGATGGCTGAAGCTGGGTAAGGAGGAAGGAATGTGACAGCCTGGGAAAGGCAGGGGCAAGTGAGAAGGCAGTGACAGTAGCTGTAACAGGAGAAGGAAAGAGATGGAGGAGGACTGAGAAAGGAGTGTAATTATTTGTGTGGGGTGGCAGGAAATGAAGCAAGAACAGATGGGAGGATGCAAATGAGAAAGAGAAGGCAGCAGCAGCAGTCGGGCTCAGCTGCAGAGAGGTTGAAACTGCCACATATGTTTAATATAATCCTCTCTTTGACTCTTGCTTTCTTGCTTTGAGAACAGGGGTATCTGGAATATGGGTTACGGAATGATTTGGGGTGTATCTTTCTATGTGGCAATTAACATGTCTTCTGCAGCAGCTGGCTCGAGCCCTCCAGCCCAGACAGAATGAGCTACGCAAATCAGTGCGAAGTGAAGGAACTGCTCCTCCTCTCTATCTGTCTCACACCCTCTCTCTGGATCAGCTAGCCAAAGAACTGACATCCTGAGGGGGGCTTCAGCATCTTGCCAAGAATACCTAGGAAGCAGAAGGGCACTGGAATCATAAATCTAAAAGTCTTGCAAAACAAAATCTGTGGTGATATACATAAAATTGATACTCCACACAGAGCTCTATAAACTGAAATTCACCACTTTCTCTCCTGCTAGAGAAAGTACATATAATTTAAAAACTTCTGGAGAAAGGATGCCATTATTTATTAAATTCTTTAAGATAAATGCCTAACGAACCTTATTGACTTAATCGCCATTGCATTCCATTAGATTTTTTTTCATAGGTATTGGATCCACAGTAAACTGTGTGCACAATTTCCATTTTTAGAGCGTTGTTATAGCTTGATTCTCCTCATGGAAAACGTACAGACCACTGACGTTGCTTTCAGTACAGTCAAAACTGGCTCAAGGTGAGAAGCACTGAGCACATTGTTCTCCTTTACTAGAAGTTCTTCGATGTCAGCGCCAAAAGTTACATGAGGTATAGTGTCTTAAAATACACATCATGCCTGTTCCTCGAACAGGCATAACAGAAATACTGTGCTTGCTCTAAGCAATTATACAAAAAGAATCTTGCCCTGTTTTGAACTTTGAGTTGAAGGACATAAATATTTTGAAAGGAGTTGTTGGCTTACAAATGTGACTCCAGCTGAGACTTTAAACTTCAAAGAGACATGTTGATGCAGATCAGTAAGAATTTATAAAGCCATATGACTTGGAACATGTCAGCCAGAGATGAAAAAGAGACTGAAGTCCTGTGATCCTTACTTTCCCATAGTGGGTTGCCTTTTCCTGGGGATGCTCAGTTGCTGTTAAAGACAAAACAGTACCCTAAATGTTCATTTTCAGTTCTGTGTAATATCAAATTATGCTCAGAGAGAGATGAGTCATTGACAATGTTTTTGTTACTATGTAAGGTTTAGGAAAGATCATTTATTCTTTTTCAGCCATCAACAGAATTTCCCAGGTACTACAGTTATTAGGCATTGGACAAGCCCTTATTGGAACAGCAAGGTCAGGTAAAATAAATCAAAATGAGACGCTTGCAGGTAAATGAGCATACTTCATCAGAGGTGTTAGAGAAAGTTTAGTACATTCTTCCTCTTGCTGAGGAGGAGTAGGGGAAGACAGGACTGTAAGGAGCACTTTCATGAGGAGGCACAATTAAACCTTTCACTGGATGGTAGTAGCAGCAACTACTGTGTGGCCTTTCTGGGAAAAGTACCTTCCAGAGTGTCTTTATCTTAACTTTTGTATGTGCTTGCAGAGGAATTGAGAGATTTTTTTTTTTTGTTTAGAGTGGAAAATCTTGATTCCTCCCCATCTCTACCCCATGTTTGCTCTCCACTTTGTATAATTATATGTTACCTCTTACTGGCAAAAATGCAAGTGTAGAAAGCCCACCACATCATGTTCTGATATCACTTGTTGGTGCCTGTATGAGGGGAAAGGCAGCAGAAAATTAAACTCCTCTTTTCCGTCACATACAATTCATTCCTCCTGTATTTAAACTTGTCAGTGAGTGGTTCTATAACTCACTTGTAGGCTTTTAAGGTTGATTATTCTTCACAGTAGTTAACAATAGAGCTTGTACTCCTTTTTCTAGGAAAGGATTGAATCCTTTTATCTTTTGCTATGAAAATGGCCCAACTTGGACTTTTACTGGGGCATGGCTTATGTCTGCAATGCAGCCATTCCAGTGGTGCCAGAGTCAACCTTCTCAAAACATAGAAATGCATCATGCTAGGAAACCTATGGTGAGGCTCAATCTGATTTCTTCACTGAGGAAATCTGTGTTAGCAAGCAAGCTTGTGAACATGCCCACCTGCCATCTGAGCTTCACAGTAGGATTTTCTGAGCAATTTCTTTTTAACTCCCTCTTATTCTTTCAAAAGTGAAGGTAACAGTCTACACAGTCTTCAAATGTCTCAATCTGAATTTTAATAAATGGGCATACAAGTAGAGTGTCTTTCAAAAACTAAAGGGATTTTTAGTTTAAAAAGCCCCCCAACTCTATCTATATTAATTTCAGGGAAAAAAATAGGAAAACATTTAAGATTATTCTTGTCATTAGTTTTTTCTTGGAAGCCTCAAAACTTGATTTAATCATCTACCGGGTTCTTAGTTCTTGGGCAATTTATACGCCTACACTTGTAAAGAAAAGAGCATGTATGTAAATTCCTGTTCAAGAAAAAATAGGTTTTGTTCCAATTAAGTCCTAAAGGTTTCAGCTTCTTCATGGACTTTCTCCCAGCTGTCAGAAAGGGCTCCTAATTTAGGTCAGATGGGTAGATAGTCCAAATGTGCACCTCAGGTCGGCAACCTCCTTCATCGGTTCTGAAGGTAGTGTGAAAACTGTCACCATCCTTTTCTTAACCTTTCTTTACCATTTGGAAACCTAGTGGATCAACCAGCTGGGTCACCACAAGGAAATGATTTTGATCACCTAGTGAAATGAGAATTAGGGAAAAAAATGCTGTACCATACATATTCCTACGTAAAAAGGATGAAACCTTAGCCATACTGAGTCAATGGCGTAACATTCCTTGTTAATCCAAAGAGTTAATTGTCAAAAATCCTTGCCTTGAATTAGTTAGACTTCAAAAGGAATTGTATAGTCTGGTTTTGATATCAACCATGGATACTGATGAGCAACATAAATTGGCCTCATATTTTTCATGAAGATATTTGCTGATTATGGTATGAATGAGCCTGAGAAGGATTTTTCAGTGTGCTTCACCTTCTGACCAGGGCTGAAAGCTGAACACTGGAAGAAAGTCTAAAAGGCAGATCTGTTACAAAAGGTCTTCTGCCTCCATTTAAAATTTTGTTTTATTTCTAGTACTTCCCCTTTAACTCTTCTTTTCCGTATTTAGATTTTTCTCCACCATGCCAGGAGATGTATATTGGACAAGGATACAAAATCAGAAAGATACATTGACCATAGCATGCCCACGCAAGAACTCCACAAGAATTGGTCTGGATGATGTTTCTGTGCAACATGCATAGCCTGCTCTTGTAGAAACATCTCTTTCTATGTGTCTTGTTTATTACTAAGGGCGGCAACATAGCCACCATGGTCAGGTGATAAATAATCACTTTGTAGTTACTGGTTTGTCCTTCTCTCACCTTGCAGTGAGGCTTCACTGTTATGATCATGGAAACAAAATAAGTTTCTTATGAGAGATGGTGTTATAATTTTTGAGGCTAGGTTTTTTTTCTGGTATCTGACAAATTCTGTATGCAAAAGAGTTGCAGGACTGGAAGAGTTAGCCAGCAAAGCTTTAAAATAGTGTTATGTGAGCATTGATAAAAAGGAAGCCAGTAAATTAATAAATCTGCTGCGCTTTCTGACACCTGAGAAACTTCACACAGTCTGCTTCCTTCTAATATTATTTATGTTCCTTTAAAAGTAATTCTTCTGCTTGCATTAATTGCTGCCTTTGGCAGTCATTTAATTTCTTTCAGCCTTCATTACCTTAAGTGAAAAATAGCAGAAAGAGTATCTGCTAGTGTCTCTTCCTCCTCCTCTGTTCTAACATTTTGGTCACCCATTTTCATCTGGGAACTGAAAGATAAAGACATTACTAAATTTTCATCTGGAAGTGTGTTCTCCACCTGACCACTTTTTTCTCTAAATATTCTTCTTCCTGTGCCTTGTGTTTTGTTTATCATATTACACTTTTCCTCTTTCAGCTAAATTTTGCAGTTTGTTATTCGTACCTACTGGCACTGTTAGAAGTCTGGGTTTTATTTTTACAGGTGGAAAGTATATCTTTTGGGAGTAACACTCTTGTTCGAAGTATTTGCCCCTTCCTCTCTTTTTTCCCCTCTTTCTCACATTTTTTTGTTTGGTTTGAGAATTTATTTTTAACACTACATGTGAGCTCTCCCCCCTTTCGTCCCCTACCTTGACATTTACACAGATCTGAAACTTCGTTTTGGCTATTACTCAAGTTATTCCCCATGATTTCCTTCCTGTCTCTGTTTCTTGCTTTTGTTTTGTACAAGAAAGCCTTCTGTTGATGTGTGTACAAACACCTCTCTTTCTGTAGTCTTTGCAAATACATTTCTTTAGCATTTCTTTAGCTGAGATCTCCCGTAGTATGCACCTACTGATGAGTTCCACCTCATTTTCATCCAACACTTTTATTATTTTCTTATATTGCTGTACCCTTTGGTATAGAGGTTTTACAACAAAATCCCATTGCACCGTTTTTAGGCTGGATTCTGCTCAGTTTTTGTCTAGTTCCCCCTCTATAGCAGCCCATGAGAAGACGACTTCTAAATAAAATTGCTACTGAGTGTAAGTTATAAAGCTAGGATCAGGTCTCCTAGTTAAAATTTCACAACTGGGATCATGCTGAGTTCAAAACTCTTTTGTTTAAGGAAACAATTCTACCTTACTTGTTCTTTCCTGTGTATGTTGAACCACCTAACGATAGTAATTTGGATTCCCTCTACAGCATATACTTGTTGGTTCCCTTATTTTTCATTTGGGTTTTCTCTATTTACATACAAGTACAATGCAAATATCCAGTGGTTCATTTTATTGCTGGTTTTAAAAAAGGGAAAAGAGAACATAACCGTGTTTCTCTGAATTAGAATAATATCCTCCCCAGCTATCCTCAGTAGGAAATACTTCCCCAGTTTCATGTTTCCGATCCTTTTGTTAACTCCTTCATTTGACTGTGCATTTTACCATCTGTATAGTATTTTCCCCTTCCATTCCCCAGTTCTTAACTTTAATAAATGGCTTTTTTCTCGTTTTTTATTTGTTCCCTTCCACCTCAGTGACCTGTATCAACTCTGCTTCCCTTAATTTTACATCTCGTCTATAAAAAATTAATGTATGTCAAGATAAGACACTTCATCTTCTCGTCTGGCTCCATCTGCATGATGATAACGCCTGTTTAATGCCCCTTTTCTAAGGGGGCACCAGGTAGCCTCAAGCCTAGCAAGGAACCTATATGATGAGGGTCTGTGGGGAGAAGCTGCTACTTTTTTTGCCTCATCAGCACAGCATAGTGAAGAGAAGTTGTGCCATATACTGGTTGAATTTTAATGGTGTTAAAAAATTAAACATATTAGGATGTATCTGAGGACCCAGCTAGCTAGCAGTGACTGGTGAAATGGGGGTTTTACATACAATTCTATTTTACTCTTCTGCTTGGGTCTTCATGCTGAAGGCAGTTCAGCTTCACAAAAAAAATGGAATGTAAAAAATCTTCATTTCCAGTCAACAGAGAATGAGTTCTGGTGCAAGGTAAGCTCTAGCTGAAAGATTTGCCTTCTGCATCTAAAGTTAGCTCCTGAGAGTAGCTGCTTCTGCAGAGTAGTTCTCTGCTGCGCGTTATTTTCTAAATATGGTGTTTTTACACAACATTAATTAAGTCTGTCAAATGAGGTCTTTTTATATGCGGAAGCACATACTGATAGCTGTTTACTTTTGTTTCAAATAATAGTATAGAACTGCCTCTACAGTGCCCATACATTCCCAAATACCAGTTTATAAACTGTGCTGAAGTGTCATCATTGTCACTTAATTTTTCACTGCTCGTTAAATCCAAAACATGCTTACACATGCATAAGCATGCTTCCAATGCTTCCAAATAGATTCTTGAGGTTTATTTGTGGATCAAGGCTAAAACACAGTGTCATAGGCTGAAAATGTAGCTCTTCAGAGGAGGTACAGCAATGACTTACGAGTTCTCATGACTTCATGGGAATGTAGGTAATGCAAAGAATTCAAGTTTTACTCTTGCAACAAAAAAATCCTTTCGTGTTCAGTTGTTGTTTGTTTCCTTGTAATAACCCCATAGTAGGTATGTCAAGCATCTTGTAAAAATACTGTCATGTGTTTTGGTTTCTTTTGGGGTATGTGTCTACATGCTTCACTGGTTCTTCAGAGTTGAAAGTGCCTGTTTAATTAAGGCTTGGTTCAAACCCTATTAAGTGACACTGAAAGACATCCATTTAGACCTCTTGTCCATCACAGTGAAAAAGTCACTACAGGCATTAGCAAAGGGTAACACCTTTAAATCCTCCTATAATTACGCTACATAAATGTTTACACTTATTCCTAATATTTTCAATATCTCCCAGGTAATAATGTGATTGCTGACAATTTATTAACCAATCAGGGCAAGTTAACAAGTATCTAAGATAAACAATTAACTTTCCTGAGTGTCATTGCAACTTCTTGGAGTTTCAAATTATAAAATATGATACCAAAGTGTGATCACAAATGTCATTACCGGTGGTGTGTGGACCACAGTTGTATTAAAAATGGAAGGACTGATGGAGAAGGGATCAGGAAGTCATTTTGGATTTTTGCAGTTGGCTATCTGTTTAGTTGTGATCTTCCTCTGCTCAGCATTTTTACTTAAATACAAGGAAAAGAAAAAAGATGACTGCTCTGTAAAGACATTGGGAAGAGTTGAGTGAAATGTTCAGTTTCGTGTGTGGAAGAGAATTTTTTAATAATCTTTAATTTTAAGAAACTTCATGTGTTTCATTAAGAAGTACTTTTAGTAATGAAAAAAGGTAAGTGGCTCTACTGAGGCTATTCTGACATGAATTTAAAGACAAAATATTTTAAAGAACTTTGCTTCCAACTACCAACCTCTTGTTCAGCCTTCTTCTTGGACATCTGCATCCCGAACATATGACCTTTGTAGCTGAACATGAGTGTGCAGCTACATTGCCTTTGAACAATTTATTTCACTTCAGGCTACAGTGCTTAAAAGCCAGGAGCTGCTGAGAAAGGTTGCAGCTAAAAGAGAAACAGCCTGTCCACCAACTCCGTGTAGCTGGGAACTCTGATTTCAAATTCAAAGGTCCTGTGTGCACACAAACATTCCCCCATTGAAGGACTGGAAAAATGCATGGACAAATATAGCTAACTTTGTGCAAGTTTGTTCAGCATTCTTTGCTGTGTTCAGTCGAGCCTGAATAGGGACCTTGACTCTTGGGCTAGCATTGAACCTATTTGTACCACAATAAGTTGTCTGAATACTCAGTGGAAAGAATCAGGGCTCACTTGCCTTATTGAGAATAAATCTGTATGTTCTTTTACATTGCAGTAATTTGTTTGGATTTAAATAGCAATATTGTTTCTGGATTTTAAAAGAAATTATGTGCTCTGTGATAAAACAGAGTCACATTGGAGATCTGTCTTCTTTTCTCATACCAAGAATTTTCATGTGGCTTTATTTATGTTTAGTATTACACTGTATGGACATAAACATGATGTTCCAATTTAATCTAAACAATCAGGGCCTTCATTTGTGAGGAGCTGTGAGAAAGTCTGACAAGAGAGGTTCAAGGGAAAGTGCATAAAACCAGCCCTGGAATCTCTCAGCATATCTAAACTTGTCGGTAATTAAATTCAGAAATTGCTGGAATCCTTTAGAAGTTGAGTAGTTGGGGCAATATTTAATTTTTCTCCCTTAGTGGATTGATTACTATGGTATTTCTGTTGCATGTGAAGAAATCAGCCCCTATGTAAATTAGCCAAAATGCTCCAGGGCTTCTTTGGAAAGAAACATTCAGTCTTGTTAATACGTGGTTTAGCAGAGAGAGAGACTATTGGAGCACATAATGTTTAGGTTTTGGCATTGTAAATGGGAAGTCAGGTATCTGAATTTCTCCTTACAGGGAGATGACAAAGTAAGCTTAGTCGCTAAATACCTTTCACAGGTATGCTCACAAGAGGTTGAGCCTATCTTTCTCATTTCAACTCAAGAGGCAGGATGAAGAGCCAAATATCACCTAGTAACATAAGACAGAAGACTTACCTTCTAAAAAAATTTGCTAATACAGGTTAACTCACATCTAAATGTAGCTGGACAGAAAGCTGTGTTCCTCATCTGGGTTATCAGCAGCAGCTTTTCTTGAGCCCAGAAATGTCTCCGTTCTGGTCTGCAGTAATGCCTGAAGGAGGGCAAGATCTACTAATACAAACCTTAGTTTTTCCTTTTGTGTAATCTATCATAACTACATTCATAGATTTATTTCAGAAAGCTTTACCTGAAATCTCATTCTGGTTTTGATAGAATTCAAGTGAAATTCATTCTAATGTAAACTAGCAGATATTAAAATTAAGCCTATCCTGAACTTTGTCTTTTTCTCCAATTCTCTTCCTAATAGTCACTCTTTTTTTTTTCTTGAATACAAAAGACATTTTTGAGTGAAGTGGAAACTGTTCATGTTCTATTTTTAATCTTAACTTTTAATTTTTATAATATCTGTAGACCTGACTTTACAGAATTAATATTCTAAATTGGCTGTAAAGGAAACATCTGCTTGAACTCTAGACTCATTGACTCCATGCTAACAACATGTTTTACTGAGGCAGAAAAAACCCCTAATTTTTTCAGACACTGAAGGCAATAGGTCATCAGCAAAGCTTGCATTAACTTCAGCAGAACAGCAGTGAACCTCTTACTCCAGGTCATTAGAAGTATCATTACATTCTGGATAAAGCAGTATTTATTTTGCATGGTAAGAGACAATTAAGTAACTGAGCAAAATGGGTGGGGAAAGTAAGAAAGGTGAAGTGCCTGATCAGGAGTAAAGTACATGTACATGTAACTGGTATCCTGCATAAAAGCTGTTGCTCTTTTTGCTGTTTTGACTTATTTTATGGGAATTCTAGTTTTAGGAGGAAGTATCAGAAGATTTCTACTGTTTCCATCATTGAATTGTATTGATTCAGAACTGTAAAACTTTAAGAGCTAAAAAGAAAAGTCTTTGCAGTGGTAACTGTTGCAAACTCTTAGAGCTTTATTGCTAATTTTTCAATGTTTAATGTTCTACTTTTAAAATCTCAGTTCCTGGAATCAGCTAAGATTCCCACATTAAAACTGAAAAGGAAAATTCTAATCTTCATGACTATGGAAAGAATCAAATAAATGAACTCTGCAAGTATACAAACCAGAATGAAGGATCAAACATTTTGAACCCTGTAGTACTTTAAAATTTAATGCAATATATTATTTAGGGGACTATCTACTGCAATGAATGAAACAGTAAAGAAAATGTCAATTGAGGGCTTCCCCCCCCGCCCCCTTTCCCTCTTTTTTCTTGGCTTTCAATGTACTTTTACACTTGTGTTCAGAGCCAGAGCTTTGCAATTTCACTATCCTACTAGAGCAGACAGTTTGAGTTATTTCTCACAGTGCTTCTTAAAGGGACAGGAATGGGGAACATTGTTCAAAAAGCACAGCGAAGAAAACAGCCTGTATTTAGCCTTCTATTCCACTTTTCCTGTATACTAACTTTGGACAGAAGTCTCCTGTGATAAAGGGCTTTATCTATTTTAGCTGCCAATTCCGAAAGAAATTGTTGTATTATGCAATCAATACAATTTCATAGGAGAAATATCTATATAAATGAAGCTCTTGTGAATTACGACACTGTGCTAGGAGATAATTTTTCTTTTACAGACTAAAGATGCTGTTGCAGGCATTCTGGCTGTTCAGGTTCCTCATATTTTATTGACGTGTTCTGATCCAGGGTGGATATTAGCAGAAGATACTAATCAAACTTCTGCTCTGTGTTAGGGTACAACATGGGCAATGGGGTATGGGCAGGGCATGGTAGGTGCATGACTGGACCAAGCCAGGGTAGGTGCCCACAGGCTGGCAGCGCTGTGCCATCCCTGGCTGGGTGCAGTCCCACCACACCCCAACAAGCTAAGCAGAGCAGGTTTGGGGCCGAGGACAAGGGACAGCTGGGGGCTGGTGATCACCAGGTGAAGTCATGGTGGCAAGACAGGTCCTGGGGTGCACTGGGCAGTCAGTCTGTGGGTCAGGGACAGGAGTCCTGATCAATAGAGTACATGGCCAGGTGCGGGCATGGCTATAACACAACTGCAACATAGCTCAGGCAGAGGCCAAGGGTGACAGTCACAGCCAAAAGCAGCTCCCAAGGGAAGGAGGGGCAGCATCTGCTGAGACTTCTTCTAGTTTTCATCACAGCAGCTTTCAAAGTCAGCAGGTGTGCTCTCTCTAAGCTGGCCCTGAGCCCAGGCAGCCAAATCCCCAGGAGCAGGGGGATGTGCTTTAAGCCCTGACACTGCCTGTTTGCATGATGCCATAAAAACAGAGGTCAGATCAGACAAAATACCAGTAGCAGGTCAGACCAAAGTTGCTTCTAGCTCAGTTTGCTATAGCCAATAATAGATGTCTACTGCGAAGAATATAAGGACAGAACAAGCATACAGTGGTACTTCTCCAGGGACTTGTCTGATTTCCTCTTGACCTCATAGAAAATTTTAGTATCCCCAGAGTTCATTAATTTTTTTCAACTTATTTTATCATAAATCCTGATTTCTAACATCCTTGCCTCAGTCCTAGAGCATTATATATCAAAATGCCTCTACTGTCCTGCTGTTCACCAAAGACCTTTTTTTGAATGGTGCTGGTCTCTGGAGAGACCTCCTAGACAAATCTGTCTATTGCCAACTTCCAGGTTGGCTGATAGAGGTGGGGGAAAGGGACTCTTACTCCTTCAATATCCTGCAAAAGGCATGAGCTAGATGTGGTTTCTGGAGAGACAGTAATTCTTGAGGGATCCCCCTTGCATGAACTTGACTAATATTCTCTTCAAACCAGGTAAACTTTGGGTCCACAAATTTCTCTGTCAAGGAATTCCACTAGTTAACACCTAAGTGAAGCACTACCTCTGTTTTGAAGCCTGTTCATTCAAGGCTTTTCAATGACATTTAGTTTTTAAGTTCAAAAAGAAGATGAATGGTTGATCTCTATGTGCATTCTCCCTGCTGCCTATGGTTTTAGAGACCCTTATCTTAGTTCCCCAGGATTGACTTTGAGCCAGATAAGAGTCTTACTCCACTTAGTCATCACCTCTGTTGAAGCTGTTTGACACTTCTAATTATCCTTTTCATGCATTTATTCCAGTTCTGCTGTGTCCTTTTTAAAACAGGGAGACAGAATTACACAGCTTAATATGGAAGGAACCCTGATTCTTTATGGTGGCATGAGGATGTTCTCTGTTTTGTTCTCAATTTCATTCCTAATAATTGTTAATACTTCATCTGTTGCAGCCCCATGGTCTTTCTCCTGAGTGCTAGTAGTCAGCTCTGAACCCATGATTTTGTATATGAAGTTAGGATTGTTCTTCCCCTTGTGTATTTCTTTACACTAATCTCTACTGAACTTCATCTGCCTTTTTATTTTTTTGTATTTTGCAAAGCACCTCTGCAATTTTTCACCACCATTCTCTCCTGTTCCTACTCACTATCAGTTTGTGTTGTCAGCAGACGTTCTCAATTTACTTCTCATGTCCTTTCCAGGTTGATCATCACTGTATTGAGCAGCACATGGTCCTAACACAGATTTTTCTTAATCTTGATGATCTTGGTCTGTTCTATTTTCACTCTGCTTTCTATTTCCTGACTTTTAACCAAGTATTCGCCATGCTATGCCATGACTAATTAGTTTCCTGAAAAGGTACTGGAGGGGAACTTTTGAAAAAACCCACCTTTGGAAAGCCAGGTAGTTTATATCAGCTGGGTATACTTGTTGACCCTGTGAAGAACTCCCACACATTTGCGAGGCAGGACCATGTAAAAACTCCCGTTATTTTTTCCCCAAATATATAATCTTTATCCACATGTCCACTAATCCTGGTCTTTTTAATAGTTTCTATAATTTTCCCAGCGCAGGTTTGGCCAGAGTTAGAAGCTTGTTGTTCCCTTGTGAAATTTCTTTAAAAAACTGACATTCCATTTGCCACCTCTCAGTCCTCAGATGCAAGGGCTAATAAAAGAAATATTACACACTACATTTTTTTCCAGCTGTTTGCTTGATTTCCTTTATAATTTTGGAGTAAATATCATCTTATTCCTGGTCATTTCTTATTGGTTATTTTGTTGGTTTGTTCCATTGTAGCTTCTTCTGTTGTCCCTTATTTAAGACACATCCTCTGAGTCGCTTACAAAAAGTGGCGGTCTCTCCATTTGTTTCCACAATCAGCCATTCCTTGGTTCTGTTTGAGATTCATTCAGGTAGAAATCTTGTCAACTGGTGAAAACTGCCTACTTTCTAATTAGGTCAAAGAAGAAGTCTTTGAAATTTCTGGTCCAGATTATGGCCCGACACTAAATCACACAGTGTCTAATGTTGCAATACAAGTTTCTGCTCAATAGTCTAAATTTTGTGTTTAACCTTTTGTGCATTCTGTACAAAACATAAAGCTTGCTGTTGCACTTCATACAATCAGTTAAAATGAGTGCTGAATGATTTTACTTGCAGCAGCCATGCTGGAAGACAATAAATTTTGATTAATAGTAAGTTTGTCATGCCTGATGCCTAATTACATTATAAGAGACTGAGATATTTTGCAGTTATATCAGTAACTGTTGTTCACACAGATGTACAGATTACGATGTTGTAGAAGTGATGTCCAGAAAGGCAGCATTCAGCCTCTAAAATCACTGGGTAAAACATGAACAAATGATGGGGAAAAAATGATAATAAAAATGGTCATTTCCTTACTGTCTTTTGCACTAAATCAGTAAGTGGCATTCAGTCTTTTTCTATCTGGAACTTCAAAGAAATTATTATTTCCCCCCTTGGCTATCTCAGATCCTCCAGTGGTTACAAAAAATCTCTTAACAGGATCCACGTCAGAATGGAAGTGAAGCTAGCTTGTGCCTAAGTGTGCTGCTGAATCGTCAGAGTATGCCACTCAGGCTCTGAAGTGCAGGGCTACCAAACATACCCAGCTTGTGAAGCATCACATAGGTGTTGATGTTGTCTGTACAAGCAGCAGCGACAGTCATTTCTGGCTTCATTTGTGCACAGCAGGAGGAATTTCCAGTTTGCTGATTTCTTTGTTATGGCATAGCGCACTACTAGTGACAGGCATACTGAGCTGGGGACTCCCAATTGCAGGCATTCCTTTTCCCACTTTTTGTCCTCACTATTTTTATTTTTTCATATCTTTTATGAAGGCCAAAGGTATTTCATCTTTTAATATTTTTGGAATATAATGAGGCTGTGCTCATAGTTGTTTTCTACCTTTTTTAATGGCCTGGACTTAATTTACAAAAAATTGAACTATATCGGGAGGTATGGACAACAAAAGCTTAAGGCATAAAATAATAGCAATCAGGCTGTTAGACTGGATGGATTTGGGTCTGATTCTTCGCACCACCTTGAGTTCATTAATAGCAAGTATGTCCTGCTAACAGTTGCAAAAATTGCTTGGTTAGTCAGCTCTGAAGGGAGGCTGATGTCCCTTTTTAAAACAGATGTAACAGCAGCAGCAGTGCTCGGTTCATCACATTCCTTGTCATCATACCCATCTCCAACCTGGAGGGCTGGCAGGGCTACTTAGCTGCTGTTCTCATTAGAGCTAGCACGCAACTGTCAAAGAGGAATGGAAAATAATTTACTTTCTGGCTTGCTTGCTTGCTTTGTATCCCACCCCCCCCAGTGTTTTCCCCTAATTTCTCCCTCAGACACTGACATGTTCTTGCTGTTTCTAATCTTCATTGAGTTCTTGTATCATTCTTGAAATTATCAAATGGTTGGTTGCGTTCAGTCTTAATTATGCAAATATAGGATTTCATGAAAATGGAATATGACTATCTAGCACTTGCAAGGCTTTCCTGCAAAAGGGTGTCTGCAAGTTTTGGACTACTAGTTGACAGCCTGAGTTGTGAAATACATCATATCCCATTAGCAATTCATTGAATTTGCAAAATATATTTTTTAAGTATTATTTGTATGGCATGTAAAGCCATATTTGCAAAATAAAAATTACTTGGAAGTAAGAACATTTAAGAACAAAGTCTCTGTTCAGTCCACACGTGATCCGTGCATATATATAATATAACATAAGTTTAAATTAATAGTCACTTAGTATTTTCCCCCTCTGATTTCTGCCTCAGTGCACAAGATGGTGAGAAAATGACCATATTTTTTCTCCTTTGTCACTAGCCTTCAGTGTTCAACGCCCTTTGTTTGCTGCACATTCAGAGCCAAGCCTGTTCTGAGTAAATAATTATTAATTTCTGTGTGGGCTCTGCTGCTAATAATAACATTTCTGTGTACTTCACAAATATTATTTAAGTTACTGTCCTACGACCTTTGGGAGGTTGAGGTATATGACTGTCATTTTACAGGTAGAGTATTAAGTGACAGAACGCTTAAGATTTTATGTGTGTGTGCATGTGTGTACATATACCCAGGCAATATGGGTGACTGCTTTGAATGCAGTTAGAGTTTGTCAGAAAGCTCCATGTTGGTTGCAGAGACAGCTCACTGGGGGTCTGAGGGAACCACGATGCTTCCTTAGTACCCTGCAGCCTGGGCTTTATGGACCATGACATGGGAAAAGGCTGTGCAAGCGCTTGCTAAATGCCCTGTACATCCCCACCCCCATCAGCATCAAGGCCTAGGTGCACAGAAGTGGCTAAGTATAAATACCGCCCTGAGTGCAAAAACTTAAATTGCTTTATGGCGTGGCACTGGTCTCCAAACTAAAGATATGCTTAAGGCCTTTCAGGACTTTGCACAGCGTGGACTAAGGCGCAGGGCTATCTGAGTGGTGGAATATGGAGTCAGAGAGAGAAAACAACAGCAACAACAGCAAGAAGCAAGGAAAATAATAGTAATAATAAAAAAGCAAACACACAGATGGCAAGGCACAGCCAGGCACTTGGAGCAGTCCCCTGAGACAGGTCCCCTCAGTGGAGAGCTCATTGGCTGGAAGGTTTGGAGCTGTGAGCAGGGAGATGATCTCTAGCTCTTTGATTTTTCTGGTGTTGAACAAAGCAGGATATTGCACGTTCCTGCGCTGTTTCTGGCCTGCATCAAAGACACCTGACCCCCATCCATGCACCCTCCTTTTGAAGGGGCAGTTTTCCGAGTCTTGCTTTTGTTTTACCTGGTTTGACAGAGATGCTTAGGTTTGAAAGGCTAACATCTTTACCCATGCTCCCACTGACCTCAGATGTGCACGGGGAATATTCAGCACTCCTCCAAAGTAGATTTTGACAGCCTTAACTAGCATACAAAGTAGTTTTTGGATGCAGTTGCTCTGATGGTTCTTTCTAGACTTCCCCCCCCCCCAAAAAAAAAAAAAAAAAAAATTTCACTCATAGGGAATCATCCTTACCTGGCAAGGCTGGATCCTCTAGAGAGCCAGCACAGATCTTTTCCCACTCGTGATAACAGAAACAGGTTGTTTCCTATTGGTTTGAACAGTCACCAGAGATGGAAGAGCTGCACAATTTGCAGTTACTGGGTTGTTGCACTGGTCACTCAGAGCTCAGCAGAAGACTTTGCTCTGGTGGTGCCCAGTTCTGCCTGATTTCTCCCAGCTTCCTCATTTCCCAACCTGAGCCCTTTTGCTCCTTCCCTGCTCTGTCTCTGCTTTTCATTCAGGAAGATGAAGGGTGCATCCGTGCTAATGTTTTAGTTTGGATCAGGAAAGCACTTTTCAAGTCACTCTCCAATACATCTCCTCTTACCACGGTTTGTTTGCACTGCAGGTATCTTTGGAGTACACAGAATAGATTCCTTCTGGAGGACATTAAAGTGGCAGATGTGCTCCAAGCACCTACTGCACCAGTGTGCATTCAGTCAACAGACCTAAGTCAGACATAATCTGAAGAATTATCTCCTTCCCATCCAGTAGTCCTTTGTTTTCTGTTGTGCCACACTATTTGCCAGCTCCTTGTCCCGTTCTCCCTATTACAGCATACATTGTAGTTCTTGTTTTCTGTCATTATCAGCTTCATGCCTTCCCTCAAAATTAGAAGGACCAAACTTTCAACAATATGCTCATATTGATTAGAGTTTGCATCCTGTGAAATTAGTGCTACTGTACAAAGTAGGACTAGGGTCTGGACTACTGTTAATTGCATATCCAGACTGAATAAATAAAATAAGAACTGTTGTGTTCTCAGTAACAAGGCAACAAAACCATGGAAATCTGACTATAAATATATATAAATCATTTTGACTTTAATAAGTAAGGTCTGCAACTTTTCATGCAAGAATTTTCTAAATTGCGAAGGAAGCCTTTAGAGGGACAGCTGGTTGGTCAGTCTGGGGCAGGAGGTGCATAACATTTTTGCTTATGCAATTAATTAAAAAAACACCCTACTCTTCTTTATCTTGTTCTAATACACTTGGATTCCTTACTTTTCACTTCGTTTCTCAATTTGCATTCTTTTGCCCATGAAGGCTGACTATATTATTTCCCGTTCCTTTCTTTCTCTCTGTCCCTGCAAAGCAGCTTTTTGTTGTGCTATCCTTGGATACATCGTATGTTCAGTTTGTTTGATTATGGGATTCTTTTGAAGTTTAATTTGGAACAGAGCATGCACATCGTCCTTGAAGCTGTGTCAAGCAGGTAATCTGGCTTCTCATTCCCTGATGGTTAGGCAGTTTTACCTTTCAAAACCACACCAACTCTGTCAGTCCTAGGGATCCCTTCTATAGCAGACAAATGCAAGTTCTGAAAGACACAACCATGCACATTTTGATCTAACATGTGCTCTATATAAGGTATGTGTACCCTATGTAATATATTTTTTAGTAAGAGTTATTTCTTAGCAGAAAGAACCTTCAGTTAATTTACTGGTGGGGTTTCAAAATGACAGTTGTTTCATTGCAGAAAATATCAGTGTAGTTACATCTGATTAAGAAACTGAGCCTCTTTCTCTGAAAAAGTATTTTCCCATATTTATTTCTAGAGATGCACTACTTCTGTTTTAAGAGGAGACATAGCACTTTCAAGCTTTAAAAGGGTCAAAGAGAGAAAATGAGATTCCTGTCAAATTATCTTTGAGCCGTTGGATTATTTGGGGTTTTAGGTTTGATTCATGCATAAAATAAACCAGAATGTGTTCTATAGTCTCAGGTGAGCATATGGAAGCTTGCATCTCTGTGGTTAAGGGACCAAATTTCTTTTTCTGATTTAGACTATTAAGAGGAATTAAAAACATGTCGAGATACTAATTTTAAAATGTGACACATTAGTAAAGATCAGATTTCCATTTCATGTAATGTTGTATTCAGTGCTAGCATAAATTTTAGAAATATCTATTTTCTAAACCAGGCTTCTTTTATCTAGTCTTGTGAAACCTGAGCGTTTCAGGTTGCTTTTGATCAAGGCTGTAGACAAAATCTAGTGGGGCATGCCTTTACAATGCCTTTATTAACAAGAGTGAAAACTCAACTGGAGAGACCTCAAGACAGATTCTTAAGACTGGAATTTATAAGTATAATCCAAGACACTACATTTATGTGGATTTTGTCCCACTCAATAATGTAATGTACTTTCATACAATTTAAATAGTCCCAATAAAATCAATAAAACTACCTGACATTATTATTCCCACCTATATTCCATTCCCTATGTTCAGGTGTGTATCTCAGCTATATTTGATTAAATTTTTAGCACCAAACAATGTTGAAGAGAACTTTCTTCTGCTTAGATTAAGGAAGTGAAGAAGCAAAGTTCAATCAGAATTTAAATGACCATCCTCCATCCATAGCTATGGTTATTCACTGATTTGAAATTTGTGTATTTTTATGGTGAAAGAGAAAACTCGAGTAGAGAGATTAATGTTAATAATAATCTGATCCAGATTCATATACTTGGACTTAGTCATAGTATCTGTCTGTTGATGGCAGTATCATGACTGACAATAAATCATAATTTTCTCATTTTATTTGCACAATTCTTTCAATTCTCAGACTATAATTATTATTTTTTTTCTATTATTCACCCCATATTGAATAAAAATGGTCTCATAATCAGGGATAAATTTGTTTACATCATAGAAATAAACTGAGAAAATGTTTTAAAATGCTTATTTTCTTGGTTTCCTCAGACTAGAGACTCTGTAACTTTGATTATTTGATTTCTTCCTAAGCTACAACAGCATCTTCCTTGTTCATTACAATTTGAAGTTAAAGCAGTGCAAGATATTGATCTGTTTTGTGGGTGGGATTCTTCATTTCAATGCAGCTTTAGGGAATTAAATATGGATTTGAAAGAGATGTCCAGCTGCTCATACCATTTGGCAGAAGCTGTCTGAACTGTGAAAGTGGGGGATAAATGTAGACATTTTGAGCTGTTCTAACCTCTTCTTGACTAGACATATCCATCCATTATGAATCCCTTGGGCCATATCCTCACTGAGGTAAATTGGCACTATTTCCTTAGGCTCCTTGCTTCTGTGCTGACTTACACCAGCTGGGCCTTAGATTATTTTCTCATTAACTGGACAAAAGTAACCAAAGCATGTCTGCAGGACTCAGAATTGAAATGCATTTCTGTAAGTACTGCCTTGCTTTAGTAGCAGCACTAATGCAATGGAGGCCTCCTGACACCCTCTGTAGACACACTCACAGGGGAGAGAGTGAATTAGGGTAATATATCCGCAGCTGTGAACTGTTGCCCATTTGAATGAGAGGGAACTAGCTGTGCCGAATGAAGCAGGGGAATGATGAGCTGCACTGGCTGATGCTGGACCTGCTGTGTAGCACCACCAATGCCCACACTGTTCTGCTGTACACTCTTTCCTATTAATACTCTGGCTCCCTCACAACTGGATCCAGATCTTTCACAGGACGGTTCCTCTTTTCCCACCTGCCCAATGCAGAAGCTGTGGAAAGGTGTCTGCGAGAGATAACGGTGCTTTCCAAGGTGTTATACCTCATGTGAAGTTTTAGTGTGCCTCTCCCTCATCTTCTCCAAAACCTGCAGAAGCTGGAAGCACTAAACAGAGACAGTACTATAGATATGGTCTGAGGAGTTCAGCATGTATGACTTGGATAACATTCCCTCTGGAAGGGAGGAGGGGACATTTTTGATACTTGTGACATGCTGTCTCATCTGAGGTGGGAATAAGGCAAGTGAAACACAGGGCTTTTTCATAAAGGATCTCAGATTTTCTGCTCTTCTAATGGAGTGTGAAATAAATGGGTTGGTGCCTAATCCATATTAAATACTAGTAAGTTCCTAGACATAGTCCTAATGCCACCAAGGCAGGCTGTCAACTGGATGCAACCTATCTGGAAGAGTTAGGAGGGCTACTGCTTCTGCAAGTTTTAAAATAAGCTCATTGTCTTTACAAGCCTTGCTCCTTCTGTGTCCTGTATGTGCTGCATGTAGAGAGGAAGGTATAGTCTATACTGTGTTAGAGCCTTGGCACCCCCTTCAACTAGGAAATCTTGCTGTTTCTGAGCCTGCAAATCTGGCAAAAGAGTGGAATCAAATGGTACGAAGCTGCTAATGTATGTTGCCTTTAACTTGGGTAATGACTATGTACTTGATGTACACATACGTAAGATTCTATTTAACACTAACCCTAAACGAATGAATGTTCTCTTAAACAAATGAAAAGGAATGTTTCACAAGTGGCACAAAGGCCTACTAACTAGGATTTTAAAAGATTTTCATTGCTGGGGAAAAAACCCAAACCACAGTGTTTAGAAATGCTGCCTGATTTTATTGGCTGATCGCTCAAAACACTACCAGCATGATACGCTTTTTATTTGCTGAGTGGCCATTTTGAACTTCTCTCTGCTGACTGTATTGGGCTTGGTTTCAAATCTCTCTTAATCCTGCAATGAACCTTTCATAAAGCTGGATTGACTTTAAATCAGTACTTAGAAACATTAATTAAAATAAAACAGGAGGAACCAAAAGATCAAATGATCCATTGTGGTGGTGGTGGTGGTGTTTAAATCAAAGCCCTCTTCTCCGCCCCTCTCCAGAAAAAAGCAAGCCTTTGAAGACTGCAGCTGTATGACTTCCAACATGTTTTTTAAGCTGGCCTTAGGTTTTAATTACTTTTGCTGGTTTTGGTTGGCATTTTCTGTATTTTGGAAGAGCTGTTTAGGACACTTCTTTTTACCTTTCCCTTCAGAAAAGCAGAGGATAAAACAGGCAAGATTGCCATGAATAGTGTGACAGGGCATGGCAAGCCCTCTCAGCCGCCTCTGTTCTGTGTTCCAGAATGCACGGTCTCCTGCAAAGGCTGGAAATGGCCCTGGAAAGTTCTCTGTTTCCTGAGCCAAGTTGTAATAGCTAGCATATCCAGTGCTACAGCTCTGACATTTTTATTTTATTTTATTATTTCCAAGTGACCCTCCAGCAGTCTCTTTGTTGCCTTTTCCACTACCAGCTAGCAGTGTGCTTCTGCGGACAATGCAGCCTGTATACTAGCAGCACTCCACTCCCTGTTGTTCTGCTCCACTGTGCCTTGAGCCTGCAGAAAAACTCACTGATAGCAGAAAGAAATGTGACTTGAACAGAAATGTTATCCTCTCTGAGGGCTTATATTAATTACATGGTATGGTTACACTTCAGGAGCTAGTTCAGGGACACCTGATCCTTGCTGTCAAGCCTACTATTTCATAAGCGAATGATCTCATCAGTTGTTCTCAAAGCAATCGATCTTTATTCTTTGTATTGTTTATCAATTCCTGCACTCCCTTAATATGTGTCAGGTTTCTGCAGGTTTCTTGTATTACTTTTTAAAAAATGCAATTAAGTATGTGAGAAACCTATCAGCTGTGGGAGAGGGAAACCTAATTATTAGTAGCTAAAGCTTTGCCTCAGGTGTCTTTCATCTGCTGGAACTGGAGACTTTAAAATATTTGATAGTATTACTGAAAGAGAAGCAGAAGAGGGGTTGTGTAATTTCCTCCAGCCTCGGCTAGGTAGGAAGTCACAGATCTGTTCTTCCAAGGCTGTCTTCTAGGAAGGTAATGTAAAGCTGATATAAAATGTGTGACTTCAGACACAGGTAAGGGGTCCTCTGAGGAGGAGGGTGAAAGATGTTTAACTTGCAGGTGCTGTATTTGGGTTGCCCCTGAGCTGTGTAACCTGAGCCCTGCAGGGGTTCACTCACCATCCATCTCCCTCCTCCCCAAGGACCAGAGGTCCAGCCTTCAGGAAACCTACAAGGACAAACTCTCAAGGTCTCTAGTGAGTTCTCAGTGTTACCACAATATCAGATACCACTACAGCTAGAAGCAATCACACCAAAATAAGTACTGTTGTAAACCAGGCATGGATGTGGCCTGTGTTGGACCACTTGCAAAGTAACACTGCTCTTAGCCAATCTTACAGTCTGAAGTAACTGCTGAGGAGGAACTGTCAAATGGATCCGTCTGGGATGGTCATGTCACACTGGGGAGAAACTGGGGGTGGGTAGGAAGAGAGAAATGCTTTAATATCAAGCCAGACACTGCTGTCACTGGAGTGGATAGGAGTTCTGTTGTTCTTTTCTAGAAGAGTGGATATTCTGCTTTTGTCTTCTATTATATCTCAGGTCTGGGGATTCCTGCGGAGGAGGAAGGGGAGAAGGGTTAGACAGACAAGAAAATATACAACTACCTAATTTCATGGTGCAAGTGCAATGCTTTTTCCACTGCATTGCTTTGCACTGGGCTGAGTAGGAGGGACAGAATTGTCAAAAATAATTATGGAAAAAAGGAAGCAGAAAACTAAAAAAAGAAAATTGAGAGAAACTGCAAGCCAAAAAATGTGAGTTCAAAGTGAATTATTTCTTATATAGTAATGTGTTAGCTTCTCTAGTGGGCAAATTGCTCTTCTTGATACAGTCACATGATATTAGTCATATATACTCTTGGTAGGCACCAATCTGTTAGGTCTCCTGTTACAGCAGTTAATTGCTTTTTGAGCTAACGCATACAAATATAGTTACTTAGTTAATCTCTCTCTCTCTGCCCCCTCTAACCTGTTTGAAGTGTCATCAGCATTATGAAAACTTCCTGAAAATATTTCTGACTTTAAGCTTACAAGTCAAAAAGAGGTGATAAGAGGATAGGAGTGTAGTGGGAGAGGGGAAGAATGAGGCAAAAGGGCATTAAACCATACTCACCACCACTTTCTCACCAGATCAGTGTAAGACCTGAAAGGAATTTTGCAGATTTATACCTATGGAAGATGTGATTCATTGCCTCATTTCAGTTTGCCGTATGGCATGATTTTAACTTATTTAGAAGAGGTTTTTTAAAAGTGGTGTCACAATCCTAGAGTCTGTGGCAACAGTTATATGTGAATCGAGGAACAAAAAACAAAATTAAAAAAATATTTTTTTAATTAAAAAAAAGTAAAAATCACTTTTCTTTTAATTTATTTCTTTATACTCTGTACTGAAATAAATGAATACAGTGATTTCAGCAAATTAGACATAAATCTCCTCTTTATTATTTTTATAGGAAGGTAGGTGGTGAATGATGGGCAGAGACTGTGTGGGAATGGAAAGTTACTTCAAGAGCAAAATTAAAAAAAAATTAAAGGGAAGAAGCAATAAGAACAAAAATGGCAAACTAAGTACAGCATATATAGAGAGACGTTTTAGTTTGTGAGGGGTTTGTTTGAAATGCATACTTTTACATTTCTTGAGAACTGCTTACTTTAGCACTGAAATGACAGAAAGTAGAACTTGGTCAAAACCAAGTAACTCTGTTTTTTACTGGGCATACTCAAAAATCATCTGTTTGACACGGTACTTGACATCCTATTTTTAGTAATTATGACTTCCAACTTCATATTTGAGAGTAAAATCCCAACTGGAGATTGAAGTGCCATTGCCCTTGCCAGCGCAGATACTCTGAATTACTCAGTGTATTGTCAAATGCGTATTTTCTTTCCTGAAAAATCTGGCAACCTAAGAATGTGACAATACTGTAGTCATTGTAGGCCTGTCCAAGGCCTCTCCAAGGCAACTTTAAAGCTAGCTAACTCAAGCACTGCTCTCAGTTATTCATGATGCTCAACACAGGTTACGAATCCCACCTGAGAATCTAAGTAAACATCTGAGCTACTTAGTACGGTTTGAGATTTATGGTGTGGCTACTTCCCTGCTTGCAGCCTCTGATCTAAGTACTTTGAAGCTGTCTCTGAAATGTTTTTCTGGACAGCAGGGACTGGGGTGTAAACATTTTCTGAATGAGAACTCATAGTCTCTGTTGCTCAAAACTGCCTCTAGGCTCAACAGCAGATGGTTCAGCCACCCATGCTGGTTTATTCCCGGGTTTCTTTAAAATGTGGGCAAGTTACAAGGTCTCAATGAAATGACTGAATCTGGAGGAGTAACTTATTCTTTGTGACTTTGCCTGCTCCCAGCAGATCTATTCAATAGGAACAAATTGCTCTACTGATCAATTGTCTTTGGCTGATCCTTAGCACATCGAGCACCAATGTGGGTCATGGTGAAGATAAACTAGATATAAGGGAGAAATTTTTTTACAATAAGGGTGGTGAAACACTGGAACAGGTTGCCCAGAGAGGTGGTAGATGCCCCATCCCTGGAAACATTCAAGGTCAGGTTGGATGGGGCTCTGAGCAACCTGATCTAGTTGAAGATGTCCCTGCTCATTGCAGGAGAGTTGAACTAGATGACCTTTAAAGGTACTATTGAAGCACTTCATAATGAATTATAATGGGACTGGTCATGGTAAAGGCTGTTGCTTCTGCATGCTGAAGACAGGGTTTCTTGATAACTGGACTGAGTGACTGTTGGAAACTCACAGCAATAGCTCTATCGTAAGAACCATTATCACTGAAAACATGGCCAAACAAGTGGAGAAGGTGGTTTAGTCTGATCTAAACCTGAGCAGGCGGATGGTTTGAGCTTTGGGCATCCAGTGCTAGTTTTTATGTTCACTTCGTCTTTATCCATAAACAAGTTATTTTCTTAGAAGTCTGTATAGTCTGCTTCTAAAGAGGCTTCCTAATGTGAACAATTTGGAATAGGAAATGAAGGACCTCAGAGCATTTTAGGATCTGAATTCTAACAGTTATAAAGCACCTTGAAGAACAAAATGGACCTTACAAATACTGCACAAGAAATTTCTTCTAGGCTTAAATACTGTCCATGTAAGTAAACAGAGACTTTTATCCACTCACAGTTGCTTTCAATGTCATTGCATTAATGCAGTCTCTTATATTCAATGAGAATTGAAACAATCTGTTTCTCATTTATTTGCACTGCTATTAGTGTCATTTTTTACTATCAAAAGACATTTAATGGAGATTATTTATGGAAGACTTTGTTATTTGATAAGCAAAGAAATCTTTATGAACATTCAACCCCAGCTTTCCACAGATCTATGAAAAGGAAGTAGACAAAACCAAAATACGATTTATGCCCTCACCATAGCTTAGTAAACTATTTGTATCATTGGTTGGTAGAAAGTGAAAAAACAGTTTTGCTCATTTTCCCTTTTGTTCCAATTGCTACATGAAAAATTAATACTATTTTAGAAACGAGGTTAGCTTCATGTATGCTATGAAGCTTAGATGGAAACAATTTTGATGTAACATGGGCCAGTTACTACTACCATAATTTTCAGAACCTGCCAAAATCTCTCATCAAGTTAAGCAGCTCAAGTCATCAGCAAGCTGAGCTAACACTTTTCCCATACCTCCCCCCACCCACTCACCTAGGGTCATAGGTGGTGTCTCGGTTCAGTGAGAAGAAAGCATAGCCGGAGAAAAAAGACAAAGAGATTAAAGCTGGTCTGATTATCAGAGTTATCTTTTGGGTTAGCCTTGTGATACAAATAGTCAAATGTATCATGGTGGTTTTCTCCCATGTGTTTGAAAACCTCTGTGACTTATTACTGACCAACTCTGTAAGAGCCAGACATGCTGTATGGAGAGCTTGGAAAGCAGAGAGTTGCTGGAGTGCAATAGTCAGGAGGGAGTGCAGAACTGTGCCCAGAGAGATAAGCACAAAGATCTTGATTTCACGTCAAGAGCCATCTCTGTAAAATTTTTAAATCAGTCTGATCTGTGCACTGTACAAAACCAGTAGAGTAGGTTTGAAAGAAAAAGAAAAAAGAAAGAGAGAAAAAAAAAAGCACAGGAGTTTTTATTTTCTTTGATTTGGTACCTGTGAGCTTGCACTGTTTTAGCCCAATTCTTCACTATCTGAGCAGGGCCTGAGTAACAAGCTCTTGAATCAGGTCTGAGAATGTCACTATATTTGACTCTAAATTTGACTACAAGCCATCTCAAAATGAAACTGCCAAATGTTGTCTGGCCACGTGTGGGTGAAACCCAACAAATAGCTAATCTGTGGCAACTATGTTGAACCCAGAAGGTAAAGCTTAACAGTGTTCTTCATTTTTCCTTGAGATCTTGTAGCAAGCCTGACCTGTTTTCTGCATTTCTACCTTACTCTGCCTTATGCCTGGCCTTCTTGTGGATGTTTCTACTGTCTCCAGCTCTCATAACTCTGAAAAATTAGGCTTATGTGAAACTCTCTGACAAAACGCTCCTGTCACCTTTTTCTGTAACCTTCAAGAATGCTTGCATTGTCCTGTAAAACAAAAGGCAGAAATATAAATAGTGATTTTTATTTGTTTTGTTTGTTTGTTCTAACAAACATTTTTCAAATACACAGCACCAAATTAGCATAGTAGCTTTCAAACTGTAAAAATACGGCCTTAGAAACCCTTGATGGCACAGAGATCCAGCTGTCTTAAATACATGCATATTTTTGTACGTCTTGAAGTGTTTAGTGCAAGTGAATGAGCTGTCAGAAATACGCATTAGAAATCTCTAGCTTTAGTTAAAGTCCTTACCTTCTAATTCTGGTCCTATATATTTAACAAGAATCTCTTTTTTCCCAGCTGCTGTGAATGCTGTTACTTACCAGGTTGTGATGCTCCAGAGTGTGAATAGCCATCAATTATGCAGCATTACTCAGACCCCAGGTGAGCATGCTGCGGCTGATGAAAGCAAGCAGTGAAGAATTGGGCCAGGGTACCTCCATTCATGGGCATTACTTTTTACAAGAAGCAAGTGAGACGGGACTATAATTCTGTGCTGGGTTAGTGTCCACAGAAGAGTAAGGTCAGACCTCTTCCTGTGCCTTTTTTTCATTTAGTGTGGTAAATCAAGAGCCCCCTCCTGCTGCCCACTTTTATTTACTAACCTCTGATTTTTGAAGGTCTTTTCAGAAGCTGGAAATACCTCTCCACTGTAATCCACACATAAGTCCGAAGAAGCCAGGATTGTAATTACCCAGGAAGCCTGTGGTTTTAAAAAAAACCCCTTCAATCCCCAAACTTGTAGCTGTTTATTAGGATACCCATTTTGCAGAGAAAAAAAAAAAGGCAAAAAAGCTACATAAAGTAAAAAGCCACATGAGATCATGTGTAGGCAAGGAATATGTGAAGCAGTTAACCCAAGGCAAATAGAGTTGTCCTGATTTTTGAAAAGCATCAAAACCATCACATGACTTGAATACAGCTTGGTCCTGTCCCAAAGCACCCTTGGATGAGTCAGGGCTATGTTTCTTGCATGATCAAATGTCTGTCTTTCAGCATGCAGCTTTCTGCTTTCACAGGCTTTCAAATGCATGGTCTGCTCCTTTCTCAGGAGCTGCCATGGTACCTTTTTTCTGGTCCAAGTGTATACCTGCAGCATGACCTCTTTGATCATGTAGCCATAGTCTCAGCTAAGAGTCCCTATGACTCCCATGGCAGGACTTCTGCAGTTTTCAACCAAAGAGATTGAAACCAGTACAGCAGCATCCAGAAACAGCACAACTGATGTATTTTACAGTCTTTCTGGTAGCAGTCTCTTCATCAACATCATTATTTTGATATTTTTTCTCAAAGCACTTGAAAGCTAACAGGGGTCTGCTTTTGACTCTCCCTACTCATGCAGTGAGCTGCAAGGTCATCACAGCAGTCCTGTAAGAGGAAGAGGACTATCCCCTTTCACCAGTGGGTAAGCTGCAACAAAGAAAATAAAAATATTTGCCTAAAGTCATGTTCAGGAGAACCTGAACATTAACCATGAGATTGTTCTTTCTTTTTGTATAAACTCTGCATTTTCTTGTGCTGAGCAGGAGCTTGGGAGCTTTCCAGGTAACCTAAGGAATTTTCCAGGCTATTGCAGGCAAGTGCCTGGAACAGGTCTGGAAGTGGTAGCAGATCGTATCGGGCACCATTTTGTAACGATAACTTGGTCCTCTGTATTTCGAAAAATAATGAAGTTTTTATGGGTCCTGTTTGCAAAGAAAACCTCAGAAACTTGAATCACAGGGGACAGAGCAAAGAGCTTGCAGCAGTAGTTCTGAGAGGTGCGAATGGTCCATTCATTTCAGCAAGATAACTCAGCTGGCTAGTAATTGGTAATTTAAATGTCAAACTTGTTAGCAGTTTCATTCCTAATGAAAGACCTGGCTTTATGGATAGCTTTACTGGATAACTTTCCCAATAAAACCCTACTAATGGAATCACAGTTATACTAGCAAAAAAGTGCTAGGGCTAGCATAGTTTACAGTGGTTCAATGTGTGAAATGAGCTATACTGACAAAAGCACTTTTGGACAATATAACTGCTTCTATGGTATCCAGCAGATTTGTGGCAATGGATTAAAACTAGACGGTTGAAGGGGTTATTGCCTACAATTTTGATTTAGGTCTATTTCACTGCCTAGCAGCATCTGTCAGGAAGGTGCAGAGGGACACCTGGGTCATCTAATTTTAATCTGTTGTCGCAAGTGTGTCAGAACACCAAGCCAGGACTTTAGGCAGCATAAGAATGATTTTTACAAATCAGATGCACACCTTTGGATTTAATCAGTATAACTATCCAGCTAAAATTTCTGACATACTTTTATGTAAGGAGGTGTCCACAAGTTTGCATAATATTCTGGCATATGGTCAAGTAAGTGGCATGTCTGCATGATGTCAGAAGTGGTATTACTTTTTCTTGATAAAAAAGGAGCTAAGTCAAGAAACCCAGCAGAGCTACTGCACACATTCAAGCTGCACTCAGGGGCTCCATCAACACAGTTGTAACCTGAACATTTGTGTAGTACATTACATATAGCATCTCAGGTAGGCAAATTACATGACCTCTGCCTGTACTGTATATGGAAGGACTTGCATCTACATTGCCATTTAAATCCCACTCAGCTATTCTGATTATTTACCTAACATTGGCTAGGCATGCCTGAAACTTTGAGTTAAAATGCAGAGGGGAAACTTAGGAGCAAAGCTGTCTATCAAGGGTTGCTTGCATTATCTGCTTTGGTGAAGGCAGTGTGAAAACCAGCATTTCTGAATTTGACTTTTCAGGGTGAATGTTTGGATTTGCACATCCACAGAGCTGAAAGAAATCTACCTTGACATGCTCTGTACTGAGTTTGCCCTCAAAGCTGCTTTCCAAAGAAAGCAAATTTTCTGTCTTCTATTAGGGAAAGTAATTTGACATGTGACTGTACTTCAACGGCTGAAGTTTAAAGATTTTAACCCTGGTTCCCAGTGTGCCTTTTTGCATGTATTTTATATACTAACCTGAGTCTGTTTTTCCTCCTCTGTATCACAACACTGACTGAAAACCTAAATAACCTCTCCTTGCATCCTACTAACTGTTCTACTCTGCAAGTCCAGAGGTAATGCATGAACGCATTATCCTTAGGCTGAAACTAAAGGGCCTCCGTACAGCTCTGCCTCTTTCCAAGCTTCTGCCAGCGTGGGTCTCGGGGACCACTTAGAAATAAGGGCCAACACCCTCCAATAGTGAACAGTAGTGTTACTCTAAGAAAATCACTAAGGTCGTATCACCAGGATGTCATCCTGTTTCTCCACAAAGGTGTAAACGTTAGTCCTGGGCACACAAGTCATCTCAGGCAGAGCTTCCACTGTGAAGAGAAGCACTCGCATGTTACTGTTATTCACCTTCACTCACCATCTGAAGGCAACCTTCCTTCTTTTACAGTAAAATAGTAGTTTTCCCGAAGTTGGCTTCCAGTCTTACCTACCATCAGAGCAGCATGGGCACAAAAGGAAACTGTGGTTTGTCTGCTAATGCACAGGGCTGGGTTTTGAGAGCTATAGATTCCAATCCTGGTTTTGTCACAGGCTTGGTAGGTGAACTGGCAGCATAATAGTAAATTGAACTTTTTGTGCCTGTTGTCTGAGGAAGGGGAAATACTACAAATGGCATTATGTTTTCTAAAACTTGTCTTTGGACACTGATTATATGTGTTGCAGAGTGTTAAACTGTTAGGTTTTGTCAAAAATGATGATAGAAGACAAATTTGTTGCTCAAGCAGCCATTGAATTTAAATATAGTTTTGTTTACAAAAGCATGATTTTAAGACCAACCACTGTATTTTGTACAGGTTTCACCAAACACTGACATTATATTTAATATTCTTTTATAGAGCAGCAGCCATGCATGAATTACAAAACACCTTTCTGAAACTGAAAAGACAGGGCTGTAGTGTGCAAATGTTTGAAGTGCATGACTTCCATTGGGAATTTTGTTTAGTGGGGTGAAATCCTAACTGTGTTAAATCAGCAGGGCTTTTGCCATTTGTTCCAGCAGGCTATTAAATTTTCAACTGAGAATAGTTCACCAGATTGGGTGCAACCTTCTCAGCTTCTCTGTGGTTTTAGAATTATGTCCAGGCAGAGCTAGACTAGATGGAGCATGGCTTTTAACTACAAGTTTGAAAATGCTTTACTAATTCCCCTAGCAGTTGCTGTGCATGAATTAGTGTTTATTCCCATTTTATGGGTAAGAAAATGGAATAAAAACCCCCGGTTGTCCAAGATTGCACAGAAAGAGTCACAAAATTGAGGGACAAAACTCTGATCGGTCACAAATTCTGGCTATCACAGTTCTTCTTGTCTCAAGAACTGAAAGGAAGGATTCATGCCTTTTAGTGCCAGAGAGGCTGGAATCTGCCTGTAACCCTCAGAAGGTATGAATAGCACATTGAAACATGGTGTACATTTCTTCGTGCTGATTTCCTAGTTTGTATTGTTCCTTTTCATTCTGTCTCAGCTCTATATATTGTTTCTTTGCTGCTCATGCTACTCATTTTAGACCTGCTTTATGGATTTAGAGACCACTGAAAAATCTACAGCAACTTGTTTGGCTGTAGGCATAAGTGATGGATTTGAAAAGCAGTAAGGTTAGATAACTATAATGGTGCAGATATATAAATAAAACCTATGAGCAATAGAGGGTTGTGTGCCCTCTGCCCTTGGAAATGGGATGGAGGTGACTGCAAAAGAAAACAATAGAAATTAAAGGTTAAACTGTACAGAAAATATATTGTTTCAAATATACTTTTAGCAGAAAGACTGAAAAAGCTTTTTTTGTCAGTTAGACTTTTTTGTTTTCCTTACGCTTTTCTGAAGTATCCATTTACACTCCAGCCTTCTAATACATAATGCACAAGTCTCAGAAGGTCACAGTTGGGTGGGGAGACTGTGTTTTCCTTTGTTGCTTTAAAAGAGTTTGTAGCTCCTGCTATATCTGACTCTTGTAGGAAGAGCAGCTATTTAGAAAGCCTCCAGAGCCAAGGCTTTGAAGCTCAAAGCACTGCTGAGGGCTCCTAGTTTTCAGAATAGAATGATGCCTTGACAACTGCCGTCTCTGGATTTTTTGTCGGTATGTTACACGAGGCTGGCTGAAACAGCTTTGTGAAAAGCAGAATCTTAAACAAAGCTTCTTCAGTTAGGACCTATTGTCTGCAAGGTTTATCAGAATTAAAACACTTTTTGTTCGTTTGTCTGTAAGGAAATCTCCTGCTCATGGTACTGGCTGTGGCTTTAGGAAGTGGTGCTGGAACTGCAATTCCTGTAAAGAAAGATAGCTCAATCCCTGATTGTAACACTGGGAGGCTTATGATGGAAATATGCTCCTCACAGTAAGTTTACATTTTTTTCCCCTTAGCAAATCATAGGTTTCTGAGCCAAAAAAGGAGGAGGGAGAATTGCAAACCTATAACTCAGGGTATATTAAAGCAGATCCATATGGTTAATCTGTCAGCTATTGCTTTCCCCTCCCATCTGGAAATAATCAATACCAGGCATAATGTAAATAACCCACAGCGTATTTTGTGTGTATGTATGTGTGTGTGTGCGCATGCGTGTGTCCTGTACTTCTGTTCCATTTTGAAACCACATCTGTACTTTATTAGGGAGTTGCTTGGACATGATCGTTACCAGCACTCCAAACTCGCAGCATCACTCTGCTCTGCAATGATAAATATTTAATGTGTTTTACTGTGTGCATACAGAATAAAAGGCTGTGCCAGAAATGCAGTTGAATCACTCAAGCCTGTAGAGGCCATCACATGCCGGGGAACACACGCTTGCGCACACACACACACACACGCACAAAGGATATCACCCTCTGTCTCTCATTCAGTCATTGGATTTAATGTTTATTATCATAGGGAACACTCTTGTCCTATTTAATCCTGTCTAGATAGCTCTAGAAATTCAGACGAATACTCTGACTGAGAAAATGTCATCCAATAGTACTTTGCTTTAGGGAGTTGTTGAATGGGATGTAGCAGACCAGTTCTGTTTTAGCTATTAACTTTTTTCTGTTCATCATGCTGATCATCTTTTCCTTCTTCAATAGCTGTCCTTGTTCCCTTATATGCTCTTGCTTCAGTGACAGCAAGAATCGTAAAGGCTGTGTTGGACCTCAGAGCTCTCTGGTTTAGATGGACTGTTAATTTAAGTAGTATCTTCTAAACATAGATGTGCAGCAACAGGGATCATGGTGCATTTAACTTTAATTGCTTCAACAGCTTAAGAAAGGACTACTAGAAAATGTAGAGAAGGTGTAATATTCCTTTTGAATCTCTGTCATGGAATTGTTGCAGACATTTGAGTTACTCCATGACTGCATCCATAAATAATAAATTTTTCAAGGCAGCATACTAGGAACAGCTGAGCTGTATGGTGATTAATTTATGGTGAGCTAAGCAACTTGTCTGAGAGATAACTGAGAACTAAATTAAAATAACCTTTACTTCTCTCCTCCCCTCCCACCTGCATGTCATACTCCAGGGAAAGAAACATTCTTTTGTTTGACAATAGTGCACACAGTATGTCAGGTATTTGCTTGACAGACAATAAAGAAAAATATGTTGCTGTAAGGTAATTGAATATAGGTTGCAAAACATGATGGATTTGAAGGTCAATGGATCCAGCATTCAATCTAGCAAACAATCTATCCAGCTTGATTTGTCTGTCAATATTTAGACCTAGTCAATATTTGCTTTTATGAAGGAACATTTATACTTAAAAGTGTTGTTTAACTGTATTAGTTTCACTTGCAGAACAAAAATATTTGGCAAAAAATCATATGTTCTGATTTTGTGCTGAAATGTTAATTCGCTTCATACCCCAGTATGAATACTGTACTATGGACTAAGATGCATCCAACTTTATACTATTTTAATACAAAAGTCAGAAAAAAGTAAACCCTTTTTTTCAATTACAGAAAAAAAAAATAATTAAAATAATTCACTCTATTTTGTAATTATGTAAAGAATGCAAGAAACATCAAACCCCCAAAACTTTAGGACCTAAACTTTCTGCTTCAAGAAAATACTTATAGCATGCACATCATAGAAATTAATCAGCAATTATCAATTATTATTAACGCTGTAAATTATCTTTATGTACTATTCAAGTAAAACCTATTGCACCTTGTGATTTGGTTATAGATTGGTAAGCAGGAAAGCCTTGACATCTCTCGTCTTTCTAATCCAGATGTGAAAAAGTCTGCTCATGGGGATTCTACTTATGAAATGACCAGAACACTAAACTTTTCCCCATGTTTTTGTTTTAAACCAAGAGCAGAATGTATATTGAGTTGACAAAAACAAACAAACAAACAAACAAACAAACAAAAAAAACCAAAAAAAAACCCACCACCACCAAACCCAACAACAAAAATCCCAAACCATACACTATCCTATTTAGCTCTTTTCAGGCACCGGCTGCGCCTAAAGGAAACATAAACGTGGGAAAGGTGATGAGCAAAAAGACAATGTATGTTATCTGATACTAAAAGTGATTGTCAGGAATAGGTGCCCTGGGTTTATGGTGAATGCTGTGGGTTGACTCACCACAGTGAGTCCTGAGCTGTACTTAGTAACGCACACTGGTAGACACTGTTTTCTTCAGCACAAAGAGGGTGGCTAGGGTACAATAAAGCTGGAACGGGAAATACACTCAATAATAGATACAGAAGAAAAGACAGTCGTTGAGCTCTGAGCATGTACGTTAGTGTACACAGATTAAATACAGTATTGAAATTATTGATTTGCAACCTGAAATGGCAAAGGGGTATATTTCCTATCTGCTCTTACTTTGGTATAGTCAGTGACTAGAGTGACAATGGATGTCAATCTTTGTACAAAAAGCTCATTCCTTAAAATAAACAATGAAATTGTGTCCCTCTTCCCCTGCTTCTTCTAGCACACAGAGAAAAAATAACACTTCAAGCCTCTTGCTATGCTAGTTCTTTTTCTAAAAACATTTATCCTATTACTGGAAGAAAATCTCAGTCAATAATTCATGGAAAATACACCCGTAGTTCACATTCTGACCTTCCATTTTGGTAACAGATCTCCCTCCAACTCTCACAGGGCCAGGATGAAATGTTTTATCTGGTGCACAGGATAGAAGCCTTCTGCCACGGTAAAAAGGAACTTCAGTATGTATTTTGGTCTGTTATTTGAGTTGTATATCAGAATTGCATCTAAGGCTTTGTATTAAACAAATAGTGTTGTGTAGTGGTTAGGTTTTCTTGAAAGTAAAATTTAAGACATGACCAGGTAGTTCCTTTGTGTAATTTTTTTGTCTACTGAGATGTGTTTGAAGTCCTGCTTTTTTGAACATGGTAGGAAGAATCCTGTTAGCCTGCAGTACATGCTAATGTAGAGAGAGACAGCAAGCCCTTTGCACATCTTATTTAATGAGAGTTAATGCACGCTTATATGCCTTATTGATCTGGCATAGCTTGAGAAAGGAATCTCAATTAACTACAGCTTTACACACTTACTCCTGCTCATCCCAGAAGTTGGCACATCCTGAAATTTTAGATTTACTCCTGAGCTGCAGAAAATTCAAGAAGTTTTTTTTTTTTTTTTTTTTTTGTTTTTTTTTTTTTTCAGTAATGTGGTCTTGTTTAGAGGGTTGCTGCCAGTGGAGTAGGGCGGTCTCACTCCTGGCAGGTGGAACTGTGTGTCCCCCTGTCTGTTACAACATTCAGGTTATAGAGCTTTGGAAGGGTAAAGTAGTGCATGGAGCTTGTAGGCAAGGGCTTTTGTCATTTTAAGGAATATAAACATTAAATCAGTACTCCTTTGAAGGTGAACTACCATCAAAACTTGAGATGCAGGTGATGGTACCTAAGATCAGGTACTTTTATTTCATTTTAAAGCTGGAAAACTTTTCTAAATGTTGGCTGCTCAACACAATATGCCTAAAGAAGTCTATTTCTTGCTCTTGCAGGTTCCTTGTAAACTTGCGCTCTACCTCACGCATAAAAGCCAGAGAATTCTTTTCCAGGCACTTTTTATGTAACCCAGTGACTATTTGTTACTCAGTATCTAAAATAATAGTTACAAAATATTCAGTCACTCCTGTTTATAAAAGAAACAAAGTGATTGTGGAACCTAAAAACACTAGCTTTAAGAGGGTCATTTCCTTTATGTTTTAAAGTGGTACTGCTTTGTTGAGGTCAAAGGACTTCAGCAGTTTCTCTCAGCTCTGTAGCTATAAAGTATGTACTTTGATGATGTAACGTGATGAAGGGATGTTAGAATTTTATGTCTGTGGTGAAATAATTTTAAAAGACCAGAGGATTATTCTGTGATACACTAATATTGTTGTTATTAAGCAACATGTAGCTTTATCAGGATAATCATATTACGTGATTTTTTTTCTCCTACAGTAATATGCTCCAGATGTGGGGTTATTTTAATAAATGGCAGGGCAAGAATTGATGTTAATTCCATTCTTACACACCTGTTCTGTTATAAGGTTAAAAATTATTATATATATGTATATATAAATATAAAATCCAAACTTGAAAAAAGCCATAGAGAATTAACAATTCAGAAGGAAACACAATGGTTGTATGAGATTCTCATGCTACCTGCATATTCTGTATTGACCTGAATATTTGTGTATAAAGGATGGTCCATAATTGTTAAAATGATGTGGTTTTTTTTTTTTCCTGGGTTAGTATAATACAAGGCATGATATGGCTCCATTCTCTATTGAGCAGGGGGATGGGGTGTCAGGAAACACCATGCAACAACACTCTGGGCTCCTGCAGTGGGAATGGGTCTCTGGGCCACTTAACCTCTGATATAAATATATGTGTGTTTTTGGCATTATAACCCCACTACCTATTTCATTCATTGATTTATCTTAGATATTTATGAACTCTCTTTTCAATGAAAAAAATTTGAGAGATCCATGGAGATCAAATTCCCTTGTAAACTCTTGAGCTGCATTGAAGTGCCACCGTGGATAACCTCTGTGCTAAGGGGCTGAGATTAAGGATTTGTGATATTACTGTTGATATTATTCATATTTTTAGTGTGAAGAATTATATCATGGTCAGTGCCAGTCATATGACAGTGCAGAACAGAAAATGGATTCCCTGAGATCAGCTTGCTTTGTCATGCTGGAGTTACAGACCTTTTGGATAGGTGTTGGAGCAAAATAAAATTTCCAGAAGAAGTGGAAACTTTTGAATATGACTAGAAGTCACACTTCGTGCAGCATCCTACCTCGCTGATGTCCTCTCCTTTGCTACCTAAAATTATTTAAGATGCATTCATTTTTCTGAAATAAAATGGCAGAATAGTAACTGGGAAATCTTTTAGGTCATGCAGGAGTCTGGGAAGTACATGCATTTAGATAATACTAATTTTGCCCCAAAGGCAAAGGAGTCTCCATCTGCTCAAATCTTTCATTACTTAGCCTATGAAAGGCTCTACATGAATTTTCAGCAAATCCTTAATCTTCATAGGAACGGTTACTACCCTGACATTACAAGCTAATGTCGCCATCTAAAATTCCAATTATCACTGATTTCCTCATGAACCTGTTTGCTTATGCTTAGCTTCCAACACATCCCTACTCATGTTATGTCTTAAGATATTCTTTAATTAGGTCTAGTCAGTTTGGAACTGTGAACTTACTGGAGCACTGCCAACAGGCAGCATGATTTTGTGCTGTTTGATCTATTTAGGTGTCTTATGTATGTTGATTCATAAAGGCTGGAAGATCTAGCCATACTAGGGTCAAGTCAACAATAACAGCAAGAAATTGTGTTTCATATGTCATGGCTTCATATGAAGGAATCCAGGGAACTGAAAATTCTCCCAATTAGTAAACGTGAGGAACAGTGCATTCAAAGGCTGTTGTGCAATGTCTCCTACACATCCAAAAGGAAAGAGAGTTCTTTCTTTGGCTTCCTAGAGGCAACAGTGACATTAGCTTCAGCTAGAACGCCAGCTCACTGATAACAGCAATTCCTATAGGAACTCTTAAGTAACTCCTTTATATCCTAAGAGATGATGATTTCTGAAGCATTAGGGCATGTTTTGTTATTTCAGGTTACCTTACACTCATCCACTAGTTTGGTAATTGGCCTCTCTGAAATGTGGTAGGTTGGTAGAGTGGTAGATTTATGTCCCCTAAATTGAAGGGAAGTCTGTCATCTCTTTTGTGAGCTGGATAGCTGTAGAAATGCTAAGCTGTTTGAAAGATTCCCATCAGACAAATGTCTGATGATCATATTTAAACTGTTCAATACTTGCTAGTTGTGTCTAAATACCCAAGATCAGTTTCATTCTTACATTCATGTAAGAATGTGTGTTTGCATAGAAGATTTTCACTAGATTTCAGGTAATTCTATTTTAAATAAAGCACTTGGATGCTATATATATAATATATATGTAAAAGAAGCTTGCAGATCTCAGGGCTTATGTTAGTTAGGTACCACGGTTCTCTGAGGGCAGAATGCAAGTGTAGTGCTTCATTGGAAACTTCAGTTTCTATTGGGAAAGTCTAATTTAGCACTGCACTGCTTCTGAAATGATTGCCTGTAATCAGTCAGATCTGTTAAACAGGGGTTGACAGATTGACAGATGCATGGTCCTAAAAAAATGTGATGCTATTCTGTTATGTGCTGTAAAAAAAAATAAAATTGAAGAATAAGGAAAAAAATCAGTCAGCAAAATTGTGAGTGAAAGATAAGTCTGGCAAGGGTTATATCATGTGCTATTAAAGAGAGGAATGAGATGAGAGGATGTGGCCTGTTCTGCAGGAAAGAGAAAACAGAATCCCCATCCAGAAATTTTGTCTACTGCTGGGTCTCTGCAGGTGAGCAACCTATCTATTTAAGTTGGCTGCTTGAAGCAGTTGTTGCAGCCTTACCTCTTTAATGAATCCATTCCTCCCCCCACCGCCCCTTCATTGCATTATGCTGTCCCCTTCTATTGCAGGATGCACCCCTACTTAATTGTCAGGCTCATTGGTTGCTAAGAAAAGACTAGACCCCATGCAAGGGCATCTAACTGGGTTAGTGAGTAGTGATCAAGGGGTATAGTGTAACAATCATTCAGATATCCTTCACCAGCCCCCTCTTGAATACTGTCTGTAAGGGGAGGGGTATCACTCTGTTGACTCATATTAGTTATCTTATTCATTGCATTCTAGGGCTTATGGATCCATATCTATCTCATTAACCTCTAACATCCTATTGACACTGGCTTGTGATGATCTCCTCCCACCTACTCCCCAAGCAAGAGAAAAGGGAAAGGCAGATAAGATTAAACACTGTGTAGAACAAAGCAGACTAAACTGTCTCTGCCTTCTATTATGGGTATCAACTCAGGAAAACTGGAAGACTTTCAAAGAGAACTTCCAAAAAAATTTAATACATTCTAGATGTCTACTTTCAGTCAGTAGAGCTACTCCAGAAGTTGCAGGCCACTTTGGTGCAACTGTATTACCAGTGTGGATGCTACGGCAGAAAAGCATGAGAGTATCCCAGCCAACTTCAACCTAGATGTCTCAAGGACCAGTATATGATTATGCATGATAACTCAGGGCAGAGGGTAAGCATGGAACAACTGTTCACTTCATTTTTTAGTACACAAACCAAGTGGCATTAGACTAAGCTATGAGGTGGCAATAACAAACCAAACAAAAAGGAGACAACGCCTTAGAAAACATACAATAAAGCTGTTGAAACATGTGTTGTGGGATGATATGCACGCTAAAATTATACATAGGATCAAAATTTGGAAATCCATATTTTGTGGAAGAGAAGTCCGTTGTGGGCTCTTACACACAAACATAACAACTCTGACTCAGGAAGTCTCTAGTCTGCAAATTGATAGTGACTTGGTAAATATTTAGGGCATTACTACATGCCTTACCCGTTTCTTCGCTCTTTTTCAGGTAGCCACATTTGGCCACTCTTGGAATAAGTGAAATAAGACAATGATGTGCTGGATGGCAGTTTTGTACAGGTAGTATGAGCACAAGCTGGAAAAATCTGTCCTTTGTGGGAATTGTAGGCAAGGAGTCAGGGATCAGAGGCACTCAGGCTGCAGTGGGGCAGAAACTAGCATTTGTGGCAATACCATGGTGAGTAGAGGGCTGCTAGAGACAACAGTGTGGGGCAAAAAGAGAACCAGGGGCTACAGAGCACAGCCATGGGCTGGCAGTCTTCAAAAAAGCCCTGAACAAGACCAGGGAGCTCAAAGTCTCAAAACAAACAGATGGGAAAATGAGTCCTGAAGGCTACTGCAATGATCTAGGACCTATCATGAAATGAAATGGCTGTCTGGAATTATACTAGCATTTTATATGAAACTTAGACTAAATTGCTCAGTCGGGACCTGAAACCTGTCACCTGATTGGTGCGACTTTAAGTAGTGACATTGCAGAGGAGGACCGAGACTGATTTCTTGAAAAATACTTTATTTTTAGAAATCCCTGCAACAGAAGTTACATGAATATTATACGCAGTATTATTCTCAAGAATAGGCAGCAAGTGGAATGATCAATGGTTTACCGTGAGAGAGCCTTACTGCACTAGTGTACTCAGTCCCTGATGAGGTCAATGCTCTTGCTACCGAGATGGTAATTTTTAAGGCCAGGCTGCTCTGCGGAAAAAGTAGTGTCTGCAGCCAGCACATGTACTGTATTAGAAAGGGGATGGGATGCTTGCCCCAAGCACTTCTAAACAAGGATCTGAGTTAGACTGCGAATCTCATGACACTTGGTATATGACTTTTCCCTCTTGTGTCATGGCCCCAGCACAGTTATCCCTGACCGTCCCTGTCTAGCCCTGCTGGGGCTCTTCCCCTCCACGGCCCAGGACCCCATGTCAGCCCCAGCGACCCGCAGCAAGGCTGGTCTCCAGCTCCCCAGAGCCCTGCCCTGCCTGGCCATGGACCCCGCCAAGCTGGACCCACCTGTGGACCCATGTCCCAGCGCAGCCTTGTCCCTTCCCCTTCCCCAGAATGGTGCCCAATGCCCAGGGCTGGGGCTGCCCCAGTGCCCCGCTGCTGCCCTAATCCTGTCTGGAGAGATGGGATGAGCGCTGGCTGCCTGGCCCTGCCATGACTGACCTGGGGGAGCCCACGACACTTCTGGTGCCTCTGCTGCTTTCAAATGAGTATGACCATGCATACCTGCAGGTAGAGCTTTGGGGTGTTACAGATCACGAAGTTCAAGAGCTGTTATTGATCAGGATCCTAGATGGTTTTAAGAGCATGTATAGTTACTAGTTTATTGCTAGTGTTAGCTTTACTTTTATTTGGCTTATTATTTTATCCAGGCAGAAGTTTGCCAGGAGTACATAGAAACCTCATTATCCATGTAATGTTTTAATATGTAATTAAAGAAAAACTGCCACAACTCAAATGCCCATGACAGTGTAAATATTGATGAGAGACAGAAACAGAAAATGACAGTGTAACTTGAACATTTTCTATAACTTCATGGCATGCAAATTTGGAGATCCTCTACTTTTGTATTTGTCACAGTTCCAACCAATTTCAATGGATTTGTGCAAATCTCTACCACCTGATGATCTGGCCTGTGCTTTATGAGTTGCAATGGTTTCAGAGGGCGTGAGACTGAATTTTTGACATGTATGATCAGGTAATCTTGCATAAACAGTTCCAGTGCTTTCAGTGGAATAAGGCCTGGAAATGAAGCTTTGTCTCATGAATGTGAATGTAGTCTTCACTTCAGGATGAATAAACTTCTGTAAATGTGGTCATATCCCCTAGCATTTCCGTCTCTTGTTCTAAAACCAATTAAAAGCCATTCAAATATCTGTGAGGGAGGACTTGAGAAGAAAACATCTTCAAAGAGCTTTGGGATCCTCAAAACAAATTGAGATTATTATTATTACAAAAGCACAAGGCTAATTGGAACATGACATTTTGCTGTGGGCAGTAAATTCACTATTTTTACAAAATGATTATCAGTCTCACCTTCTGTTACAGGTGTAATGACAATTGACAGTTTTATGCATATCTAACATTGACATGATCTGTCTTTGCAGTCCTGTGTTTGCCATTTAATTTTGCTATTTTCTTCAAGCAATAGCAATATATTCAATTTTACTGAAAAAATACATATTTACTGATTAAACTTACTATTTCTTTTCATGTTTTCCCTTAGTTATCACCCCCAATCATGACCCTAAAGACTTTAAAATAACTAAAATATGCCACTAAATGGGAAAAAATGCACTCATTTTCAAAGATTTTTTTTCTTCCAAAGCAGCATGTCATATAGGTTGAGACCAAAAGTCTGTTTAGCTTGCGGTCTCCTATTTTGATGGTAGCTCATAGATGGTGCTTAGAGGGAGAACAAGAATCAGAGCAGGCGCAGAACAATACTTCTTTGAAACCCCACAGTTTAAGGCATTTAAAAGGGCAGAATTTCCGAGCCAGAGGCTGTTATTTGTCCATTGTGTTTAAAAGCCTCTAGTGGACCTGTCTTCTGTGATTTTTGTCCAGTCCTTTTTTGAACTCATTCATACTTTTGACCTCAACAGCTTACTGTGATAATGAGTTGGACAGTTTATTATGTAACATGGTTTTAAATTTGGTACCTGAAAATTTCATTGGATGACCTCCAGTTTCTGGATTGTGAGAAAATATACATTTAATTATCTTGTCTTCATTTTCTGTGGCTGCCATCAAAATCACTGGGAACCAAGGATTCTTCTGGGGTTTGAATGAGAACTATAATGTAACTAAATAAGGAAAGCATCCGATTTTATTTGTTAACACAACACATTTGCAAAAATCACTGATCCCAAGAAACATGGTGAAAGTATTTTCTGTCCTGTGATACAGTTCTACAGTCAAAATGGGGTCAGAACTGTAATGTCTCAAACAGTTGACTGCTGGGCAAAGAATGATGATGGTGACTTTAATATGTTTCCTAACAATTACGTGTCTCTAACACGTGCCTTACACAGATAGCCTACTTTAAATGCATGAAAAGATAAGAACGAAGGGATATATCAGTAGACAATGAAAGAAACCTGTGAGAAATGAGCTTGTATTAGAAATAGTTCTAGTCCCATAGTCACAGAATATATTAAAATATATTCATGAAGAAAGGAGGCTGATTTACTGTCATGCTGTTTCCTATTTGTAAGAATTTGGGTGAGTCCCTGTTATTCATAAAATGTGGGCTTTCCCTAACTCCATAGTAGAGATTGCAGCACAACTGTGGATGGCAGTTAATGGCCCTTGTGCCCCTATATCTTCTAAACATTTTTGTTGCAAATTGTTGATGGATTTATTGGATGTTTCTTGTATTTTTCCTTCATTTCGCAAATTTGGCTAAGCTGTGTCTTCACATGCTCAGAAGAAGCTTTCTCCAGTTTAACAGCCTTTTACTGCACTGTTGTATTTCCTAATAGCTCCTAACACAACATGAACTGCATAAGTACAACTTAAAGAGAGAAACCAAGAGCGCACCAGCAAGGGACTACAGAGGGAAAGTTGTACTTTCTCTGTGATGCCTCTTAGCAAGAGTTTGAGCTGGAGGGTGTGCTGGTATCAAACCGAGAGCTTGTCTCTCCTGTGCTGCTAGTGAGCCCCTCTCCCCTTTCTGCTTTTCTCCTTCCATCTAGAAGATGTTTGATCCTGAAACAAAGGGAACAAAAGCCAGAAGGTGTAAACACTTAGGAAGAGAAGTGTGGTAAAAAGAGTGGGAGGACTGGGAAGAGAATTCTGTTCCCTTCCTGTGACTGCAGCAAAGCACAAAGTGTCTGAGACACTTTTTGTCAGGGGCAACGTGGGTTGCTCCACAAGGGCAGGGATGGTGGTGGTGGCTGCCTGCCTGCCTGGCAGGGCCATGCCGTTCCCAACGGGATGCAGTCCCACAATTCTCAAAAAGCAGAGCAAGTCTGGTGAAAATAAAGTCAGACATGCCCCAGATTGATGGGCAAGTCCAAAGTAATGAGGTCCCAGGGTGGTCAGACTGTGAGTCAGGATCAGGGGTCCCAGTCAACGCGCTACATGGCCAGGCACAGGCATGACTACCACACAGCTGTGATGTAGCCCAGGTGGAGTCCAGTGATGAGAGTCATGGCTAAAAGCAGCTCCCAAAGGAAGCGGGAACCCTTGCTGAGGCCTCCCCACAGAGCTTTTTCTTCGCAATGGCTCTTATCAGCAAGCTGGCCTTGCATAGCCAGCTACACCCCTAGAAGGGGCGGGGGGGAGTGCACTCAAGGCTCTGACACGTTATCAGCAAATATATCAGTAGGTCATTGCCAAAATGTGTTTTCCAATTTTTCCTTACAATTAGAACTATAAAGTTGGTCTCAGTTCAGAGTTATTTGCCATCTCTGGCTGTCTGTTTGCTCAAAGACAGAGATTTCTACCGTTAAAGATAGAAGTCCCACTGATGATTCAATGTCACTGTGTTGCCACATAATTAAATACAGTTTGTGCTTTTAAATTCCATGAAACATCACCGGTTTAACTTGACTTTGTTCATATCATCTCACATTTAATCATGTGATGACATACGTTTTTTCTGTTAGCCTCTACCTCTTTCAGTGTGCTGTATGGATGGCTCTATGGAAGGATAGTTGCTGGAAAGTAATGATGCTTTATCCTTTCATTTTTGTACACCATCATGAAACACATAAAAGAAGATTTTGATTGGTATTTATAATTATAATTTATCACCTTTGTATATGGACTAGGCTTCATTTATTGCTGCAGAAATTCGGTGTTGCTTACATCACACGTGGAGGACATCCAGAGAATGTGGGAAGGGCTTACAGGAAGAAAAAAGGTATTGCTAGGTTAAAGCAGTTGGCTCCTGCATAGGAGAATTCTCTCTGTCGTGACAAGTTTAACTTACTCCTGTTAAATATAAGCCAGAGTTTCAAAGAAAGTGCTAAACATACACAGCTGCTACCAAATCCATCGGAAACTGAGGCTTGGGCACAGAAATAGCTATAAGAATGATAAGTACTCTGAAAAAACAGATACTACTCATCTCTGGGTAGCACTCCTGTAAATGCTTTGCTTGCCAGTCTCTAAATTGGGTTAAGCCCTGCTGCCTTTCAAACTTCAGCCCTCCTCCCTTTTCCTGGCAGTAGAAATGCGAAGATAAATTCTATTTTTCTCAAGCATTCAGATATTGTAGTGAAAAACACCATAAAAAAATCCACAATGAAGCTAATAATTTTCTATTTAGAGCATGTTAATCTATTTTCTGCACATATTATGACAATGAGGACTGATTATTCCTTTTGCAGCCCCTTGTGTAGCCTGATAATTTGTTGCCAGTGGAGATCATACCACAAATCAGCCAAAAGGCCTTCAGGTCTTTGTTAAAGCCCTGAAGAGAGCACCTGCTTCTGTCTTCTGACAAAACCAATTATCACATTTTGTTTTTCTTTAGTGGACATAGCAGCATTAGTCTTTCTCCATTCTCCTAGCCCCATCTCTTGTGTAACATACTTGCCATTCAGAACACGTTTCCCCCTGCCCCCAGCTAATGAGCAGAAGCAGAGCACCAACTGGAGTCTTCAAAAGAAGGCTTCCGCTAAGGTGTACAGCCATTACTGCCTGAATTCACATGAACAGCTTGTATATGTCTTATATTTTTAGGATCAATATGCTTTGAACTCAAGCTTTGACAACGGAAGTTTGGTTTGACTTATTCTGACCTTGCCTGTGTTAGGCTGAAATGTCCTTGAGAATTAATTCCTTGTTATCAAACCTGTTCAAGCTTCACCTTCATTTTTAGATTTCATGATGACAACAAATATTGGGAGGAGATCAAGTCTGTGTTAAGCACAGAGAATTTAATAGTGTCCTTATCTTCTTTAAGTCTTGCCTATAGCACAGAAACTGAATTTTTGTCTGTTTGACATTATGCACTACTTTAAATTAGGTCTAACATAACTTTCTATATTTTCCTTAAACTGTGTACAGCTGTATCTGGACACACATGATGTTCCTACAGGATTCTGTTGCTATACAGGATGGATCATTTTAGGATGAGTTTGGCCCCTTAAAGTTTTCTGAAAATAATGTCTTTTTCTTGACATAATTTTTGGTTTATTAATTATCCCTTGATTAGATGCTAAGCCATAACTTGAAAAATATTCAGTTCCTGAGGAGCACAGTCCCTTTTTCTGCTTGTGAGCTGTCCAAAAGCAGGCTTTGGAAGTCAAGTTCAAAAACTGTACTGACAGAGGTAGACTGATTGAATAAATCACTTCGTGTTGCTTGTCTTTATTAGATGAGATTGCAAATGTGGTAACTAAGGGGTCAAAATTTAAAACTCAGTCCTCATACAAAAAGCTTGATTATAAAAAACATTTTTAAATTACCATGGAAGTTAGGAAACCTATGCAGAATTGCTTTAATGAAACAGCAAGAGAAAATACAGGAGAGGCTTGCACATTTGTCTGACAGTCATTAAGCATTGTTAATGAGATTTCAAAAGAGCAAGTGAATACAAAATCATAACCCAAGAATTTCAATGCCTCTAAAGTACTATATCACTCTATACCTGCAGAAATTCTGTTTATGGCCTCTGAAACTAAGCTTGCTAATTTTGAGCAACCTGTCCTGAACTTCTCTTAATTGATAGGTCACTCTTTTATCAGGGTTAGAAAATCATTACCTTAATTTCATTCCTTTCTGTGTGTAACTATCTGTAGTCCTTTATGGACATCACTGAGGGCTGACAGTGTTTGGCTTCATACTCGTCCTTGAATGTTGATAATTTCAAAGTTCAGCTTCTGCTTTTTTGTTTATTTTGCTGTGGCTTGTCCCAGGAGGTCAAATCCCTTCATACATGTTGAGAAACTGGAGTCCTTTGAAGATCACTGTCAAACACAGTGAAAAAAAGGAGTCTGTATGCCAAAGTATGCAAATGGGCGGAAAAGAAATGGCAATGTGTTATTGACAGCTTATGTAGGCAATGTAAGCAGTGCTTGGGCAATGTTCTAATTTATTGACAATAATCAGTGCTTCAGTCTTAACAGAGAGATTTTGCTTGCAACTTTTCAGTCTATGCTTGATGAGAGAAAGCAAGTGCTGTTAAATACTGATTGTCACTATGGCTTTGGATCATATCATGACTTCCCCTTCTGATTCCCAGGTAATGTCTTGTCACTTTCTGTATGACTTTAAGTATTGTTTCAACCTGTTGCCTCATGCGGGGGAGTTGAAAACAGGTTTGGGTGGCCTTCTATGCAGTAGAGGCCTTAACTTCTGCTCAGACTTTGGCATATTTCTTGGACTTGCCCATGTCTTCCTCGATTATTGATCTTTAGAGTTTTGGCTTTCATCTGATAAATATTTTTTAACTTCCAGTTTAATACTTATGATTCTGATTTAAAAGGTGAAAATTTTTATTTTTTTCCTGAGTTTGCAAATTAATCATGACCAGGTAACTGAATTATGCCTGTTAGGGACATTAGTGACTTGAATAAGTTGACGATAAAACTGAATGAATATAACATAAATATCAAAGATATTAACTATATACCTGCTTAGCTTTTTAGCAAAAACAGGCTAGTTAACTTGCTTTCCCACAATTCCCCTTCTTCTTCTGTGCTAATCAGGTGACACAAGCTGTCAAAATGCAAAACATCCTAACAAGAATTAGAATTCTTCATGACAAAGTTTTACTGCATAATTAAAAGTAAAATAATTTAGTTATGTAAGCATGAATTAAGTCTATTTTGAATTCTTCAAAGGTGTTCTTCAAAGCTGAGGCCTTTGCTATACTAAGGCAGACACAAAGTCCTGGGTCCAACTCCTCTGAATGTTTAAATAGCTGTAGCCCAGGTTTGGGATCAGGCTTATCCATGTGGTTTGGCATTTTTTGTTTTTAAAATTGTATAAAATATATAAAATAGTTTAATCTTTCTTTGTCTATCTGTTCTGTTAAGATGTGGTCTACATGTCCATCAAATGGACAATGAAAGGAAGAGTGGGATATCAGTACTGCTTGAAGGACCTTGAACATATTGCTGAAGGTCGCTGGGTTGAGTTTGTTCATCTTCTAAATTGGAGCAATCCATCATGTGGAAAATACACTGAGCTTCTAAATGAAAAGGAATCATGAGCATACATGGTTTTTGTTTGTTTGTTTCCTAGCCTTTTTTTTTTGGTCACAATTATCCTCATTCTTCGCTAATTTAGCTCTCTACCATTTCTTCTCCTCACACCTCCTACATGTTGCATTTCAAAGGCTGGAAATCATGAAAATCTCACAGTCTTGTCCCTACTGAGAGAGTTGGCAGAGATAGGAACTTGACAGGAATGCAAACCTAACAGAGCAGAGCAACAAGGCTAATAGGGAATAGCAGCAGGGAGCAGATAAAGAAAGAAAATCCCCACTGCTGTAATGCAGCAATGTGTGCTGGTCCATATTGAGCTTATGTCCTGGAATTGAGCATTATGGTGTGTTACAGAGAAACAGTGTTGCTGCGTGTGATGGTGCTAGTCACAGTAAGATCAGAGGCATTTACACCCTTTGGTACCGTGCCTGTCGAGTATCTTGCAGCCTTTACCCTTTGCATAGAACTGTGATCCAGGATATGAATGTCCACAGTTTTGCATACTTTTTCCTCCTTGTGCGGCCATAAAAGTCCCAGCCATGAATCGCCTGAGGACTGATGTTTTACTAATAGTTGAATTTGCACCATACAACTAAAATAATGACTAAGAGATGTCTTAAGTGCTCAGTGCCCATCCAGAGATTGAATAGCCTTAAAATGTGCCAATGTGAACATAGTGAACTATTTCGCTGAAGGCCATTTGAACTAAAACCCCTTTAATTGCTTTTGAACCCGTAACTAAACTGCCCCATTACTTTCCTGAATGACTTAAATGTCTCCCTGCCATCTCCAATGTCTTCTAAAGGTGGACCTGGTTAAAATAGTTATTCTTTTATACCACAGAAAATGTCATATTTTCAAACTAGAAAGGGAAAGTAAAATAAAGCCCGGTGGTTTCTAGAGATGCCATTCCACTTACTTCTGTGTAACTGTATGGATACACACCTGTGAGGGATGCATGGTTTGCCATCAGTAGCAGAAATTGTAAGGAATGCTCACTGAATCATTTGTGTAGAGAGTAATTTACTAAAATAGATCTTAGGCGAGAGGTCTGGGGCCTTACTGGAGAACTTAGGTTTTATTTAAAGCTGAATACAAGATCTTTGCCTGAGGGCTTATCTGTAACGATGAATCTGGTCATGATACCAAGTGTGAGAAGAAGCTCGTAGGCGGGAGGAACAACTCTGTAAGATATCATCTGAGGCCCAAAGGTTTTCTCTGGATAGACAGTTTTATGTACTGATTTTTAAAAGCGTATGCTTATGAAACGGGAACTGGTGCAGCCTATGCCAAAGTCTGAGTTTAATTGGCATGTATATATTAACTTTAAAATGTTCCAGAGTAAGTTTAGGAGTAAGTAAATGTTTCTGATGGTTTGATTGTAATAAAGACCTTTTAATGTAATTTAGTTCAAACAAATGGAGGAAAAGGTGAAAATACTCTGCTAAACAAAATAACATCAGTAACTGACCAAGAAAAGCCTCATTTTCGAGAAAGCTTTAAAAAGCTGTCTGCAACTATTATTTTCGTTCAAGGTATTTTTAGTTACAGGAAGATTAAAAAAAAAGGGGGGCTTCCCATTATCCCCTGCAACGACACAATGGAAGTATGGAGAAGGAATTTTTTCAACCCCTGCAGGGTGTAACCTACCTTATTATTCAGTAGGCATGGACAAGCTGATGTTAAACAATTGGAAATAGCTAAATACCTTTTCTGAACTACACTGTGAACTTTCACCATATGCTAGAAATAAACTCCAGAAATGCATTCTGGCTTTTCTGACTCTATGCTGTGTTGTTACTTCATCAGTATTCAAATGAGTAAGTACACACCATAAACAAACCATATTAACACTTAGCAAAAATAAAATAATTTTTCTCTTTTCTTCAAGTAATCACTTCACTCTCCTGCAGAGTGTTCCATGGTTACCTCATAAGATCAGAAAGCTCACTGTGTTGTCTGTAAACATATACATAAAAACAAGGGGGGGGTGTGTGTGTTCTCAACTTTGTTTTTGGAGAGTTTTATTTCTCTCTTGCAAATAAAACTAAGCCCTGTCTGTTTTAATTCATGGTATTTTTCAAGATAAAAGAAAGCAAGGTTCTCCAGTCTTATCAGTAGGAAGTTGTTGCAAGTGAGGGTTGAGGTACAGCAATGAGAACACCATATTGCTTTAAGTGAGATGATTATTTTTAATGATGTTCTACATGTCATTATTTGGTGAGAAACTCACTGGAACAAAGATCAATGAGCCCAAGGCTTAGAGAGCAATTATGGCTCTGGGACAAAAATATTAAGGGTTTTTTGCTGCATGGCTTAGTGGCCAGATTTGAAAAATACTCAGGAGCAGAAAGATGCAAGTAGGCTCTTTAATCCCTCATTGAAATAAACTGAAATGGATTCCTAGGAATATTTGAAAACTCCCATAGGTGTCATTGCCTTGGCTTGAATGACCTAGGTGGTTGAGTTCTTTTTCAGAGTTACTCAGGCACTTAAGAGTCCTACCACTTGTCCCACTTATTCCTGGATACATAGCAAAATATCTTGAGTTAAGCCACTTTGAAAGATAAGATGATTTTATGTAAAACTCATGGGCTATGTTCAGTAGAGGAGAGCCTGGACTGACTTCAGAAATGTGGGCCTTAGTACAAGAGCAGCAACATGTTTATGGAATTACTCACCAGAATAGCCTTAAATCAGTTGTTTCCCCACAAAGAAAAGAAACCTGGAAAACAGGGAATACTATTTCATCAACTGTAAATGGGTTAGACTCTCAGGTATGCCATGCTTATAGGCTTAATGAGTTTTTGGATGGAAACTCCAAGTAGCAAAGGTAATAAAAATCTGTGCATTATGTAGATTAATGAAACTGCCAGACTGCCAGCTGATAATACTCTGCATGATACCTTATCAATTACTAGTCTTAAGGCATTATTTCACTTTATACAAGAGGTTTGTGCATGGTCATTGTGAGCTATCTGTGTGAGAAAGACTGAATAATTAAGGGAATTAGTATAAGACAAGTCAAATCTCAGGCAGTAGGAACTGGTTAATTTAGTCAAATAATTAAAAGGAAAGTGTTGGCACTGGCTCGGTCCCCTTGGAGAATTTTGTTTCTATTTACAGAGTACATAGTCTGACTACAGTAGGTATTGTCTCCAAGCAGAAACCACGCTATACTGTGTAAACACTGAGTTGCCAAAGGGTTGATAGCAGGTGACTGACTGCACCAGACTTGCCCGACACATTTGTTAGACTGTACCTTCGGAAAGGAATTCCTAATCTAGCACTCTGGAGGTGGCTTCTTTAGACTGAAAGGGTGATTGCACAGCTACACAATGACTTGGCTGGTCATTTTAAGGGCAGCTGGGAGGAATTTGGACTTCTCTACATACTTTCTCATTGTAAATAGTTGGATTAGGGAAACATCAAAAACCTTTCACTTAGAAGTGCTATACCAGTCCTGCCTATTCTGAGGCCTTTTCCACAGAAGTGAAATATATTGGTAGCCTGAAAGACAGGTGTTTGGTGCTGGTGTATGGGACGAATGCAGCCCTCTAGTCTATAGGAAGGAAAGAAAAGGCTGAGAAATTCAGAAATTTTCCCTGTTTTTTATTAAAAAAAAATATGTATTTTGGTTATTTATTTATTTAATGAGGCTGGTTCCTTTGATCCTGGGAGAGGGAACATCGTTGTTAGAATTTGGTAAAGGTATTTAACTGTTAACTTTCCCTATAGTGTAGTTCAGCAGAGCACAACCAACACAAGAATGAGGTCAACAATTGTGTCCCCTCAAATACCCTAGGAGAGTGGAAATGCAAAAGGGCTGTGCTGATATCCAGCAAGGGACCCTGTGGGAAGGAAGGTGACAGGGAGGAGGACTAAAGGATCATTCCTCAACAGTGACTGGAAGAGTTCTCAATATTTTCTTTGTTGGAGTTTTTCAGAATATCAAAAAGCAAATGGAAAGCTTTTATTTCAAGTCAGGTTTTGGGTAAATATTTAAACAGTGATTCTTATTTTCTTCACAGTATGTCACCAATTCATTGTTTAAAGGGCACAATAACTTTAAATATTCAGTGCAGGAGACAGTACATGGGAGCGAGTCAAGCACGTGTATTATAAGGGCCTGTGGGAAACAAAGATTAAATTTCAGGATGTTTTAAATCTTCCCTTTGCAACATATGTACAGGCAAAGGATCAGACTTTAGGTCATGTACAACTGTCAGAGATCTAGTAAAACTCTGAAGGTAAGAAACAGATGTATTATAAATGATCAGTCTGGAAACAGATCTGAGCCTGAAGGGAAAATGATAATTAAAGGCATCAGAACTTCCTTTCCTATGGCACCATTTCAGATTCAGTATTTTTCCTGTCTCAAAGGGGTGGTACATTTTATAGCTATCTCTGACTGCAGTGCATCAGCAGAGAAGGTGGCCAACCAGTGAATTTGGCACATAAAGTAAACTGATAAAGTACATTGGTAGCATAAGACATTTTGCAATCTGAATACAAAGTAATTTTAATTTTGATTTCCAGTCTTTATAAAAAGTCAACACTTTTACATAACACAGGTACTTTTCTTGAAAAATGATGCTTGGTAAAAATGTGCTTTTCTGCAATAGTAATTTCCATTAATTTTCTTCGCCCATTGATTTAACCATCAAATAAGGACTGGAACTGCAAAGTCAAAATAAACATTTGTCAAACTTTGCATTAAGGTTTTATAAATAACGTGGAATAGGTCAATAATAGACCCAGCAGAATTTTAATAAAGTGCCATTAGAGAGTCCTAGAAATCCATGCATAATTTATAACAATGCATTGCTTGTAACTAAGTATAGCACATACTATCAATGTCTGTGACATGCTTAGGACTGCTATTAAGAATCTCTTAGCTATTCATGAACTATTTGTAAGTGGGATAATAAATAATACATGCCTAAACCTTTTCTTTATTCACAATGACGTCATCTTCATCATGATTAGTCAATTAGTCACTATTGTCAGTGTTGCTCCTTTCGTGTGAATAGATTTTAGAGCCTTCTACTGCTGTGTCATTTGGTTTTAATGGGAAGGGTGGTTAGAAATACGTTGCACATTTTCAACTATTGTCAGATGTTTCTAGTCCTCAGATGAAGTATTTCTGTGAAATCAAATTATATCACCTCTTCTGCATTGTGGGAGTGATAGGTAACTGTAAGTAGTGTTTTAATCACTGCAAAGTGGCTGGTAGAATTATTCCCAAGAGTGATACAGATTTTGTGCATCTCTGCAACAAGATATTTATCATTGTCATTCTCTGAAAATCATGAGCTAATATCTTCAGTCTAGTGCAGTCAAATCATTCAATGTGGACAGTTTATGCTGTTTTTCTGCTTTTGGCCTATTCCTCACAAGCTCTGTATAGTAGGACTTTCTTTCTGACTTTGCCTTCCTTCCCTCTGCTGTCTTTATTATGACCACCACGATCACCTCCTCCTCCAAGTTCCTCTGTTGAGTTCCTCTTCAAGTTCCTCTCTCTGGTTGGTAATTTCAGTCCCCAGAAGCTGAAGAAAACAAGTTGTGACCACCCTTGCCTCACCCCCAAAAGAAGCCCCAAACCAAAACCCAGAAGACCCTGTCTTGAAGCAGTTGCAATGATGAGATTTCAATGTGAAAATGAGAACGAGGGCTCAGTTCATACTGAAGGCCCTGTGGGGTAGCAAAAATGACATTTAATCCCTGTCAAACTGGATTATTTTCCATCTGCTGGTATATTGGTAAAGGAGTCAACAGATCATTAGGAACGTCCTGAAGAAGGTAATTTCTCTAAGGATCAAAGTTAAATCCCTGTCCCTGAGTGGTGGGTTTTTTGGGTAGTTAGAGCAAAACATTATAGAGATATTATTATTGAAACAATAACCAGTCTGTTCACACTCATTTAACCTTAGATTTTACTAAAGCTTAAATTAAATAAGTTTTCTTCCTAAGTTAAATGCAAAGAACTGAGCCAATCCCCAGTCTTAGAAAAACACAGGGTTCTGACGTATACCCACAGGTAAAATCAGTAGTGCCCGTTTCAGGCTTTATTGCTTGGAAGCAGCACTCTGCCCCTGTGCTGGGCATTACTGTTCCTAACACACGCTCAGCAGAAAACAAGCAGCATTTACACTTTCCATGCTCCAGTTTGTAATTGTCATTTTAAAGCAACTCACCTTCACAAGTGGTATAAGCAAAGATTCAGGAGTGACTGAAGCATAGACACAATCACTTTCTGCTCTTGTTTTTTTCCTTGGCCAATGGCATAGACAGCTGGGAACAGCAATGCTTAACTGCCACCGTTAGATTCATGGCCTGCCCTTGATCCAGTGTATGGTATGCCCTCACTGCTCTAGTTCTGTCTTGGAAGCTCCTCCTTTCTTAGATAAATCAGAAGCCATGCATTCCCCTTTTTAATTCCAACACCTGACCTTCAAAATGAGGATTGTACATCCTGTTTTGAAGAATGATTAGAAGACACAGTTTGTGGAGAGTTTTTACCTATTTGAGTTTCCTACGGGGAACGATTCTCAGACTTCAGTGTTTGAGAGTGTGAGTTTTTGTTTTTTCAACTAAAGGCCTAGATCCTTTCAAAAGGATGTAGTATCCAGCCCATAAACACCTGTGTATGGTCAAGGTGACAGGAGGCATATTAGGCTTGTGGACTACAGATTTACCTTATTTGTAGTTTTATTTATTCTTGCCTGAAAATCCTCAAGACAAACTTGTGAATTAGCTGTTACATTGAAGAGTAACCAAGTTCTATTTCCAGATCTATTTTTCAAATGGCATGTGTTACAGTGTTACAACCTTAGTTAATTTTCCCTGCAAAATAAGCAAATGCATGAGACGAGGGCTAATATATTAGCTTGTGAGGAAGGTGCTGGAGGGCAGAGATGTTAGCAGCAGTCACAAGAAGTGCTCTTGCTAGGACTCATGATTTCTGGGCTTGACTTTGAGAGTCTATTCCCATGGATACCCCCTCCACATTCACCAGAGGAGGACTCTGTGGCATGTGCACTTTCCTCAAAAAACCTGCAAAACATTTGCTGTCTCCCTGTCTTCTTTCTTTCCTGCTCTCTTTCTCACTCTCCTTTTGCTTTTAAGACTGATGTGAAAACTGTCAGAACAGGAACTGAAATAACATTTTTGTTAAATTTCTAAGAGTTAGCTAAGGTGACAGATCCAGTATTCCCATGTTAGGCATCATCTGAAGTTTGTTTACTACACACCTAAAGCAAATGTGTGTATATGAAATGTGTACCAAGAAATAAGTAGGAAAAATATGTGTTAAAATGAAAATGTGGCTTTGAATCATTGAAAAAAAGCTTTGGTTATTGTTTTATGTGTCCGTTTAAAATTCTGATGAATTTTACTTTTGATACCAGTCATAGGAGTATAGAAGAACTTTTTTCTTTAAAATGCACTTTGTTATCACATTTTATTTACAAACATTTGCATTCCTTATTCCAAATTTATTGCTTTTTCCACATTTTCAGAAAGTAATGTGCTGCTTAGGTTGCAGCATTCCTCCTAAAGTCAGTGTGTTTTGCAACTGACATAAAGAACAAATATTTCTGAACTGTATTGTATGAACAAATCTTTATTAAAAAAGGTAAAAATTTCTTTTTTAGTGAAAAACTGTCCCTAAAAGAGTTTTGAAATATAAAATCCACCAAGACTTGACCCTTGACATTCATTGATTCTCTGTAATAAGTTTTTTTCTATCCTTATAAATATGATCATTCTTAGGTTTACAGCTTTATGCTGGATATGGGTATGTAGAGATAAAGCACTGTGGAAATGATAGGGGGGGAAAAAAAGTCCTGCAAGATGTAAAGATTCATTTGTCTGGAAATATATTAAATGATAGTGTTAGAAGATTTAATACTAGCAGTGTGTCCAAATAGCTAAAGGCTTATATTAGAAGTGGTGGTGGTAACTGATACATTTTATTTAACCTGGTGTTACTTATTAGGATAGGTAAGGACACCTGAGTTTTAAAATAGTTTAAATTTTAGTTGCCATCCTTTCTCTCATGATACATTGCTCAATATCCCAAAGTTCCATCAGCCTATCATTATTAGCTATTTATTTTTAACAGCCTTCTTTTGGTTTCAGGAAGATGGCGAAAGACAAGTAACAGTGAGTCCAAATTTTCCTTGAAAACCAAGTGATAATTAGATTGCAGCAAATTTAAAATAAGATAGGTCACAAACTACAGAAGATAATACGTATATATATATAGATAATATATATATGCTATATCTAGATAATAGCACTGTTAGTAGCAAATTAGGAACAAGATAAGAATGTCCACTATTTCCAACTGTTTCCAGTTTTATCAGAGAGTTAATGTGAAATACTGCTCTCCTGCTTTTATTTTACAGGCAGGCTTGTGCTGAGCTGACTGTGCTCCATTCTCTGTTCATAAGGCACAAAATACCTTACAGTTTCTGACACATGGCTGGGTGGCTATTGTGATTTCTCTAGTGGAGCTGGTTGATAATCAAAATAAGCCATGAACAAAGGATAAAGTTCCTGATTTTACTGGGGGCGGCACCCTTTGCAATACTTGTTTCAAGACGACACCGTGGAGAGCAAAAGAAGGCGCACTGTGCCTTGTTCTGAGACACAGCTGGCCTGAACTGGAGTGTTGCTCAGCCTCTTAGGGGTTTAGCTACCTCCATTAGCCAGCAGACTTGCTTAAAGACCTATTAAACCATTTTGTTGTGCTCTGCTGTATGACTTCAGGATTAATATCTAAAGTGACATTGCTTTGGTCTTAAGTTAGATTGTCCAGCAGCAGTTCCATCTTTCAGACTTCTGCACCAGGGAAATCTCAAGGCAGTGCTGGAGGAAACCCTGAGTTACTTTGTGAATAGGCCTGGAGTTTGTTAGATTTTTTTGGTGTGAATCTTACACATTTCTAATCCAGAGAAGTCTGAATAATGAATAATATGAACAGATCACAGTTTAACCTTGCTATTGGCTTCAGCCTCAGGAAATAATTAGATATACCTTTGTGGAGGCAACAAAAATGTATTCTTTTTCACCCTGAAAGCTGACACAGCATTACTTTTACTTCTGGGCTTAGCATGAACATAGGCATTTGTGGTTTACTGACATAAAATAGGTCAAAGATTAAAGCGTAATTAATTACATGCCTTTTCTATAGTGAATCCCCAAACCCTGTGGCTGAATGAATTCCATTACATACACACACCGTTTTTCCAGCTTCAGACTTATTTTTTCTCAACAGGTGGTACTCACTGTTCCTCAGATCTCTGGATTGATAATGCCCATCTACCTTGTCTTCGCTTGCTCTGTCAACTGAGATTCATTTTCTTTATCCGTTTTGTGGCAGGTACATAATTGGCTTTAGCTTTTTATTCCTCAGAACTGAAAACAAGTTTTGTACTACATGTTACTGGTCTTCCCTAACAACAGTTCTACTAGCATAACAATACCTTTATTATAACAGTTGCACAGCAGCATAAATACGCTCCCTTGCAGTATTAGGAATCACAATATTCTGCTTCTCAATGTGTTCATTGAAAATTTCAGTGCAGTAGAGGTACTCAAAAACTCTCTCTCTACCTTAAGCAGCACCAGCAGCCCAGCTATGCTGAACCTGGAGCTCAGGGAGGGCTGAGGGAGGGCTATGCTCCCCTGAGTGACAGGGCAAGAAGTCAGCTTTCACCTCCTGGAAGAAGCGCAGCCACCCCCATGCTGTATGGCTGTCACATGGCAGGGAAAAGCAAGGGTCAACTCATCTCTCTACTTGCTCTCCAGACAGAGCTCCTTTTCTTCTGCTAATAACTCTGCCCCCCAAGGGCAGTAATCAGGGAGCTGGTGGAGAGCCCGGTTGCTCAGCCTTGTCCCTAAGTAAGGAGGGGACAGTGGGGGACGGAGGTTCCTCTTTCCTCTGCACACCACGAACAGCTGCATCTGTATCACAGGGAACAAAAGCATCCAGCTGTTCAGAAACCTCTGTATGTGTAATGCCAGCATATATGTATCTGTGCCTGTATGTGGCCTTCTGCTTATGCTTTGCAGTTACCCTGTCCTTGGGGCTCTTTGGTGCATGCCCAAGAATGCAGTCATACTTCTGCTGCCTGAGTCTGTTGCTTAGTGTGGCATGTACAAAAGACCCATTTCAGTGAATATCTTCGGGGTCATGGTGGTTTTTGCAGAGTTAGATGAGAGCCATGGAATTATCCCCAGTGCCCTGCCCCTTCTGCTCAGCAGAGATGATCAAAAAAACGTTCACAAATATAACTTTTTTTCAGTAATGTGTTGAATTTTTGGAACGCTTCAACTGGCTCCACTACTGAGTTCTCATCTGTTGTAATTTCTCCTCCTGGGCAGGAGAAAACCCAAAGGCCAGCCTTTGGACTAGGAGCCAATGGATTAATTTGTAAGTTTTCCAAGTATTGGGTGTTGCAAGACAAAGAGATTTTGTAATAGTGCTGGAAATCATATACCCTTTATGAACAACCTCACTTGTTAGAATTATTACTTCCAGAACTCATCTAGAGAATTAAAAGGTCTAGTTTTCTCTGTCTAAACAGAAACCTCACTGCTAGAGAAATGATCTTGTGAAACAGCTCCAAGCTCTTAGTTCCTATTTTTACCACCAAATTTGCCTGCAGCTGCCAGTTTGAATTACTTCCATCTTTTCTCTGCTTAGAACAACCAAGGGAGTAGAGAAAAGAGAAAAAGAGGATTTTTAGACATTTTGATTCTTTAAGAAGCAGTAAGAATTTGTGTATCTGAAAGCTCGATAGGCACAGAGCCAGAATGGACAGAACAATTGATTCTTTCTTCCATTTGATCGTGTTGGTTCCTCCCTTTTCCTCATGTAACCAATTGGCTTATAACCATTGCAGTATAAATCTGTAGACTATCGAGGACAAAAATGCAAGTTACTTTCCAACAGAGATCTTATTTGACTCTTATGCATTGTTGATTTTTGCAGGGTTGAAGAGTTTGTGATTTGGAAAAAAACCCACATCCTTAATTAAGAATTCAAACCTGTGTTTGGATTTATAAAACTAACAGTTGTGCTTTTAATGTTTTGTGTGATAAGAAAAAGTATAGCATAAAATAACACAGGGCAAGCCCCTGTAATTTTGATTTATAGAGTCTGATATGTGTTGACCTCACACTGTCTACAAAGCAAAGGAATGTGGGGTTGTCTCCTCTTATCACTTATATTACAGTGATCAGTCTACTGTAATTTTTATCTGTTTCCTGAGATACTGACAGTCTAGTGTTTCTTGGTTTTCACTCCTTTGTGATCTAAAAGATTGTGTTAAAATAATCAAGTGCCAATTGAAAATTTGATGGTCATTGTTGTTTTAAAAAAAGACATGTAACAGAATTTTAGGAGTTTTACAGCAAGTCTGTCTCAAGCTTGGTCATGTCATCTATTAAATTTCGTTCCTGCGTTTTCTCAGCTGTGCCACAGAAAGAGAACTGTTATATGGTTCTCTCCCATGATGCATTCACAGTAAGGATGTTCAATAACTGTGCTATTTTTTCTCTGAATTCTAGTCATGTGACTGTGCTAAAAATAACTCTGCCTGTGACTTCTGGCTTTGTAGATTTGCTATATTTGGGGTAAGAGGAAGAAGATGAGCAGGGGCTTGGAGTCAAATCTGATTACTCAGTAGTGGGTCTCTCTTACTGAAGCTGTGGAATCTCATATAAAGAAGTAGATATTAATTGACAGAATTAATTTACATTAATACTGCTTTTCTCCACATCTTAGTAACATGTGCTGTATGTGGACAGATTGGGAAAAGTAGATATCTTCAGAATACTTTGAATTTCACTTTTAATTACTTCTATCTTAAAGATGTCATTTTAGATGAAAGGTGGAATTAGGAGGCTATTTACATCATGCATTTACCTTCTTTCCCTGGAGAACATTTATGGCAAAAAACAGATTCTGCATCACTAAGGCAACAGGTTGACCTATGCGAATAATACAAACATGATTAAGACTAAAGTATTACTTTCTTTTGGGGGGGTGAGGATTCCAATAGTTTTATTAAAAAAGGTGCTGCAGAAAAAAGCTGTTAATTAACCTTTTAAAATACAGAAAAAAGAGGGCTATGTGGATGTGTGCCTGGGAACTTTAATGCAAAGGCCACAAGACACAGCAGGCAATATCCAATAGGATAGAATATCACCCAGTGAGAGACAGTTTTACAAACCAATAGCCTACTGCTTTCAGATAGGGACCATTTTGTTTTCATACATTCCTGCTGAATTGACCATCAACCTGAGGCTTTGCATTTCCCCTCAGGTGAGTTCTTGCAATTTATTTAATGAAAGCCAAGACCAGGCAGAAGCATATGTTAGGGCTGAATAAGAAGATAATCTACTGCACAAAATGTTTTTGGTCTGCTCCTACAGAAATCTTTTAGACAGAAGATTTATTGCTTCTAGCAATTAGCTTTTCATAGGATCCTGGCCTCTAATGAATAAAATACCATGTCCAAATTTCATTTATACTATAGTGTATGACATTCTCATGCAGTGTTGAGGAATCTGTTGCATAAAACATATGCGCTAAAGCTTTTACACACAGCCAGTGTAATAGAAAGGGGTCTCACTGTGAATGGAAAGCATACCTGTGCATATTTATTTTACTTGCAACCTTTGATTTTCATACTGATATACCCTCCTGGTGGATAACACCAATTTTCAAATGAAACTCAAGTGAACATTTTGCTAGATAATACTTGTTAGTGCTGTCCAGTGTTTTACACAAAGCGTCAATGAATTTTGAATATTGTGACAACTGAGGAAATGCTTATATGTACATACATACATAACATGAAATGCACTTGGTGTTTTAATTTCTCTATTATCAATACATGCAAAAGCTTATATGTCTTCTCTCTTGCCTTACTTTACAATGCAATTCTCAGAGAAAGTAACAGCACTGGCAGCAAAGTGGCTTTAACTCTGATAATAATTTATTTGCATGGAAGCTCAGCTGAAGGAATTGACTTTTTTTTCTACTAAAGCATTTTTCAAGTCTGAGTTCTCCAGAGAGATAATTGAATGAAAAAGCAGTACTTTTGACTACAAGGAGAGGAACCCCGAGAAAGAAGCCTGAGGTTTTAAGAAATTGTCTTAGCAGAACTCTGAAAAACTGAAGAGAGCAGGAATAGAAGCAAAATTTAAATGACTGGTGGTGACACTAGGAGGATGGTCTCTTTACTAGTGAGAAGCCAGAGGAGGGGAGAGGAAAGATTCTGGATGCTTCACAGTACTCTGCCCTAACCTGGACAATACCCAGACAATACCTTAGAGCGGTCAAATGGTATGCAGGAAAATATTGAGAGGCACTTTTCCTGATGCAAGACAAAATCTGCTTATCAATTTGATATTAAGTATCCCCATAACTCTGGAGCATGTGAAGAACTGGAGGTCTGGGGAAGACAGCTATGCTTAAAAGACTTTGGCATATCAACAATGGATTTAGGGTCTTCAGATGCTTAGGCTAGGAGGTGCTGTTTTCACAAATTAGAAACTGAACGAGAGGTAGTAATAGGGAGGCTAAGGAAAGAGAATCTTTGCAACCTTCCCAAGGGTAGCAGAGAGAGAAAACTGCATTGAGAACACCCTGCTTTTCTATTAGTCTTTGTATTATGCTGGGTCGTATTATTTTTCAACATAATTGTTAACATATTAGCCAGACAGATTTTCTGATCTGTTTTCTTTTCTTTGGCTAACATTTCTGTTTCTTACTATATTTAATAAGCAGTTCAGAGTGTGTCATGTAGTTTTATTATTTTGAAGCTCTGCAAATAATCTACAAAATCTTGAATGCTATCTTTGCAGAAAATACCATCACTGAAAGTCATACTCCTAGGAGAAAAGTGTTTGTAGGTGCTGGTTCATACTGGTTAAAACCATTATGATATTGTAGAACTATTGCTTTCAAAAGCCAAAAATGCGGGAGACAGTAATAAAACTTGCATTTTTATTTTAACAGCTTCCCAGAGGACAGGGTAAGGAGAAGATACATTAAATTTACAGATGATATTAAACTCCAAGCAAACACAACACTGTGCAGAAGAATTAGGGAACCACACTGAAAGGCTCTAATAAATGTAATGCCTGATCTTTAGTGATACAGGGAAACTGAATATACACATGGGAGATTAGAATATCCAGATTTGTGGTGATAATATTTTGGAAGGATATTTAAACTCATGATTCTGTCCATAACCATCTAGAAAAGATTAGGAGCTCCCTGGCATAGGAGGCAGATAGCTGATACGAGATTCTCGGTATTTTTCCACATCAGCATATCATATACAAACTTTTGCTGGATCCCTTTTCAGTCCTTTGAAGGATATGACCACTGGCAAGTGCCTGGACTAAGTGCACTCTCTGATCTTCTATGGCAATTCCTGTTTCTGCTGTATTTGGAACCACATGTATGGCGATAGCTACACATTGTACAGGCAATGCTTTGGGAGTGATGCCCTTTGACTACAGAGGCTTGGATGGTGGGCCAGAAAGTTGGTGGTGATTTAAGTTGAGCTGTCATCTAGTCCTTGCCTCAGGCCCATTCCAGCCTTTTTTGTCCGCTCCATAGAAACATTTCAGGTTTTTCTGAGACAGTTCCTCTGTTACCCACATATTTTTTTCTTCTCAAAATGGGACAGGGTATTTTCCTTTTCTCCCCGAATCATCCACAAGTCTTTCTTGAGGTAACTCAGAGAAGAGAGGCAAAGCATGTTGGAAACATGTCTTCACTCTGCTTCAGATCACTGACGACATTGATGTGACACTGTCCTGCGTTAACTGGAAGAGGTGTGCAGGGGTGCTCTGCGCGCAGGCTTCCTGCTCTCTCTCCTTTGCACATTCATTAGCGCTGTCTGGGGCCATACATACAGTCTAAGTGATGTGTCAGAAGAGGGGTCACGTCACTGGGCACTGTCGCCTCTGCACTGTTGTTGCATCTGGCCCAGTATTAACTTTTTCTTGTAGGTGTTCCTGATGCTTTTTTTCTGCCAATAGACAGCATGATCTGGGTCCAAAAAGACTAGGCATATGTCAGGGTGCACATAACATCTGTGCAGATGGCTATGCACACTGGGAACCTTTCAGATCTGGGAATTACCTGCTTACTTTCTCCTGCTCTCCTCTCTAGCCTTGCCCTGGAGCCAATGATGGCTTACGCAGTCTTGAAGAAAATCTGTCTTGTGCTATCTGAAAAAACAGTCATGTATCAGAAATAGTCATTTGTATGTGATTTGTGGAATCATGCTATGTATTACCATGGGTAACTTTCTAGAAGAACTCCCAATCTGGTACTTGTTGGCATTATCAATTAACAAATTGCTTCAGAGACTACAGAAAGAATACATTTTGGAGATGGGATAGCTTCCACCTCTCCACTTCCCATATGATGGTGTGACCCTGTAGCAAGAAAATGAAAGCTCTAGGTAGAATTCGAATGGATGGTGAAGCCTTCATTGCCTGGTCTCACCTTGCAGGGTAGGTTGGAGAGTTCAGCATATTGGAAACAGTGTGGCTGATGGTGAAGATGAAGGGCAGAGAAATATCAGTGGAATCAAATCAAAGCAGAGGTGAAGAGTGAAAGACGAAAGAAAGAAATTCGGAGGAACCCATCAGAAAAGAAATATGTCCTTGCCTGTCCTGTACAGTCTTTAATACAAAACAGGTCAAGAGGCAGTTCTGAACGAGGGAGCAGTAGGAGAGAATTTATAAGTGAAGCTGTAAACAGGGAAAAAAATTCCAGTGCTACAGCAGAATTGCAAAAGCTAAGTGTAAGAGACATTATGTTTTGATACAGGTTTCTTTATTTACAAGAGTCAGCAGTTTAATAAATAAATCTCTGTTCTTGAGAAGCATTGTAGTCTCCAAAAGGTGTGCTAAAGTCAGGGCTTTCATGCACCTTAGGAACGGGGTCATGTGCAACTGACCTGTGGGGAGTGGATAGAAGAGCACCATGAAAACCTGTGTTTGATCAACTCTGGCTCAGAATAAGACTAGTACTGTTGAGGAAATGGGTCCGGCAGGGTGCATAAGAATAGAAACTCTGAACAGCTTAAATAAGATGGACTGATGCAGAGGAAACAAGATTTGTGGATGCCACTGGAGAGGTTTAGCTGCAACTAGTTGTTTGAAAAAGCTACTAAATCTCATACCATTCTCTCTTCCTATCTGCAATGTAGGGCTAGCCGAAACTGTTTTTCTTTCCCCTGAAACAGATAGTTAATTAAGTCATATCACAAACTTCAGAGAGTGCTCTGAAGCAATGCCATCAGAAAAAAGCCTGTGGGAGTGGAAGGAAAGAACAAAGTTTAGAAAGTCCAAGCCCACAGGAAATATTTAGCAGAACATTTCTATTGAAATTCCAAGACCAAAGGCAAAACTGGTGCAAACCAAACCCCAAAATGTCCTTACTAGTCGTTAATTATAAACTTCCTAAAACTCGTGGTCAATCCACATTTCCTCAAGTGAACACAAAACCTACTTTAATAAGAACAGTAAATAAGGTTTTGGTTGTCTAAGACCATCCCATTACTTACGTATGCAACAAATGAGACATGTCCCAAAGACTAATTGTGTGACTCTGGGACCAACACTCTGGCAATTGCTCTATGTACCTGCTGTGTGCATGTATTGTTTCTTCTTACAGCTGTGCCCAGTCACTCCCAACAAGGGTAGGGGAACAAGCAATGCTGTGTCTTATGAGAGAGCTACAGTTACGAAATTCAGAGGCTGGTTTTCTGTAGGCACAACACATTAATGCACTGAATGCAAGAAAAATAAAAAAGAAGTCAGGTGAGAACACTCCTGTGAAAAGCAAGGCAGTTTGTTTCTAGATTCTGTCTTTTTCTTATGGATTTTGCCCAGCAGCTTGTACAAAAAGATATGCATTTCCTTCTCTAAATTGATCTATCGTTCTGGCTTAACCCCCTTCTTTTTGGGGAAATGTTGGGTTACGTGAGTGACCTGAACCTGGAACTGTGAACCTGAGGCTGCAAAGACTTCTCTCAAATCTGAGTATTCAGGGAGATTAGGAAATTGTGCAGAAAGCACAGAGAACAATTTTTTGGGGGGTAGATTTGCTATCTGAAACCTAGGCTGCTGAGAGAATATTGTTTGCATTCGTTCTCTAGGAGTGGACTTTATCTGTCTGGGTGCTTGCATCCTGCTTCTTAGCAACTCCAGCTCCTACCATTTTTTTGCAAGTCTCCGGGATTTTTAGCTTGGGCTGGGGCCAGTTTTGTAATAATATTAATTTTTCTGGAACTCAACTTTGTTTGGGGAAACCCCCTTCTAATTCCGTTCTGCCTCACTTCCTCTTTCTTTCAGTGATCAGTCAGGCTTACATCCTTAGAGTTATTTAAACACACAGCTCGTAGGTAAGTGCCTAACTCTCACTGAAATAAAAAACAAATTTTATTTTTTGGACTCCTGATTTTTTTTTTTTCTTTTTTTTTTTTTTGTGGTGATACTGTCTCCTTCTACCATGTCCATTTAAATGTCTGCTGGGCTGAAGATCATGGTGTCAGTCCCTTTCTGCAAGGCTTTATGAATATTTTATGTGCTTTGCTTTGGCAGAACAAAGGAGCTCTTTGTAACAGATAAAAACACAGATCTTGACTCTGCATTATTTACCCCACTTCAGAGTACTGAGAATGTATAATGTTTTAGTTCATGGTGCATATGGTTCTGGCAAAAATTCCAGGTTTATGGAGTTCTGAAGTGCATAACTTTGACCAAAATCCACAGAACCCATATTTTAAGCAAAAAACAAAGGCAGCAAGAGTCAAAATAGAACTTCTAAACATGTCCTGGTGTTTCCTGGGCCTGCGTGCTCAACTTTTTACTCTGCCATGAATTAGACTGGGAAATTAGACATAGAATACACTGTAAAAAATTATCGTCAGTCCTCAGCACCAGAATATGTAATTCTACTCTTGCAAAATGATGTAATTGGTGTAAAAAGCCTGGTAGTGATTGAAGAGTTTAAGTGCTGATCCAAAATATGTTAATGGATGACAATGAAGGCTGGCTCCATAACTCTTTTTCTTTGTAGACCAGTTTACACAAGACTTTATGACAGGGACACTGGAGTGCTTGTCAAACAGGCAATCGAGGGATCTCTGCTTGTCATCTCACTGCTTTCTGTAGTATTGCTCAGTCAAGAAGGAGAATGGCCTATGCGCACTCCTTCCTTTTTTTCTCACCTGCTGACATATAGGTCTAGGCATCTTTGTATCTGTTGATCTCAGTACAGAAAAGAAAGCCCTCCACATGCCTTACAATTCACCTATAGTACGTAATTAGTACAGATGAGCCTATCAGCTCTTCCAGTGCCTTCAGTTAACAGGCAAAGTATAATATTGATACCCCTTCCCAAAATCCTGGCTGTTCTGCCTACCAATTGCACCACCTGACAAGCTCAGCATCCAGATATCTGAACACAGACTAGCATTTTTCTATTTAGTTGGCTTTCCCAGTTCCCTACCACCTTCTCATATGTTTTTTTATATAGGTTTCGCTTTACTGACTTCTCACATACTTAATTTCTTCTTCTACCCCTTCCATGCTGTTGGTTGTGGTAGGTCTACCTGAAGCTCACAGTTACGGGGAAAGTAGCTCAGTGAAAAATTATTGCCTAAATCGTCGTGGAGCTATGCAAAAATGTCATTCTGGAAAATATTCTGGTGTTTTCAGTAACTGATGATTTGAAATTATTTCATTGTCCAGACAGTTTGGAGCACATTTTTTTCTTTACACTTCACAACTGAATCATTGCAAGGGTAGAGCAATAGCAGTTCTGATAAAATGTCGGTCTAACAAGCTTTATGAAAATTATACTTTTTCTTGCAGATTGCTTGAATAGGTTAATTTACTAGCTTTCCCCCATGATTATGTGATTGTTGTATTTAAGTAAACTTAACTGACATATGTTCACCATTGTAATGTAAGAATACAAAAGAAATATTTAAGGATCATGTTAGAGTATCCTTACACTTATCAGAAGTGTCTTGATCAGTCTCATTGATTTCAGTGAATCTAAAGATGTCATTATTTAGCCCTCACTAAATTTTGCCTTCTGAAGCACACTGCTTGAGTTTGATGCTGCAGTAATTTAACTCTTTTCATCCCATTGTGTTAAAAGATTCTAAACTAAAGACTGATCTGGCTCCTGTGGATCAGACAGCTTGCCGTGCATCTGTACTTAACGACATTTTACACACACCTTTACCATCAAAATCAGTTGTGATTCCTTTGTGAACAAGGCAGTATCCAGAGGATTCAAATGTCCAGTCTGCCTACATTCTTCAGCAAAGTGGGTATTAGCTTGTCTTCCCTGCATCTACTTTCTACCTCTTTTCAGGGCTGTGCAAGGAACATATTAGACCGTGTAAGAACATTATTTCTGTCATTGAGGATTGTCTTTTACTTACTTGTCTTTAACTGTGGGCATCCATTCTTCTGATAGATTTCTCATAAGAGCAGAAGAAAAAAACAACAATACAATTTGGATTAATTTATTAAAGGCTGAGGGATGTTGTTTTTGTTTTTTTTCATGCAATTTCTTTGCTGTAAGGAACACTTAAGATACAGACAGATACTCAATGATCAACTAAGTTCAGCATTTGTCATTTATTTTTTCCTCCTTTTGGCAGTTCAGCTATTAAAGAAAAAAGCATGAAGCTTCAAGACAAAATCAAGTCGATTTGAAACTATCATTATTACTTCTTCATATGACCCATTCATTTGATGACTACAATCTACTGTAAATAGGCTCTTGCTCACAAAAGTCACCCCCCTTAAATTTGAACAACATGGGCACTTCTAGTTTTTTCCTCATTGTACTTATAAGGTTATTTACTGTGTTACTTAAGCATACTCAATGCTGAGGTGAGTTACAGTAATATTAGGCTGAACAGATATTTGTCAGTAAGAGTCAAAATTGGTGTTTCATTTTTTCTTCAGTGGATAGACATCTTTTTCTATATAAATAGAAATTGTTTCTCTGGCACTATTTAAGACTTGTCTATATATGTTGTGGGAGATGAGTGGACTGGTTGGTTGAGTTCTGTGCTTTTCTTTCCAACCTTCCCTTTTTTTCCCCAAATATTTGAAAATTTCAAAGCAAGATCAGATTTACATTATGTCTACACAATTCAGGTGTATGAGATTATGTCCTTTTTTGCCTCTTAATGTTACAACCAAAAAGGAGAATATACACTATAGTGCAAGACAGGTAGGCAGGAAGATCTGAAGAGTGGTTGTAGCAGAAAATTTTTTGTCTTCTGAATGTCATCTTAGACATCACGTTGCACACAAGTTGGTAAGGGATGCAGTTTGCTACAGGGATGTACCATTGGCAGTTTGTGACCTTTTAGTCACAAAGACAGGGAAGGACTCTCAAGTTACATTTCTCTAATTTACCTAATTTAGGTAAATGGTGGAAACTTCTGGCTGCAGCACTAATTTTTTAAAAAGACCTGTGCAGAGCACTTGAAAATTTTTTACACAGTTATATAAGAACAGAGTGGAAAAATCAGCAGTAGAGGCGATAAACAACATCTTCCTCTGTTTGCAAGTCTATAGAAGACTTCCTCTTTTTCATTTCATCAATCTAGTGGTGCAGACAGCAATAAGGCTAAAATGAGGTTAGTTCTGAGATAGATTGAATCTGTCAGTGTGCACTAAACTTTGGCAGGATTCCATAACAGCCTGAAAGTTGGTGAACTGAGATGAAGAAGCACTTTCATCGCTATAAACTAGACATGTCAGCACGCTGACGCCTAGCACCCAGAAAAAAACCCCTGAGCTTTCAAGAGATACCACACCTGCTTCTAGTAATAAATGACATGTTACTTCCTAACTATTCTCTTAAACTAGGCTATGTTTATCTTCTACCTGACTCCATGATAACTTTGAAGCTTGATTTAAAAGTGTTTTCAATAAGTAATTCCCACTCACAGGGCAGACCTTGGTAGACAGTAATTACAACCCTGCCAACTAAACAGCAAATTTCATCACCAGTTTGCAATACCCATACAACAGTTTTATCCAGCCGTAGATATGTCAGTGTTTCTGGTTGCCTGCTTAAGTTCACAAATGTGAAGCAGAATAAAAGCACACGAAGCACTTATACTGGAATGATCTCTACTGTGAAGTAGGTGGTTTGTTTTGTTAAAAAGAGAATAGAATTGGATTTGCTGTTTGCTAGTTTGAAAGAAATGCCACTGTGTCATGTCACCTTACATTCCAACTTTGAATAGTAAATCCTGGCAAAATACAACATTGTTTCTGTTTTGGTATCCAAGGGGAAATCTTTCCTTCCAAGCTAAGTATGTACGTTAAAACTAATCAGATTTGTGTGTAGAGAGTCAGGATCAATAATGACATAACAAATAAACATGCTTTCTGCTGATCAGCAGGTATTCTAATTCATCAGCACTTTTAAGCATTTTTATTGAGCTTTGTTCAAGTCTGTTTTCATAGGCACAACATTTTGTAGTATGAAAAAACCTTGGCAAATAAAACATAACTACAGGAAATTGCAATTAACAGCAGGTATAATAAGGTGCAATTTGGAAAATACATACAAACCATTGCAAAGTCATGAAAGCAGGAAAACAGACATGCAATAGATTAGTAGTTTATTGAACTAAGTCACACAGATTACTTCCTTTTTGTTTTTCTGTTTTCTTTTCAAAGAAATCTAAAAGGATTTTAAAACATTTTTCTTAACAGGAGCCCAGTCAGCTCTGGGAGCTGAAACTATTTTTTTTCATTTTTTTTTCATTCTGCTTGTATTGCATCTATCAGAGATGGTCCAGGGCTACAGCTTACATGTGCTACTGAAAAAATAATAATAATATACATAAATGTTTATTTGAATATCTCAGTTATTTAAAATCACAGTTAATGGTGGCTCAGCCCTCTCCCTTTTTTGTCATAAAATGAATTTTATTATATACCTCAGGTTCTGCTTCCTGCTAGCTTTGTAATAACACAAAGTTTTTAAAAAAATATAGTCTCAGGCAAATTTTAGTCTTTTTCAAGAGCTTCGGGGAAAAACACTTTTGGTAGCATACCTGAATTAGCAGAGTGCAACAAAATTCAAACCAGGTGTAGGAGGCTGCATCACCCTTCACTTCCATGGAGTTGGGACTTTCCACATCTGATCTTAATCTGATCCTTTTAGTCTTCGAAACTGTGCTGTAAATTCACAGTTGGGTATTTCATGAGAATCTCAGCATTTGCTTTTCCTTTCCAAAACTAGAAACACAAAAAAGGCAAAAAAGAGAGAAAAAAATTAAGGTCATAACAGAAACTTTATAATCTCCAGCAAGATTTAATTTTACAAACCAGCTAAGGATTAAGCAAAACTGAGGCTTTTCATATGATAATAGAAATTCACATATCCTTTATCCTTATTGTCTTTTTATGTTTTAATACGAAACATAAGATGTAAAAGGATATAAATACAATGTAAAAGAAAAATTTCAAAATATCCTTCAAAATATCTTCAATCCCTTGCTTCACAAACAGCAGTGCTATACTCTTCACTGTTCAGGTCAATTGGCTGTAATGCACTAAATGCTGATATTGACCTCATGAGAGCTCAGTTAACTGTTCTGTTTCATTTTTTTACTTGCAGATGCTGTTAGGAGGGGTCATTGGAGTGAGCACATCTTAACAGCTATGTCAAATAAAAAATATCCATAATCATTATAAACACAGTTTTTGAGTCTTATGTTCGTTTACATAACTTCAAGCATTGTGCAGAGGATATAAGATCATCATTGATGATTTTTTGGGGGGCAATCAGCTTTATAAAACCTTGTAGGTGGTTACAGTTCTGAAAAACATTCTGAACAGCCAGTTTGTACTTTCAGTTTTTCCAAATGGTTTACCAGCAAACCAAAGAGATTTTCAGACATCTCTCACCCAGTCTTAAATGATGTAAGTGACCTGTAAATCTGAATTCAGTAATGAAATAGTGGTCAAGCAGGCACCTTATTGCTTTGTTTCTGTATTGTTCTGAAAAAGATCTCTGTGGTCTTTGCTACGTGAAATTGCACTTCTGAACATCATCTGGAAGAAACGCCTCCCTGACACCAATTAAAAATGCCCTTGAATTTAAATTCCTGCAGATTTTGCTCAATCAAATTTTGGGCACATTCATTTCAAGTTTACAGGTCTCCACTGTTCCTGATATCAGTGTGAATTTTATCTTTGGCTTAAATTTCATGGTGGAGTAGAGCAATAGACAGAATCTATGTAGTACCACTTCATGTGAATCTGTGAGAGGCTGAGGGAGTATTAACAGCTGTTTAGCATTGCCTTCATTGTAATTGTGCTAGAGTCTTCTCTGTTTTCCACGTGGGACATTGAACTTAATGCTGCCATTGGCAGCACTTCAAGTTATGTCTTTAAGAGATACATATATGTGAATGTATTTCTGAAGCTATATTTTCACTTTATCAACTGTAGCAATACATGCAAAAAGCTCTAGTAAGAGATAATCCCCTGGAAGCTCTCTCTTTGTGGAATCACATGGCTGATCCAACACCTGACTCTTGCTACTGCTAAGGATAAGCCACCAAGCTTTGCCTCAGTGCACTCTAAGGGTGGTATTTCCCATCACACTTGTATATGTGGAGAAAGTTTAAGTTTCCCTTTCAGTTGCCATGAAATTGCTGCCCACAGTTTCAGTTCTAAAGGTTAGTTGTTTTAGGGAAATGAGAGCTTTAAAATAGCTCTAAAGTGTTGCACTGGCAAGCTTTTGAAAAAGTGAACTGAATTCAGTGTCTGCTTGCAATATTCGTGCACTCTGTAATGTGCCCTGGGGTCCAAGGCAGGTTGGCAACATTGAGGAAACTCACAGACTCTTCTTTCAGTCCAACTGGCAGGGCTACCTTCCTGCAAGGCATAGGGGAAGCCTGTCTCTTTTAATGGTGTGAAGCTGGGAAGTACACAGGTCTAGAGCTTGAAGAGTTTCCATGTCCCATAGTGTACATGTATTTTCCATGGGCCAGACTTTCTAGATATTGAACCTGTCTCTGTGTTGTGCTGCACTTCCAGGTGCTGAATCTCAGATATGGCAACTCCTTTTGATTCAAAGAGGTGACTAAACAGTTTTGCTATGTGTGGCTTGGCTTTGGCAGCTCCTCCTTTAAATGGAAAACCACTTCCTGACACGTTTGTTGAAGCAGCAGGACCTTATAATGTCATTATGCAAACTGCAGAACTAATACCACAGCCTGCCTGGACAAACTCTTATCATGTTTGCTATCTTCTCTCTAGAAAATCTTGACTCAGTTTTAGACCCAAAGCAAGATGGCTCTGTCTTTTTTTGCTTTTAGTCTAAACCTAAAGCTTTTGGTTACACATTGGTTTCTGTTACCTGTCCATGAACTTCTAGATAGGAAATTCCAGGGTAGGGCAATCCCTTTGTCTTCTTTATTGTATTGACAGATATTCAAAATTAATAGTTTCACCAGTATGAGTGGTACTACCTCCACTCAGATGGAACTGCTTGGTAGGTTCTCTTTGATTGCTCCACTGTAATTTCCTAGACAGTGTCAAAGTGTCAAGCTTCAACTTCAACTTCAAAAAAAAGCCATTTTGATGATTGAAGTAGAAATATAATATGCCATTCACAAAACTAAGGTAGGACTCTAAAGCAAAAGACACAAACGGAAACCTGTTGCTTCAGATGTTGAAAGATAGACTGATGGAGAACTAGAAAATATTTTGGCTGACAGGGCTAGATGACCAAATAATATTTTCCATCTCTGACTTGTGGAAACATAAATATCTCCATGTATGAGAGTAATCTAACACCATTATCCTGAGTATAAACTTATGAACTGCATAGCAGAATTCAGATTTTTGCATCTGGCTGGGGGGTTTATAACACTACTTTGTGCTTTGAAATCATATTTCACCCTAAAATTTACACACAGCTTGTTTTTCAAAAAGACTTTCTTAAGAAAGAAAGAAAAAAGGAATTGGGCTGTGCATTCAAAAGAGTTGGCCATCTCATCGGCTGGTTTAAATCAGGGTAATTCCATGGATTTGTAGCAGCTGGGCATCTGGCCCAGAGATTTGTCTAATCTGGGACCCAAGCCCTGATAGATAAGGAATTCCCATCAAAGCTTTTGAAGCTCATGTTCTTTTTTTAATTAGGAAGCATCTGCAAAAATAGGCTGGAGAAAGCTGAATGGTCTAGATCTCTTCCTAATCATAATTTATTTTCCTCTATTGCAGCTATTTTTTAAGGACCTTCTGGTTCTATTTCTTTTTTGATAGATAGCACATACCTTTATTTGCAAAGCAAAATATTGAAATGTGTGTCTTCTTCCACTGAGGCCCCCTCAAAAGGGCGCAGGGATAACTATGTTGCAAGGAGCTTATATTGCCATAAATTCAGCCAAAGAATTTGGTTCATGCTCTTCTCACTCTGCTAGCCCTCAGTTTCAGATCCCTATTTAATTTTTTTTTCAACTCTTTTCCTTCTTCCTGTAGTCATGGTCTCTCTGAACCCTGGAAATAGCAGATCTACAGAATCAATTTCTTCCACTTTTTTGGTCACAAAGTGTGTGAATAGCTCTGGAATGACAATGTGATTTATCATGGCACTTAAGTGTCAAATATTGGATTTATGTGACTGTTAAGTGAGAGCTTTTGTATGTTGTAATACACAAATATGCAACCAAACAGCTTCATTTGTGTGTGTGTGTGTATGCATGTAGCAAAACACTCAAAATCAAAGATTAAATCAAAAAGCTTCAGACGCTATTCTGTTCTACTTTTTCCAGAGGTACTGAATTCCCACAATGGGAGGGATGTTAAAAGTATTTGAAATTAAAATGACCTAACTGAAAGTGAGAATCAACTGATTCACAAAAGTTTTGAAATGACACACAGAAATGGGGATTTCTTAGAAGCTAGAAATATACAGACATTTTTAATTGCTTTCAATCAATTTTTAATCTATGTTACTTTTCTGCACACAGAAAGGTAACATCTTAACATTGCTATTTATATATTAATATATATTCAAATATATGATTGCCTGTTGCACACAGTCATAAAAATTTGTATTTTTCTGAGCAAAACAACTCCTATGTTAAGCCTAAATACTGCTTGCAATGAAGCTAGGATAATTCTCACTATTTTTTCTTTTTGGTTTAGACTTATAGTTTACAGACGTGTGTTTCATGACAGTGAATCAAGAACTGGGACAGCTGAAGAGTGGACCTACATCTGTTCCGTCACCCTCATTTCAGCTAGAGGTCATGGTATTCTGAATCGGCCTAAACGCATCTTTAAAACCCTGACCCTGTAAGATTTTAAACATGTGCTTGATTTGATGCATGAGAGCACTAGAAAAGTCAATGCGATAGCTTACAGTATGTGAAGGTAAACAGTGTGTAAGTCTTCCCAGCAATGGGCTACTTGTGAATGGATATCCATGTCTCATTTCATGGACCAGGTGATAGAATGAAGCCTGGTATGATAATGTTTGGGTCAGTGTTCTAAACAAAAAATTGAAATATAGCTCTCGCCACTGAGAAATGCTTGGGTAATACATTTGGAAGTGGGCCATATTGCTTACAGGGAAAGGGAAGGAAGGAGTGGATTGTCATGGGCAATTGGAGGAATTTGTGAGTGCATTTTAAGCGCTTGAGAAGTTCTGGGCAGCTGATGTTTGAATAATTTTTGAGAGATTTGCTATAGTATGTGTCAGCCTCTATGACACGTTTTATCTTGGAGCAATGTCAGAGAAGGATGTCTTGAAAGAAAACTCAGCTGCAGTGATTAAACGAATCATTCAGCTAACATAAAAGCAGGTACCAGGAGATTTAGCATAGCACTGAAATATATAATGAAAAGGAACTCGTGAGAAGGCAAGGAATTCTACTTGTAATCTGTCACTAAAAAGACATTTGAAAAATGCTTATTTGGACACTTCCTGTCCTACCAAAATGATTAAAGGGGTTAGAAATATAATTACTGATTGCTACTTTATGTGTTACGACTGTTGGTTGACTGAAGAAGGAAGGAAAGTTCCACTTGTATGGGTGCAAATCCTCTTTGAGAATAATTCTGCAAGCTCTCATGTGAAAAGCATTAAGGAATGAAAGATTTTTTTTTTTTGTGAAGGCATATTTTCTTCAACATCCATATTGCTGGTGGCACAAAGCTTTCGGTGAGAAAGTCGGGAGTGAAATATTTGGTTGAAGCTTATCTTTGTCTTCACAGATCTTTTTCTTTTATGCTCACTATTGCTACAGAAAGCTCCATAGCAGCTCCTTTTCTGATTCCTTGTCTCTGGTGAAATTCCAGGAAGCTGTTTGCCCTCTAACAACCTTCTCTCACTCAATAGAGTAAGCTTCTCATTCCCTTTTGCTTCCTATAAGGGAATAGATAGAAGAATGGGCTCTTTTTATATGCTCTTTCATCTTTTCGTGTGACTGAATTTCATTAACTCCTACACTGTTAGCATTACAGTTTTGTATCCACTTCATTGTTGAATCTGTGCAATAAAATGTCTCTTTAATTATTATCTTTTATTTAGAATTCTTTTCCAATATTAGGAAAGATAAAGTGTTGTAATCAGCTCTTCACTAGATTTGAAAGCTTGCTGTCAAAAGGAAATTCTCTTAAATAAAAGAGCTGTTCAGTAACTCATCAGGACTAGCATTATACAAATTGTCATGAAGGCATCAGTCATCAAATCAGCTTTTATCCATGTGTTTTTTTATGGACAGACTGCGTGTGGCCTTGGAAACCTCAGTTGCTCAGCTAGAATGATCTCAAACAGGATTTGCGTTTAGGCCATGAACAAGAATTTAAACCAGGGCGCAGCAGAGCTGTCTAAATATAGTACGGGATAGGAGAGAGATGTTTGTACCTACTCAGAAAGTAGCAGAAGTGCCTGTTTCCTGAGCAGTTTCCAAGAACATCCTGGTGATGCCCAGGTCAAGTCAGAGTGTTGCCTGATTTCTGCAAATGCTGAAGGGTCATCCATAGATTTCAGATGGTCTTTGGCTGTCAATGTCCATTCAATCTTACTTCTTATTCAGTTGCATACCTTGTATATTGTATGGTCAAATCATGCATGCAGTTTTCTCTCTTGTGTAGGTTAGACAATATGATGGATACCATTCACAGGACAGTCTTTTATTTGTTACCTGGGAGGTTCCATGTGTAAAGTGGAAGATGTAATAAAAATAAGCAACAAGGCAAACGAGCAGTCTATGATGCAGTGCAAAGGAAAGCATAATAGGCTTTGCCATTTTGTCAAATGCTTCTGGTCAATTCTTGCATCCAACACAGTGGCAGACAGCAGGCACAGTACTCAGTATGGCAGTCTACCTAGGCAGAAAACTGAACAGTGTTCATAGGTTGAAATCTTGGTCTCACAAGTGTTTTTCAGTGAGGGTAGGTGTTGACCCAAATCAAATAATACACATTCTACTTTTCCAGTGTGGATGGGAAGTAGTGTGCATTCAGGAGCAGTAAAGAGATGGCCCTGCAGGGAATGAGTAAGGCAGTGCGGATTCTCCTAGCTTAACCTGGCTAGAGTTCACATCATTGCAATGCAGATATTGGCATGGACCATTTGAAGTCAGCTGTTCTGCATATAATTTATATGTATTTGTTGAGGATGTGATCCTCAAGCTTCCATTGTAATAGCCAAAATTTGTTTGATGTTCTTTTCTATAAGATACAAATGCCTTGATGTAAACGTGGAAACAACTTTGGTTAGAATCCGGATTCTGAAAGAGGGTATTTTGCTAGTTCTGTGTGGTATTATCCAGGCTCTTCTGTTGATATCTCTAGGTATCTAATCAAACTCTTCTGCTTTCTTTCTCTTTTTAGATAAGTATTTTCAGGGGTGGAGGAAAGATATGTTGTTCTATAGGTTTTTTGTTGGGACAGGGAGATGCTTTTGAATTGGACAATTTTTCTAAACTTTAATTTATTTCCAGGCAAAACCACTGATACTGTAAAAACAATTATTCTGATTTTTTTTTGAGATATTCTAATAATGTCATTGTTCATTTCTAGGCAAGCTCCAAGTGTGTGGAAACAAAAATAATAATAAAACCTCCCTTCCCTCTCCCAGATGTACCACTATAATACTTGGGTATTTGGAGGAGATAATCCAAGAACATAAAAAAAAATGTAGCCTTCTAACTGTTTTAGTCAGCACTTTTTTATGGTTCATGCACTTTGTGTTTTCATGGGGAGGATAATATAATGTCTGCAAATAAACCAAATATATAGTTATACTAGTGAAGTGGACATAGGATAGGGATTAAAAGAGCCTGTTTAAGGGTTTTGGATTTTTTTTACACCAGTTTGCATGTGCCAAAATAAGATTTTCTTTTATTTTTTTTAAATGTCTACAGGCTGCACAATGAATCTCACACATTCTTACAGTCTTTGTAATGTCACTTATCAAAGCACATGACGGCAATATGTCATAAGAGATTAAATGTCTGAACTAGGAGTATTGAGTCAATAGTGAAGTTGAAATGATTATAAAATGTCCTCCATAGGCAATGAAAATAAAACTCAGATAAGCTATTATTTATCATCAAGATCGACTATACTGCACATGAATTTCTCTTGTCTCATCACCTCTTATGTGCAACATTTAATACAGACTTTATGCAGTTATGTTAATCTGTATTTTTTCCCTTCCCTTCCCTTCCCTTCCCTTCCCTTCCCTTCCCTTCCCTTCCCTTCCCTTCCCTTCCCTTCCCTTCCCTTCCCTTCCCTTCCCTTCCCTTCCCTTCCTTTCCTTTCCCTTCCCTTCCCTTCCCTTCCCTTCCCTTCCCTTCCCTTCCCTTCCCTTCCCTTCCCTTCCCTTCCCTTCCCTTCCCTTCCCTTCCCTTCCCTTCCCTTCCCTTTCCCTTTCCCTTTCCCTTTCCCTTTCCTTTTCCCTTTCCCTTTCCCTTTCCCTTTCCCTTTCCCTTTCCCTTTCCCTTTCCCTTTCCCTTTCCCTTTCCCTTTCCCTTTCCCTTTCCCTTTCCCTTTCCCTTTCCCTTTCCCTTTCCCTTTCTTTCCATTTTGCTGTTCTGGTCTTCTAAGTTTATCAGAGCCCTACAGCTCAGTCACTTTTCCTTTCTTCCTTTCTCCAAATGAATGCTGGCTTGCATAAATCACTACATTCCCCCCCCCACCCCCCACCCCCCGAGCTTATTTGAGTATTGCCATTGTCCTTTTTTGTAGAAAAGTCACAGATGTTGCTGTCTTAAAGATTGCTGGCTTCTTGTTTTTAAGGAGATCAGTAATGTCTAGTCTCTTAGCATTGCCTCTGGGTAGTTTGTTTGCCAAAAAATGTGGAAAATAGATACATTCAATTGCCTTGAGAAGAGATATTCACAAGGACAACTTCTTCTTTGAAAAACTCAGATAGGTGCCCCTAGACCAAAGCTCATATGAGGCAGAAAAAGTCACACAGCAAACTTTTTTTTTCCCCTTTAAAAATGACTTTAAGCCATTTCATACATTTGACCTCTGCTTTTGCTGAAAATTTTACTGTGAATACTTAGACATCAGTAGCTTATGATTTATGACATCAACACCTGTTGCTATAACAATCACTCCCACAGTTTCACCAGAGATCACATTACTCTAGAAGAAACATGAATGTATCAGAAATGCTGTTAATCTCCAGTGGAGAGAAAGATGTTCTATCACCAGGTTAAGGATCTGAGTGTTGCCCCATTTTAACACAATGAAATGTAGGTATAATGCCATTATTTTAGTGGAATTATGTTTTAGAATAGATCTGCCTTAAGATGTACTACATGATTAAAATTTCATTATATCTCAATATAATTCTTTCCAAGCATGACCTCTACTGTTAATAGGCTAAATTCTGAGGTGCTTAACTTTTAGAAAAAAATCAGTTGTTAATGGGCCTTTCCCTGAATAACTGCACTTCCAAATTTGTCTAAGAATCATAGAACCATAGAATCATTTCAGTTGGAAAAGACCTCTAAGATCATCGAGTCCAACCGCAAACCTAACACTGCCAAGTCCACCACTAAACCATGTCCCTAAGCACAACGTCTATACATCTTTTAAATACCTCCAGGGATGGTGACTCAACCACTTCCCTGGGCAGCCTGTTCCAATGCTTGACAACCCTTTTGGTGAAGAAAGTTTTCCTAATATCCAATCTAAACCTCCCCTGGTGCAACTTGAGGCCATTTTCTCTCATCCTGTTACTTGTCACTTGGGAAAAGAGACCAACACCCGCCTCGCTACAACCTCCTTTCAGGTAATTGTAGAGATCGATGAGGTCTCCCCTCAGCCTCCTCTTCTCCAGACTGAACAACCCCAGTTCCCTCAGCCGCTCCTCATAAGACTTGTGCTCCAGACCCCTCACCAGCTTCATCACCCTTCTCTGGACACGCTCCAGCACCTCAGTGTCCTTCTTGTAGTGAGGGGCCCAAAACTGAACACAGTATTCGAGGTGCAGCATCACCAGTGCTGAGTACAGGGGCACGATCACCTCCCTACTCCTGCTGGCCACACTATTTCTGATACAGGCCAGGATGCCGTTGGCCTTCTTGGCCACCTGGGCACACTGCTGGCTCATCTTCAGCCGGCTGTCAATCAATACCCTGGCTATTGACTGAATACTCATCACGGAAACATGGTGGGATTACTCACACGACTGAAGTGCTGCATCACCAGTGCTGCTGAAGGTGCTGCTGAAGGTGCTGCATCACCAGTGCTGCTGAAGGTGCATTACTCACACGGGATTACTCACACGGGATTACTCACACGACTGAAGTGCTGCATCACCAGTGCTGCTGAAGGTGCTGCTGAAGGTGCATTACTCACACGGGATTACTCACAAGGGATTACTCACACGACTGAAGTGCTGCATCACCAGTGCTGCTGAAGGTGCTGCTGAAGGTGCTGCATCACCAGTGCTGCTGAAGGTGCAGCATCACCAGTGCTGAGTACAGGGGCACGATCACCTCCCTACTCCTGCTGGCCACACTATTTCTGATACAGGCCAGGATGCCGTTGGCCTTCTTGGCCACCTGGGCACACTGCTGGCTCATCTTCAGCCGGCTGTCAATCAATACCCTGGCTATTGACTGAATACTCATCACGGAAACATGGTGGGATTACTCACACGACTGAAGTGCTGCAATGGATGGCTATAAACTCTTCAAAAGGGATAGGCAAGGAAGGAGAGGTGGTGGGGTAGCCGTATATGTTAGGGCGTGTTTTGATTGTCTAGAGCTTACTGATGGTGATAAAAGGGAAAAGTGTTTATGGGTAAGAATCAGGTGGAAGGCCAACAAGGCAGATATCATGGTGAGAGTCTGTTATAGACCACCCAACCAGGATGAAGAGACAGATGAAATATTTTATAAGCAGCTGGGAGAAGTCTCACAATCGCTAGCCCTTGTTCTTGTGGGGGACTTCAACTTAACAGATGTCTGCTCAACATACAATGCAGCAGAGAGGAAACAGTCTAGGAGGTACCTGGAGTGTGTGGAAGATAAACTTCCTGACACAGCTGTGGAGTGAGCCAACTAGGGAAGGCGTCCCGCTGGACCTGTTATTTGTGAACAGAGAAGGACTTGTGAGGGATGTGATGGTTGGAGGCCGTCTTGGGCACAGCAATCACAAAATGATAGAGTTTTTGATTCTTGGAGAAGTAAGGAAGGGGGTCAGCAGAACTGCTACCTTGGACTTCTGGAGGGCTGACTTTGGCCTGTTTAGGAGCCTGGTGGACAGAGTCCCTTGGGAGGCAGTCCTGAAGGGCAAAGGAGTCCAGGAAGGCTGGACACTCTTCAAGAAGGAAATCTTAAAGGCGCAGGAGGAGGCCGTCCCCATGTGCCGAAAGATGAGCTGGCGGGGAAGAAGACCAGCCTGGCTGAACAGAGAGCTTTGGCTGGAACTCAGGAAAAAAAGGAGAGTTTATGACTTTTGGAAGAAGGGGTAGGCAACTCAGGTGGACTACAAGGATCTTGTGAGGTTTCGCAGGGAGAAAATTAGAAGGGCCAAAGCCCAACTAGAACTTAACCTGGCAACAGCTGTAAAAGACAACAAAAAACGTTTCTATAAATATATTAGCAACAAAAGGAGGGCTAAGGAGAATCTCCATCCTTTACTGGATGCAGGGGGAAGCATAGTGACTAAGGATGAGGAAAAGGCTGAGTTACTTAATGCCTTCTTTGCCTCAGTCTTTAATGGTAAGAACAATTGTTCTCTGGGTACCCAGCCCCCTGACCTGGAAGACAAGGCCAGGGAGCAGAATGAAGCCCCCATAATCCAAAAGGAAATGGTTAACGACCTGCTACACCAATTAGACACCCATAAATCTATGGGATTGGATGGGATCCACCCGAGGGTACTGAGGGAGCTGGTGGAAGTGCTCACCAAGCCATTTTCAATCATTTACCAGCAGTCCTGGCTAACCAGGGAGGTCCCAGTTGACTGGAGGTTAGCAAATGTGACCCCCATCTACAAGAAGGGCCGGAAGGAGGATCTGGGGAACTACAGGCCTGTCAGCCTGATCGTGGTGCTGGGGAAGGTTATGGAGCAGATCATCTTGAATGCCATCATACAGCATGTACAGGACAACCAAGTGATCAAGCCCAGTCAACACAGGTTGTACCTTTTGATTAACTTGTATGTATTGGAAAAATAAAAGATTTTTTTTCAAGTGTATTTATTCCAAAAACAAACTAAAGTCTTAGTTTTGAGGAATTTTCTTTTTGACAACTAAGGCAAAGTGAAGCATATAAAACCATTCTTATTTTCAACACATATGCCTGTTCAGAGACTTCTCTGGAAGACAGTGTAGTAGGTTGTTCCATTTGAGAAGACTGTCAGAGTTTATTCTTTGTGGGTTTGGGCCATGAAAACATTGAAGAATGGCTTGGAGAGAACAACAGCAATATGACCACTGACATTATTTGAACAAATATGTTTCCTTTCACTTCTCTGGAGTTGCACACCATGCTACATTTCAGGCAAGGAGACCTCCGACTATTCCCAAGGTGTTATAAATACATAGAAACCTCAAAGACTGTTGAAAAGAGTTTTGTCATAGCTTTTCCCCTGCTGTGTCACTAGTGTATGTGAGACATTCTTGACCTGCAGAAGTTTCCTTCCACAGCCAGTTCCTTATCCGAGTAAGGCCTCTAAGGCACTCGTCCATTACATGACCAGATGATCAAAGAGGTTTGTCAGAGTAGTTTATAATGTCAGTAGCCCAATCCTGAGAGAAAGGCTGTCAGACTCCTTGGAGAAAGCTGTGGCTGGATCTGTTTGCTTGGTGCTGCACTGAAAATGATACAGAGGCACTAGTATGAATGGAAATCAAACATGTATCTCTTTTTGTCTTACAATCATTGTTGTAAAAAAGCAGGTATACCTTAATATTTTTTTCTGCTCACACAATCAAGAAGTGGAATGCCAAAAGGTGCTATAAATTGTTGGCCAAAAGTGTGTTTTCAATCCACTCATAATCTCAAGGCCTCACGACCAGAAATGAGAGCAACCATTAATCTAAATAATTATCTTTGCCACAGATAGGTACCTTCCAAACCATCTGCTCTGCTCTATAAGGATTACACAATATTGTCTCAATACAAATGTATGACTAATTTGCTGCTTTAACAGTCAACAAACTCTGAAGACTACGAGGAGTAGGAGTACTCGAAAGTAATCAGACTAGGGTATGTTGTTTAATGATTTTGCTGACATAGAAGTAGTACGTCAGTGACACTTTTAATGCTTTTGTTAAAACTTCTGGCTCTGTGAGAGATTCTGTGGTTTATAAATCATCTATTGCCTACGAGATGCTATTGCCTTTTATTTTTCTGCCAACTTTATGGGACTAGAATGGCAGGTTTGTACAGGCCCACTGAAGTTCTGGCTCTATATTCTATATTAGTGCCTGTCTTGAGTTATAATCAGCTGCCTTGCTACATATGAGCAAGCAACCTGGGCATTCATGGTAAGTCCAGAACATTGTGACAGCTTGGTCTGCTTGCAGTTGTACCTGTGAATATTTTACAAGTTTGCAGTGAGCCTCTTAGGACAATGCAAAAGTGAGATAGGTTCTGTTTGGGACATAGCATCAAAAAAAGGAGCTCTTAATAAGGATGTTCATTTCTTTGACGTGTTCTGAACAAGCTCTTCTATTCTGGAAGGGAAATGGCTGGTTAAAGCATAGATTCTACATGGCAGTGATTTTTAGGCTTTTCTCTTGCTTGATCTTTACACAGAAATGGTCATTAGTGGATCATGCAAGAGGTATCAAGCAGACCTCTTGTAAAAGAGCAAATGATGAACCCAGACTATTTTTTTTTTTCCAGGTAGTTGGAGTTTTGTCTCTTGTTTGCTGTGCCTTGCGACAGTTAAAATGAACAACCTTTGCTGGGAGAAAAGATAACTGAATCATCAGCGCGCTAGCCTATTTCTGCTCTTATTAATATTTGCACTGTGACCTTGATGAATCTACTTTTTTCATTCTGGTCAAGATTATTAAATGATAATTTAGTTTATAGCTAGTTTATATGAGTAATTTAAGTATAATTTATAACTTAGCTGAAGTGATTCTCATTATTGCCACATCTGCCTTTTAAAATATCTGTTCACTTCCTGGTGACTGGCAAAACTTAGATGACCAAAACAGGATTTACAATGGCCAGTTCACTGATTAAATGAGCAACCACTAATCCAGTCCTGGTTTATGCTTCTGGATGTAAGGTTGGCTTGTACATGTGGCGGAGTCATTGAATAAAATGCAGTGACATAACAGGGACCAGAACCATGAGGTCTGTATGCTTTTTGTGACAAATCTAAACTCTTTACAATGAGATCATGTGGTTTCAGCAGGATATGTAATGATGCTGGCAGGAGCTGAAAGACACCATTTGTTAGATTGCTAAAGGAAAAAGGAAAAATGTTCCCTTGCAATAGAGACCATATTCCTGAGATTCTTTTAGAATTCCAAGTGTAATATAATTCAGAGTAACAAGTGTAATAGCTCTCTTTACAAGTATTATTTCATTTTAACAGTGATGAGCCAAGTGTCTTCTCCAAGTTCTTTTCTGTCTATAAACTTTTCAGGCTGTGTCTAAAGATTTTGTTATGAATTTCCTTGCTCAGAAACACCACATTAAGTCTAGTGCAACTGTACTGAAGTCAGGGGGATCATTCTGGCTTTATACCATTATAGCAAAATGAGAATACAGCTTCTAGTGGCATGTAATATTACGAAGGTTTATGAATGTAGTTTTGTTTCTCCTGAAAGATCCCTTTCTTCTTTCAGAAACCAGGTAATCAATGCAATGATAGTAGTGCAGAAAAGCACTTGAATTGTAAAATGATAGTCCAGTGGTCCATGGTAGCTCTGGTGAGACCCCACCTGGAGTACTGAGTCCAGCTCTGGGGCCCCCAATGTAAGAAGGACACGGACCTGTTGGATTGAGTCCAGAGGAGGGCCATGAAGATGATCAGAGGGCTGGAGCACCTCTCTTATGAGGAAAGGCTAAGGGAGTTGTGGTTGTTCAGCCTGGAGAAGAGGAGGCTCTGGGGAGACCTTATAACAGCTTCCAGTACCTGAAAGGGGCCTCCAAGAAAGCTGGAGAGGGACTTGTTACAAGGGCGTAACTGGAACAGGTTGCCCAGAGAAGTTGCAGATGTCTCATCCCTGGAAGTGTTCAAGGCCAGTTTGGGCAGGGCTTTCAGCAACCTGGTCTAGTGGAAGGTGTCCCTGTCCATGGCAGGGGGGTTGGAACTAAATGATATTTAACATTCTTTCCAAACTAAACCATTCTGTGATTCTATAATTCACTGAAATTCATACATGATATGAAAGTGTACAATTTATGTACAGGCTTCCAAAGGATAATGTATCGTTCTCTTTTAGCAGTGAGTAGTAATTTCTCTACTTTGTGACTAAAAGAACAAAGCACATTTTATTGTGTCCAAACTAAAAGTTTTCTTGGAAATTGTTGTTTAGGTATTACACCCAAATTCATACATATATAGATAGGCCTGTTGTTAAAATCAGAATAGTTATATGCATGACCGTGTTGTGTCCCGTCATCCTCACCCCTGCTCCCCACTAAGCAGAGTTATTTTTTAAGACTGCTCTCTTCATTAATGTTGTTGGTTTAAAGAAATTTGAAATGTTAGCCATGGCTTCAGCAAGTCAAATCAAAATCATCTCAGATTAAAATACTATCTTAATGCTGGTGTTAAGTGTTGCAGTGCTCCAGGACATTAAAAAGGGGCGGAGTGCCTAATAGATGTTCATCTACCAGAAACCTTCAGCTCCCTGATGTTGACAGCCTACATTTATATTTGTATGTGAAACATACTTTTTAGTTTCGTAGAAAAGTGAACATCAAAGCAAAGCTCAAAAGCAAACAATAATCTTGGAGCTAAGCAGTATGATTTCTTCCCTTTTTCTTGCCAGAGTAGAACCAGGCCCTGCAACAACAGAATTTTCAATAAAATCAAAGAAGCAGCACTAGTTTAGACATTCTTTAATATGGACATATACACTTCTCTATCAATTACTCTTGTATTTCCCCCTCTGTGTGGCTGCCTCATATAATTTGCAGCTGTTACCTGAACAGGGCCAAAGTGAAAGCTTTCTTTTTTCCAGGCAGCTTGTGCTCATTGCACTCTGATGAAAAGGCAGTATTCCCTACCTGGATTCTTCTAAGATAGCCCTGTTTATAGTTGTAGACTTCTATCAGAGGTTTCTTGAACTTAGGATAGACTGTATGGGTATAATAACAAATATCTGAAGAGCTTTAGAAATATTTCAGGAGGTATTTTCTTCAAACAGATTTTTTCATTTTGAAAGAATTTTAAGTAGCTTTAGAGGATTCCTGTGGTTCTTTGTGTTGCACTGCATGTTGAACCTCTTTCCTCCCCATGGTCTCTGTGGTTTTATCTGGAAGGAGCTGAACGGGTAAGTGTTCAACTTCAGTTTGAAGCATGTTATTTGCATTTGTTGTGTTCAGGTGGGCACAGCTCTCTCTTCCTGAACTGTTTGCCCAGCCATACACCAAAGTAGTTCAGTAAAAAAAATAGGCAAATTATATTTACATGATCCTGTGCTAAGTACAAGCAAGAGTGACTGGGTTATTCAGAAGAATCTCCTAAGGTAATAAACTGAAAGCTGTGTTTTCAGTGGGAACTACTTGTTAACACACCCTTTAAAAATTCTGTATTTCAGTCTCAGCTGGTTGATTGTGATCCCTCCCTAGTCAAGGAAAAAAGACACTTCTGAAAGAAGACTCAATCTGCCTATTTTAAGATGGTGTGAACTGCCTTTCACCTTCCAGTGACGAGAGAGACCTTTGGAGTTTTGATGTGGAGCTTAAATGAGGCCTCTAACATTTAGGCAGTTAACAGCATATGAAATGAACTCTTCCATTAAAGATCTCCATCTGCTATGGGTCAGTGACCTTTGTTTTGGTAAGGAACATTGATCAGTTAGATGTAGAGGCTGGTGCAAATATTTACTTAGCATGAACAGGAGAGATAGATGTGAATTGTGAAGAAATCTATGCTACCAAAGCAGAGGCACTGACAAGAAATGTGCCTGTGTCTGACATTTGCATATTACAGAAATTGACCTATACCACAAAACAAAATCATTTGAGATCGTTTCTCTTCCCAGTTAAAAAAAAAAAAAAAACAAGTCTGGCTCCTATTAAAGTAACTAAGAAATACAAGAGAGCTACAGTATAAAAGGAGAGAAATTTTACTTGTAATAGATGAAGTGATAATCACGGCTTAAAAGAACTAATTTGCATTGCTCTTCCTTTAAAAAAGTGGAAATAAGCATGTGACGAGAGCTGCTTGTAGGATAGATAAGTATCAGCTGATTTTACTTCTGCTTCCGTGTTAGAGTTTTAGGCATTCAACTCTACTGGTTTTAAGGAACTTGCAGCTTTTGGACAGTTCCTCATAGAACTGGAGACTTTTTTAAAAATGTGAAAAGTTCATTCTATTTCTGCAGCAACAGGAATTAGCCTTTATTATTACAAACTTTGAAATCTGTGAATTATGAACTTTAGAAATCTCTTTCATTATAGAGACTAACAACTGAATGGTGATTAATTTTCATTCTGTCGCAGTCTGTGGCAAAGGGAAAATTACCCAAAATATATAAAAATAATATCATAAAACTGATGCTATAAGGAAGTATGATAGCAGCATGCTGTAGCTTTCAGCAAGAAAGATCTTTTTTCTACTGTAAACCTGAGAAAAGATTTATTCTGAGAAAAAAGAACCTATTCTCTTCCTTTCCCTCTTACTCAAACATGCTCTAGAAACACCAGTCCCAAAACATAAGTCCTGCAGGTAACATTCAAGGGGCAGAGCAGTAGGGATGCATTGACTGGAGGAAAGCTGTAAGAATACTTGTTGCAAACCAGTATATCTAAGCTGTAATTCAACTAATTGGCTCAGGTACTTCCATCATCTCCATGTAGGCACCTTTCACGAGTGTAACAGAGGGCTCTGTAAAGGCAGACGCTTTGGTCCTAAGAGCAGTATGGCTGTACCAGTGTTGCTTTAGACTTTGCAGTTAGCTTGTATTTTGGCACCATGCTTGCTGTGCAGTAAAGACTTGACCCCAGTCTTCTGTCTCTGCCTGCTCAGGAGCACACACAGTCATTGGCATAATCATATTCAGGCTGGTATCCTGGTCATTGTTAGCCAGTCCTCCACGTTTTGATCAGGACAAGAAGAAGGAACTCATTCACAACTTCCTATCTTATGCAGTGCATATAGCAACTGTCATTCCATTCACCCCAAGTTCGGAAAGGTACAGTCAATCTTTCTGTTCGCAACAGGATACCTCACAGCTAATGAGGTAATGTGAAATAAGCATACCTTTTTTTTGGCTATTGGATTTTTAGCTTTGCCCTTTTGCTACCTGAAGTCTCACAGCATTTCAGACTGCCCTTTTTCCCTGGGGAGTAGTCATGGTCCTGCAGACACTTTCTCTTCTCTTGCTACTTCTCCCTTGGAGGGAGAAAAAACACTTCTAGTAGTGTCTTATACTGGAGAATAAATGAAGCAGATATGAAAACTTTCTGGAAATTATACCCACTTTTCTGATCTGGGTTGGAAAAGTTTGTAAGGGAAAGATTTTTAGGGGTGTCTCACAAATCTATGTGTGAGAAAAAGAACAAGTAAAAGTCTCCTGGGGTCTTAGTCTGACCTCAGAAAATACTGAAGTCTCACACTGTTCCTTTTTTTATTTGGCTTGATATAATTTTCTCTTCTTCTTCCCTTTTTCAGATTCATGTAAACCAAGAAAATATATGTAAAATCCTAGAGTTACATATTATATTTAAAGCAATGCAAATCTAGGTCTTTGCCTAAAAGCTTTTGGCAGGTACATGAGGCTCGTGTAAGCTGAAGCTGTCAGTATAAAGCCTCCTTGCCAAGGCTAGAGATTGGTTGCCAAAAACTGTTGAGTGAACAATGCTGCTATGGATAAAAAGGAAACATCACTTTAAAACTTGGTTCCTATGGCTATTTGACAGTTTTATGTTCATACATTGCTTTTGGGATGCTGAGACCTCTGACTGGATGCTGAAATTCAGCAGGTACTCAAGGATGCTTTAGTCTTATTGATTTCAAAAGAAGGTTGAAAGAAGTGCCTATGAAGAGAGTGCCTATGCTGGCAGGCACAGATGGAAATGAACAAGCATTGCATGCCCTGCTCCTGCCAACTCTAGTTTGAAAAGCATGTCAGGCCTTGCTGAGAAGTAGTTTATCACTACACCAAAAGCCATGAGGCTGTATTAACTCTCATCCAGGTGTCATGCAGGCTGGCAAGCATGCATGTCTCTGTACGTTCCTGCAGACTTACCTTAAGAGGCATATGCAATATCTATACCTTAATAGATGTATGAAGATCCTTTTGTTTTTATTGCTTTTTCCCTGCATACCATGGTATTGTACTCCGGTGAAATTTTTGGTCTTTGAGAGTTTTGTCTTTCAAACATCACGATGTAAGTGGGTCCTACCGTAAGCGGAACCTACTCAGTATCACAGATAACGAGACACAAGAGAACCTTTTCTCCTGCACTGTAAGTTCAGGATGCTGTTCAGGCTTGGACATCAGGTTCTTCCAAATTATAGACTTCTTAAAGTTCTAGTTACATAGAAAGATCAATATATGTGTTTGCATCATTTTCTTCACGAAACTAATATTTCACTGTGTTTTTCCAACACCAGCAACAGATACACGCAGCATCGAGTACAAAATTAGAAATAATTTATACATTTTTCCCACTTCTCACTTGTTGATACTTCCAAGAATCTTACCTGCTTCCCCCATTTATGGCTTCAATTGTTATTCCTAACACTGTAGTTTAATCTGTATTTCAGTGCTTTGCAGTTTATTAACATCTATCACATCTTCTGAAACACACAGGATGTGGGTTTTGGCCGTGGCATTAAGAAGCTTTTTGCAGCTTTAGAGAAAGTGTTAATCTTAGTGGACAGGAGATATTTTCCTTTAGATAACAAATAAGTTAATAAATACGTAGACAAAGTTGTGATATCTTATTAAATTATATTTACTACTATCAAACATTTATAAAAGTGACATCTGCTGAAGGATCTTATACAATTTACAGGGTGTCAAAATTCCACCTAAAGTCACGAGCTTAATGTTTTCTCTTGGCAGGTTCTAAGTATCTTCCTAACTGCCTTATTTAAATCCTTTGTATCACTTTTTAGGTGTGTATTTTTCTCTATTCTGACTAGAAACAGGAACATGGACAAAATTCAAGCCAACTGAGAAGTATAAATTTACAATCACCTATTTTGAACAAATTAATTACAGTACATCTAAGTGCAATACATTTCAAGAAAGAAATGCTAAATATTGGGTAACCCATCTTGAATGACAAGAAAAGGTAGCAGGCCTGAATTTTTTTCCTAGTTTCATTTGTACTCTAGCTTCTTGTTTTGTGCACATGAGAACACAGGTAATACATTTCAGGGAACAAATTTAAATATTGCTTTAGAAATAGTCTGAATTGTGAAGCTTGACTGTAAAGTGAGATCTGAATGTGAGGTATGATCAGAACAAAGTAACAGATCAAGCATTAGGACTCTGGTTTTTCCTCTCTTCTGATTTGTATCTGTTTAATTAAATTCTTACAATCCTTTTCTTCTCAATATTTCTTTCTACCTTATTTTAAGTTTTAAATTCTTCTTTTTTTCCAGAGAATTATTAGATCACTTGGGACTGATTGGTTTAAACAAACCCTCTGCTACTTTGACATTTCTGATTACTCTGGGCTTTCCCCACCATGAGAAAAAAGAGTGGACTGTAGAAAGCATATAGGAAGGAAGGAAGCCAACACCTGTTTTGGATGCTAGAAAGAAATAAAGGTGCTTTTGTTGTTTTTAAGTTACAAGTACTTGAGCTGTGAATATTTTTCTAAACTGAAACCTAAGGCCTCTTGTGGCTGGCTCATCCCCTGCTGTTTTTCCTATTCCACTTCTGAAATTCAAAATCTATCTTGCAAGGATGGATAGCTTACCTGCAAAGCCAGGTGCTTCCACAGAAGAATGGCTGCTACTTAATAAAATTATCATCTCCTGTATACCTTATGTCACGTTGACCTATAAAACATAAATGGCAAATGGCCATATAACAGATTGTGCTGGACACTTGCGATCCTGCCAAGATCACTGCAGTTGAATCTTCATTCATCATGGGTGCATGTGGTCTAATAATTTTAATTTGATTCTTTTAAGTGAAGCATTTTTCTCAGTCAATTTACTAAACCAGGCATAAATATTTTTTTCTTTCTTACAGCATTTAGTATTTACACAACCACATAAAATGTTCTGTTCAAACGTGGCTTTGTGCTAAGCAGAACAAACTAAAGCCTGAAATTTTAGGTTCATGGTGGACCACCCCTTGAGGAAATTTTATATGACTGCCACTTATATTCACACAACTTTTACTGCAAAATCAGAACCTCATATTCCAATTGCTATAGACCTATCCCTGCCATTGGCAATTGTATCACCAGAAACAGTCCTATACTCAAAGGTGGTGTGTATGTTACCTAAACCTCTTACTTTTCAGTTGTCACTGCTTAAAAAGTTAAAATACTTGCTTTTGGACCTAACTTGCAATATTAGAAAGAAAAAAGAAAAAAAAAAGCTACTACTCAGTAACGTGATTATAGAAAATATATATTTTCTTAGGTCATTTTAATGTGCAATAATAAAAAGGGCTGAAATTCATACTACTCTAGTTAATTATTACACTGACGATATACACACTATATATACTTTTCAGCATTTTTTTCAGCTTTACTTTTATTTTTTGCATCATTTTAAGTGCTTGGTTTACTCTAGCTGTGGATAAGTCTGCAGTAATCTACTTCAAATTTCTTCTCTGCCTAAAAAAATAACCTCCTGTTCTGCTTGAAGGGAAGAGTTTTTTCTCTCGCCTTCAAATTTGAGGTCCTAGCACATTTAGTCTAATTTATTTCATATATGCAACATGGCTTTCTACTCAGAATGAAATGATTATTTTTCCTTTCCTAAACTTTTGGACTTCTGGGGCCATTTCTGTTCAAATTACTTTACAGATGGGGAATTCAGTGGGATGAGGAGGTTCAGATTACACGTTTTTTGTCTTGTGAAACTTGAGAACTTTTCAACTTGTAGTGGTTCCCCAATCCCTTTTAAACAAGGAATGTTGAATATTTTTCATTTGGAGAAAAAAAATCAGAAAATATAATCACTTTTACCACACACACAGCCACCTGGCTCCTGTGAAAGTCCACTGGATGCAAGTACTGTCTTGTTAATGTTCCTGTTTTGGCACTTTAATGTCTCAGGGCTGGAACTTTCAGTCCCTAATCTGCAAAATTTCTATTTCCATTTTTTTTCATGTTTCCATTATCCTCCCATGACAAAATAATTTTGTTTTTCAAGTTCACTTCTGCTAGCACTGCAGAAATGTCAGTCATCCAAACTGAGGTTTGTGAGACTACCCAAATACTGCTCCATGAGCAGTGCAGTTTTTCCATAGCCCATCTGGTGCTCTTTGCCCCTCAGTGAATGGAGGCTTTAGACTTGTGGGGGACAAACTGGGAGCTGCTTAAGCTAGTTATGAAATTCAAGAAAAAGGGCAGGTCTTAGTCCAGCAGTTCACAACCAGGAAAGTCAGTTTCAGGTGGAATAGTAGCCAGATGGACAAATATCTGCTGAGGAGAGATTGTGAGTCTCAAAGTATAACTGGAAGGAGGTTACCAACAGAGAAATTCTGTTTTGCAGCTGTGACAGCTCAATTTCCTATCACAAAGAGTGGAGAGGAACAAGAAGAGGAAAACTGGCAATCAGGGTCCATGCTTCAATAAACCAATGCCATACAAATGTACAGCTCTCAGAGGAAAGACTGAGAGATATTCAACTTAGAAAAATGTGATGGTTAGGAAACCCCTAAGTATTAAGTTCTCTGTTCTGCCTGGCTGGAAACAAGAATATAACATTCTTCATTAACATCTTGGCTCCTTATGCTGGAGATCTGTACACTTTAGTGCCCAACTGTCATCTGAGCAGGCTCTATCTAATGGAAGTGTATTCAGAGTATTTTCTGTAATGGGCGTGACTAGCAAGTAGGGAAAAAGGGATCTTGAGGGTCCTGCTATGACAGCTTCAGAGTTTGGCTTATGCTAGATCTTTGAGTAACCTGTTAAGTACGAAACTCAGTCAGTGTAAAGTGCTTTTCTACATGATGGTCGAGAGAAAAAATGGATCGATGAATGCTACTTACATGATCATAACTGATGCTTAGTAGTAGGCACTAAGTAGTACCTTATTTTTAGCATCTTTCTTGGATAGTACTAAGACACAGGGAACTACCTGGACTGCATTCCTGCAAAAGAGAGGTGAAGGGAAATAGAAATTAAGAGCCTAGATACAGAATCAAAATACAGAGCATCTTGGAGTTTCAAAAGAATCTCCACCAAAGAAAAAGCAGCTTTGAGTAATCTGAACTTTTCCTGCTTAGAAGGCAATTCCCTCAACTTGGACTTTCTGAAGGGACAAAAGAATGGAACAGACATCCTGTCCTCTCTTTTCTGCTCCTTTGGTCTATATGGAAGAGTGGATTAATCTCACTGCATTTTACTCCTTGTTGAGACAAATTATCCTGGTGCCTATAGCCCTATGCTTTCGGTACCCTACAAATTCATCATGAGAACAGATTCCTAAAGTCTCACCCTCTGAAATGGAAACCAGTGAGCTGAAATGTATCCAGAACAGTAACCAGTGTCATTATCTTGCTGTAAGTAGTGATTTAGATGGGTTTCACACCAGGATTTAGGAGCCATGTTTAAATACAGTTTGAGACATCAGTCATAAAGCAGTTAAACAGGGTGAAGAGTACAAAGTTGAATTGCTTGAACATCATTTTATAAACCTGTATGACTCAGACTTTATGGATGCAAATTGCTACGGCAATTGTCAACCTCAGAAAGGCCGCCAATTGAAAGAGCAGCTTTCATTTACTCTTTTACCTCAGAGATGGTCCCCTAAGGATAAGGTTGAGGCATGTTGTTTGAACAATGGAGTCAAGTTTGAATTGCCTGTGCCATGGATGACTACGGAGTTCTAGTTTTTGTTCTGTCCATTTGGTCCATTTCATCAGCAATAAATGTATTTAAAAGAAAAAGGAGGAGTAGAGGGTAACTGCAATCTAGTTTACTTAATGAATGAATGAACTTTAAAATTATTTTTATTCTTTTCTGTCTTTGTATCCCGCTTGTTGATCCTGTATGGCAAGAAGCATATTTTAAAGAGAGAAACATCTCATGTATTAAAAAAGGGAGATGCATCCCTAGCTATATATTAATCAAAGAGATCTTTTTTTTCCTATATGTCATGAGATAAAGAGGAAATTATGATTTAAAACCCTAGCTAGTATAATGCAGCAATACATACAGTACTCTTCTTGAGGGCTTTTATCAAAGAATGCATTCCTCATATACATAATATTTCTTCTTAATAAGTAATAGTCTTACGACTGGTCTGTACTTTCACATGACTATAGTTGTTCATCATTGAACTTAGCATCAGATTTTGAACTTGTTTAATAAATAAAACAACAACAAGAGTAACAGCCAATCAAAGTGGAGGTTTGTGAGTATAGAACTAATAAGGGAGATTTTTTGTGATACATATTTCTCTTGCATTTGAGATAGAGAAATATTTCAGCTCTCCTTTAGAAAATACAAGTGTGGATATAATCAACAAGGGTGACTTTTATGCCTTTGAAGGACTATGTTTCATTCGAGGTTGGAATTTGAATAATATTTGCGGTATATGGTAGTGAATCCTGAAAACTCCTAAAAAGCATCTGGGAGGGCAAAGCAGTTGTTTAAGGATGAGGAATTTTAGAAAGAAAAATGGGTTTTATTATTATTTTTTTTTCTTGCAGCTGAGGGAGCTTTCAGATATTGCACAAATAAAAATATTGTCAAGTGCTTGACTCAAAAAAATCTCCAAAGTACTCCCCAAAACAACATAAATATGAAATGATAATACACAAATGAAAATAGGTATGAAATTTCAGCATCTGACTCAAATTACATTCTGGGATGGAAGCTATTTCAAATGAAGGAAGCACAGCAAAGAAAAAAATGGAAAAATAATCTATAAACATTTACTCAAAATCAACTTGTAAAAGCAGTAATATACTTACTGATTTGGGGCATTTACATAATTTTGCAGAACACTCCCCAAAATCTTTGTGCATGTCTCTAAAGAGTGTTTGATCTAGATTCACAGTGGATCTATGCAGTTTTTGCATTGCACATATCAAGTGATTTTTATATCAGATTATGTTGCCAGGATGCCCTTTCCCTGATAATATTTTGCAAAATGAGCTAGTATTAGGTCACAGTGTATCTCAATACACTATTCTGCTGGATTAAAGAATGCTTGTTCTTACAGAACAGATTTTCAGAAGTGATCAGTCTTCACTTTTGTGCCAGGTTTTCAAGGAGGATCTTAGCAACTACCCAGACTCTGAAGTGAGTGGTTAGAGCTTTACAAGGGTCCTACTGTACTGTAAGATTTTTCATAATCTGGCCTAAAATCTCACAGTGAGAATACTTGAGAGCTCTTTAAAACTTTGGCCTTGTTTAAAAAAGGAGCTATTTTGAAAATCTGGTCCCATTGTTGCATGATTTGATTAATGATATGTATAGGCTTAGCAAAGGCATGCAGATACAACCACAGGCAGACTGAAGTATCTGTGCAACTTGCCACATCTGAGTAGTTCCTTGTGATGGGTCATATTTGTAACTTCAAAGTGTATGATTAGTAAATCAGAAGGATTACTCTTACAGATGAACTATGTGAAAGATGAAATGCTCTGCTGCATGGCAAATGTGCTGGATGGAGCAAGGAGTTCTGATGCAAGGCACTCACTATAAAAATATTTAGCAGCTCTTGGCCTGAGTGATTCTGAATATTTGCTATGCATGTAAGTAAATGGTTTTTAAAAGTCCATTTTATCTAAAAATATGGGTCATAACTTAAGCTTACAGTTCTTTACTGACTTTACTTTTTTACACCAAGTGTTAGATTTCACCTCCTATATCTACATATATTGCAGTACTTTGCTCAAAATCTGTGTGATTTGCTATTGAGAGTTGGGCTTAACACACAAAATCTTGTCGAAGGAGCTTTATTTGTCTACAGTAGGTTGAACTAGCTTCTTCATACTTCTGTGATTTATAGAATATAATTTGTGACTGTTCTGCCAAATTCCTAGCCACAGTTGTGCAAACTTAATGTGCTTAGCACTAGTGCACCATCCCACTGAAAATATAGACGTTTCCCTATTCCTTGGTGTGCAATCTTGTAAGAATATATGACATGATATCTGTAAATCTGCTATCAGCTTGGTTAGGATTTGAAAAAATTGATTGAGACAGAAAGTCTTGAATCTTCCTTGCTAAATATAGAGAGAAAAATGCCTTTACCTTATGCATTGGGAGCAATTCGTGAAAGCTTGTATCCTTTCCATCATTTTTAAAAAGACATCCTCTTGTAATAAAAAGCTTAGCAATTACTGGCCACCTTCCCAAAATCCTCAGAACTGCATGGCCACTTTCAAGCTATTTGCAATGCATAGGTGCTGGATTGCACCCTCCTATTAGCTGTCAGTATAATCCTGCTGCAATCAGTTAAATTCCAAAACAGGGTTAAGTGGAACATGGCTGATGTTTAGGACAAGGCTTTCCAAATTCAAAGCCCCAGTTTAAAAAAACCCAACAATCAAATAAACAAAAAGGTTAAGGCGTCTAATCTGCCTGGATCTTACACCGTGCAAACTCTATTTACTTCTGTTAATAGATGCACCTAGAGGTGTCCTAGGTTACATTATTGAATTTGGCAACACAATTTGTTTTCCTGACTTTCATGGAGAGTGAACACATTGCACTTTCTTGAAGCCCAGTTTCCTGAACTTGGTAGACAGATAACGGAAATAGCTTTGAATATGCTCTTTTTATTTGGGCTAAGATCTCTCTGAAATCAGTGAGGGACTGTCAGATAAAAGTGTGCTCACTGCCTACCTGAGAGTTAGGCTGTAATTAAAATTTACAGAACACTTGGAAATCAGTGGATCAGAGTAGATCAAAGCATTATCATTTATGCTTAAGGTATGAACATGTTTGCACATCTCTCTAACCTGCTCAAGTACAGTCACGATAGGCTGGGATTATAGGCAAAAGAAAACTCCCTTTGGTAGAACATATAGAATGGTTTAATCTTGCCTTTGCATTGAGCCTTCACTCATGCTTGAACTGTTATGTCAAAGATGAAAATGCAGTCCCTTGTCTAGTGGGCACACAATTTATCTGAGTTTTATTCTTAATGATAAGGTGGACAATTTAGAAAAGTGGGAGGAAAAATCTTCACTGTTGCCTAGGTTACTGCCGCAGACACTCAAATTGCTGGGGAAAAACCAGAGAGGGTGCAGAAGTTCCTGCTTAGTGGGAAAGTGCAATTTACACCACGGCAAAGGAGAGCACAGTAACACCATGGAATACATGAAGACAAAAAGACGTTAACCGTGTTTTTTCACAGTGGAATTATATTCATCTTGGCTGCATTTCCAGCAAAATACTTCAGTGGTTTCTGGCTGGACAGGTATTATAAATCAGCCTTATGCTGGATAGGCTAATACAGGTACTGTGATTTCATTTAATGCAGCAACTTGTTATTGAAATTGGAGATCATGATCTATATGCCAAAGCCCCACAAAAATCTTGGGAAATCACTTGCTTCATCATTTCTTTTCAAGAATCTAGTATGTTTTTGTTTTGACACTGAAGAAAAAGTAGACTGAATTACAGAAGAAGCTGCATAAAATCATGAAGCTTTGACATTTTCTTCCCTCTATTCTTTTTCAGGTAAGCAGATACTGCTAAACTTGATGGACTGAGGTGAATTATTCATTTACATGCTTTGTAAGTATCCAATTTTTTTTTTTCTTTTGTGTAAAATAATGCCCATCTAGAACCCTAAACAAATAAGCAAAAAAACAGGTATGCCATGTGCTATCACAAGTAATAATTCTATCAGATTTTCTAATTTATTTCCTTCTGGAGATCTACAGTTTCTGTGCATAGATTGCAGAAAACAGTGCTTCATCTCCAGTTTGACTTAACGTTTGTTTTTCTTTCTTTTTTCAGGTGGCTGACATTTCCTTATTCTCTGGTGCTGATTTCTTGGCATCACTTTGGTTAAAAGTCTTTTAGGGCCAGCTAACTGCTGGTCTGGGCAGACTTCTTCCAGGTCTCCTTGGGGGCAGGATGACATTTCTGATCTTTAGATCCAACTACTGAAAATGTTCCACTTCGTGGTCTCTGTGCCAAATGCCCACAACGCTGTCAGACGTCACATATCCTACTAGGTTTCAGGAGAGTGAGGCTGTCTTTCGGATACCTTGGCCTTGCTTTCACTGGAAGTTACACTAAGCAATAACTAGGCTTTAAACTGGATCAGGTAGTTAGTGGGGGAGGGTTGCAGAGTCCCAGCTTAGTGGCTTCCTTTTGGCTTCCCATGTTCAGGAAAAGCACAATCTCTTGCTTTTTTGGTGAACTTTTTTTAGGTAACAGTTTTATGTAGCCCTCATCTTCTTGGAGGTCTATCTTGAAAGGTGAACTGATGTATACTCTCTCTGCATAGAAAGCACTTCTTAAACCTGTAGTCAGGTTTCTTCACCTTTTCTTGACTGAAGAGAGAGAACCAGATGGGAATGGCTGTGTTTATTATTGCACATGAAACCAAGATCAAGACTGGCCTTACTTGATCTACTGCATGTGTTTATACATTTCAAAATTACTTTTCCAGTTTTCTACATAAGAAAATAGCACTTTCCAAACATAAATATTTTAAAAATCACCTTGCTGACAAGTGTTTTACTTTTTTACTCCCCAAATCCGTAGATTGTCCCCACTGGCTAACTGAAAGAGATTCATACTTCTCTTATGATCAGCTCTTTCTAATTGCTAAACCAGGAAATGAAGACTGTTACTATGGCGTGGCCTTGCACAGGGTCCCCAGGTAGAAAAGGTGAGACAAGGAGACAGTGTTGCTGCATTCAGTCTCTCATCTATAAGCATTTGTACAGGTCTATTCGCAGTCAGGTTTTAATCTATAGTATCTAGACTGTGATAGTGATAACTGTATTTTATAGATCCTTACTCCATGATAAATCTCATTGAAATCAGTTGGAAGCACTAAAAACACAGGGGACCATATAAAAGACCTTAAAAAAGATCAAGACCTTATGCATCGCTTTTCTGACTCTGTTCCAGTACTGCGGTTCTTGGACTGCATTAGCGTTCCTGTGCGGTGAGGTCACTTTAATTACTTACCTTTTTCAGACTTTAAACTAATGAGGTCACTACTCAAATGACATATCTCCTAATGCTGGGGACCATCCGGTCAGCATTTTAAATCAGGAAAACAAGGATGGCAGGAGACAATATGGTTTGCTCTTGTTTTATTTTTTTGCTTTATAAAACAGTGATTTTCTGTCTTTAGCTTAGGAGGGTTTCTTTTGGAGGAAGAGACAGTCAATTCTTCCATTACATTAAAAATAGCCATAATCATCACACTAATTCTTTTAAAGCTTGGGACAACTAGTCTATAGCCCAGAAAAGGATAAAATCCAATGTGTTGATATATATCCTCTCTTTCACTCATCTTTACTCCTTGCGTGTGTGGCACAGCACAACCACCAAAGGCTCTTTACTATCCCCAGTAAAACCAGAGGCATGCTATAAACAAAATGTGGAGCTGAATTGACAGTGCAGCAACAGGAACAGCTTCACTGAATTCACTAGTAATATGTCTACTTCACACTGAAGGAAAATCTTTGGTGTAAATCAAAATAAAAAGTAAGATCTCTTAAGTACACAAACCAGCCGGAGTCATCTCTTCCTTGTTCATGTCCACCACTACTTTACTGCTAGGAAATGTTTTTACATTTCCTCACAGATTTAATTTACTTTTGTTATGTGAATTTAGCTCTGGAGGAAGGTGCCATATTCACAGCTGTGGAAGTCTGATTTTCTGCCTCAGAACAGATGCTGCAGAGCAAAGTTAGTAACATCGAGTTCCCAAATGCTTTAGTCCTGGTGTAAAAGGATGTAAGGTGAAAACAAATCCACCAACAATAAAGTTCAGTTAATGCCAGTGTGGAAGCTTTCTTATTAAAAAGAACAGTTCTGCCTGAGAAGATGTGTCACCTTGTAGTTGTCATACGTCATTCAATGGCATCTTGTGGTGAGCTGCACCAGCAGTTGACTGTCCTATCTTCTGGACTTCAATACCAGTCTCTGAGACAGCCTGACTTCAAATCCTTTACAAAGGCAAGATGATTTTATTACTTTTTTCTGGTTTCGTTTTCTTCATGGATTCTCTGTCTGACTAATAAATATACCGTTTTATTAAATTGAAAAGGAGGTAATTAATTTTTAATATAACATTTTAAATAATTTTTGAGAATAGGTGTTTACTGGGTAATAAGTATTTTAGGAAAAGCAGAAAAGTTGTAGGCCATCCCAGCTGAGAACTAATTGTTAATAAAGTGAAAGACATTCTCTTGTACATCGCTAAGTTTATCTTAACAGCCTTATACATCTGCAAGGTCTTTTACTATCTTCCTGAATCTCTTGCACTAGGCCACTGAAACAATGTCTGACCCCTGAGGGCACTATCTGCCCTTACTGTCCCTGCCTGGCTTCTCCTGGCGACTCCCCCCAGTCTGCCTATGGGCCAGGACCTCATTTCAGCCCAGCCTGGGACCATCAGTCCCTGCCCCAGCACTGGTCTAGGGGGAGCAAGGTCCCGGTCATAGTTATGGTCCTGGTCCTCTCCCCTGTTGTCCTTGTTAATGGACTGGATTTGCTGGGTGGACTTGGGACCACCCTGTAGGCAGCTTTGTCTCCAGCCCTCTTTCCCAGATGGATATTGAACCTGTGGTCCAGCCCTGACTCCACCTCTGTTCTCAGAAAAACAGAGACTGCTGTTAGAAACATTCCTCAGATGTTTTTCACCAGTGTTTTCAGCTTTGGATGTACCTTCTGGAACCACTGTCAGAACTGACAGAAGGTATCGTTCACATTGGTGCTTCACGAACACACCATCAGGAAATGACATACAGTCAATTTGGAAATTTTGCTTTCTGTCAGTACAGCATGCATTTGAATGTGTATTATCTAATGTCAAGGTGCTGTGTCACCAGCTGAGTCATCGCTAAAATAATTTATATGAACAGCACTCCACATGGTGAACCTGATTTATATTGTTACATTCTAAGTAAAGGACATAAATAGAGAAGGAAAAAGGTCTTCTGTGATTCTATTGTGATGCGAGAATTACTATTTGTATCAGCAAGGCTATGGTGTATAACCCAACAATTCAGTTTCTACACTAAATGAAGAATTCCTTTTCACATGCTGTGTTGTGTCAAAAGAAGCATCATCTGTAATCGTTGGTACTGGGCTTGTCAGAGGTGCAAGGTCAATAATCAAGCTGAACAGTAAGAAAAAAGAACTGATTTGCTCTACTTCAGATTATGATCACATAATTACAGACAGCATCACATGGATTTTCATTTGACGTGGAGTAAGAAGGGATAAGTCCTATATGTTACAAAATTCAGACCTCACCAAGATGCCTCAGAATGACTATTAGACTATGAATAACTAAATCAGGATATTTCTTTTACTGAAACGTGTTTTTATACCAAAAAGCATAGAAGTGAAGAGTATGTAATCTGGGATGAGGTATTCAATTTGAAGTCAAGACGTAAACTTTTATTTTTTATTCAATAGCAGACATTTCCCATGTTTAATTTACCCTAATGATAGATGGGACAAAACCAAATAAAATCACAACAGAGCAGAAAAAATCCATCTCATCCCTACAATCTCTGTGAGTCATAAATCTAGAAAATGCCTAATAAATGACCTAATTCTTTTGCATGTTTTCTGATGTCTACCTCCATAATGCCTTACTTTTTTAGGTTTTTAAAATGGAACTGCTTATGGTTAGAGCACCAAGTAAATTAGTAAAAAAATAGACATTTTTTCACCTGCCTGTCACATTAAGCACAGTCTATGAAGCGTAATTTGAGAGTACATAAGTTTTGACAAAAATAACTTACACTTTCTTATTCCTCCCTGCAGGGAATTTTACCAATTGAATTTATCTAAGGTTTTGAAATGAGAAGGGGAAAAACATCTTCCAGCTAGCAGGATGTTGAGTTTTTGCAGTTCTATTTTTATTTTTAATTGAATTTTAATTGATTGGTGGAAGTGCAATAGAAATAGAAGCCCATTCAATAGAGCAAGTACAGGACCACATCAGCAAGGAAAATAGATCAAAGTATGATTTTTGCCAGTGTGTGTCTACAGTGACCTGTGGTCTGCTAAACATGTAATTCGTTCTCTGGTTTCTTTACCAAGGCTGTCAACAATGAGAGCAATTAGGAGTAATTGTAATGGTCAGTTCAATTGTCTGGATGCCTGTACATTATAAAGGGAATGATGTGCTTAATGACCTTTGGTTGCTAGTGATCCCATGTTTTCTATCACTCACAGCTCTAATTCTTATCTGCCTACCATTTTGGGGTGAGATGAGCCCACTGAAACCATTTTGTCTTTCTCTGGCATAATCTATGCCAAAATCTTCAGCAAATAATTTCTCTCTCATGTATAATATTTGGATGAAAACACATCATCTGCAAACACATTCCACTTTGGTATTCAAGTGACAAACAATCCCTCGTGTCTATTAGGAAGGTTTTCATGTGATTAATAGAAGTATTTTAAGTATTGTATTTTAAGATAACCTTATAGACATAGTTGTCTGAAGACCTGATTCAAGGGGCTAAATAGTTAAATAGTTCAGCTGCTTTTTTTTTCCTCTTCTTTTTTTTTTTTTTTTTTGAAAGTCTAAGATAGCAAGATCAAGACATAGCCTCTGGATCAGACTGCAGCTCCAGGATAATGATCTCCTACTGCCACACAAATATGCAAAGTCTGAACTGAAGACATTTCAAAGCAAGAGATACTGATTCTCAAATATTTTAGTTTAAGGATTTTCTTTTCTGCTGTGTAACTTAAAGGTGACTTTGCATGATAAAAGTTAGTGCAGAAGAGAGAACAGTGTCTTTATACACTACTAATTGTTAGCAGTCTAGGGCAAGAAAAAACGAACAGGTACTTTTCCTTGTTCATTTTCACCATGCTACTCCATTATTATCATATACAATTACTGTAACTTTCATTAGTAGGAAAGAGAACTCAGAGATTAGGGTAGCACAGATGCTCTAAACAGCTGTAACAAAGATACTTGTGCATAAAAAAGTGGACAACGTTTTTGATTACTGGTGGCCATTACTGGCCAAACCTAAGTGATATAACAGAAAATCCTTATAACAGAGACTCAATGCAAAAAGAGATGGTGCCTAATTCAAACAAGTTCTATTCAAAGCAGTAACTGAGGTATGTTATAAAACAAATGAGTAGAGGTGGTAGGCAGAGGGGAAAGGAAGTGGTGAATAAACACTTTTAATGCAAATACCCAAAGTCACAGCCAGCTAAATGGTTTAAAATTAGTTGTCATCACGGTTTGAATATATATATGTAGCATCTTTTCATCTTTTCTCGAAATAGCCGTAAGCAGATCAAAAAGTCTTCAACTGCATTCATGTCATAATTGTATCCATGTATCCATTAAAAATCTTTTCTTAATGTTCTATAACTGGGAATTGTATTACTTTCTTGCACTTGTCAAAAATGTGACACAAAGTTTCTGCTCTGTGACTGAATGCATATACAAATATTGCTTGCAAAAAACTTACACACATTGCTTGCCATGAACAATAAAAGATTTTCCATTCCATTAACTTTTTCTGGAAAGAAAATTTCAAAACTATACCTTTCATGGAAAGCAAGCACAAGACCTATACATCTACAGTAAACAGGCATTTAAATGCCTGACTTAATTATTTTTCATTGCTCACCCAATTTTAATTAAACATTCTAGCCTTTGGAGAATCAATAGGCCTCTAGAAGAAAATGAATATGTGTGTATATAAGTGCACTACTGAGGGATATAGTCACCTTTTACTATAAACAATGGGGTCAATCTTCAAGGAGGTGTAGACCTGGGTCTAGAGCTTTCAGTTTTGCTGTCTTAAGCTACATATAGAGCTGCAGCTAAATACGAATGCACAGATTTGTAGTGGTGTGCAAATGAGGAGATCATTCAGGCTTTCACACAAGGTAATGCTGAAGGTGGGGAGGGCAGTGGGAGCTGGCCCTAGGGCTGACCCCACATGAAGTCCAACTTTTCTTCCAAGAGCTTATTGTCTCCGTGAGGCTCATTAGTTTAGGGATGACAGAGACATGATTCCAGGTATATTTCGTATATCCATATTTGTTTATCCACGGTATATTTCGTATATCCATATTAATTTATCCAAGGTATATTTCGTTTATCCATATATATATGGATAAAAGCAGGTAGAGTCCATTTGGACCTGAGCTAGTACATCTGTGAGTTCACCTGAACTGCCTGGGAACTGCGGTGCCTCAGGAAACTCCCCTTCAAGAGCCTTTGCCTCAAACAATGTGTTCGGAAGCGAGTGGACCTAGAAGACTGCTGGCATCCTGGGAAAAAAATCTTCTATTCATTTTGGCACCACGCTTCAGGCCTGATAAAATTTGGAGGTCACGGCAGGTATACAAAATTGTTCAGAACTGGGACAGGATTTAGGCCGGCCCAAAGTTGTAATGATGAGTCAATGTGTTTTTAATAGGTGTTTACCTTTTTAATTTTTATTCCACCTAGCTTCTTTTTGATGTATAACCTTATCAGTTCTTCCATAGGCAAAACTCCCATTAGTTTGAAGAAGAGATTTTTGTGATGAAGATGCTATGAGCAGGCAATGCTTGTCCATCCAACAGGCTGCTGGGTGCGTTTAAATTCTAATCAACAGGTACAGTGAGATACGTGGTTATTTGCAAGCAAGCCATGTCTGTAAGCCTAGGCTGCTATGAAACCTTCCAGAAAATTAAACAGAAACTGGGCCCTGAGCCCAGGAAAACCAAACCACTGCTGCCAAAACCCAATATACTGAAACATTATACATCTGACATAATACCAAGTAGTCTCATTAGCTTTGTGTTTGCAAAAATCCTTTATTAGCAATGTTGTTCTTTAAAGCCTCCTCAGACTGATTCTGCTTGTAAGAAAGCATATAAGCCTCTACCGTAAGTTGTCCTGTGCTGTTCCAGCGCTCAGGCCTGCAAAACCGGCACGTTGTACTCACTTACCTTTTGCTTACCAAATATACCTGGAATCATGTCTCTGTCCTTGCAAATGACTTCGTTTAAATCCCTGTGCTGCAGTCCTTCAGAAGCAAATGAACAGCAGGCACTACACATAGTTCAGCCCCTTCTCCCAAAGGGAGAATCCAAAATGTGTGTTATCTTTTCTTGAGGCGCAAACCATTTCTTAGTTCAATAGTGGGTAAGGCCAGCTGCAGGCACTGCTGGGGTTGTACAGGAAAGATCACGCTATGAGTTTTGTTCAATAAATAATTATGCTCCTTTTGCGTGGTTTCTTTGAGGCCTTTGATCAGAAAAATGAAGCCTGTGGTTGTCTCTATTCATTTGGGTTTTTTCTCTCCTGTTTACAAATGACTGACTCACCACTGTGTGATCCTGAGGAGTGCACAATCCAACAATGGAGTGAATCAGCCAAAACAGAGTCATGTCCTGCTTTAAAAGAGCAGACTGTGCATATTCAGAAACACCTCAGCTTCAAAAAGCAAAATGCTTACGTTGCTGAATGTTAGAGCTACAGGAAAAGGAGTTTGTGTGATAAAAAGCTGGTGGTACCCACTTCAGTAAGGGTATTGATATTTGTATCCTAGGCTATCTGCAAGCTACTGAGAAGTCTTGCAGGAAGCAGATACTTTCAGGTCCATTTGAATATATGGAAACCTGGCGTAGTCTGTCACACAGTGTGAAGTCAGATTAAATGGGAATACTGAGTTATGGTGCGGCAGTGGAGGATGCTGAACACAGAACAGTATTATTTAAACAGCGTTGGTGGTAGGCACGTAGGCAGGCCATGTTTGACGTGATTTGGTTTTACAGGAAGAAAATGTAGTTTTATTTGTGACAATGCTGTTTAATTCTTGTTTCGTCTCATCTGAACATCAAGTAGGATTTTGAAATCTCTGCACAGCCAAAACACAACAGTGAATATGTAAACCTGAAATTTCTTAGTCTGGTCACAGCAGAGCATTTCGCACAGTTTTATTCTTAAGGTCTCCTTTCTTTTTGTCTGATAGTAACATTCGCAAGAGTTTCACTTTTAGCTTATACATTTTTTCAGTAGCATAGAGTGGATTGATCAACTATGGATCAGTTGATCAATGGTTTATTGGCATCTCATGATAATACTAGCTGACACGGGATACAAATAACAACATTCAAACAGGATATCAAAACCTGATGGGATAGAGGCACAACACCAAATGAATATAGCACAGCATAGACCTAATTTCCCTAGTGTCTTGCACCTTGTCAATTAATATATTAATGTTAAATGTATATAAACTACTGTAAAATGCTGCTTATCACAATATGAACATTTTACAGAATATTTAAACAAGCAGAAATGATAAAAGTGATCCTAGTTTAAAGAACTGAACAAACAGGCCTGGATTAAAAATATTGGTTTCAGAATCCTTGCAGCTTCTTGAATTAATATTGTACATAGGAAAATAAGCATGTATTTAATAGAGAATGGTCATAGAGGCTGAACAAAGAAAATTTCATCCTTTAAAGCAAGGAAAGGAAACTCTTCTGCTGCTTTTGTGTTCTATTTCAAAGTCCATATTCATCCTGGTAAATGGGTGCTTTTGTATATAAGCTTTAATAAAAAGACTGGGAGGATGACATCTGAAAATAAATCCCTGAATGTTTCTGGTATGACTATATGAAGTTTAGTGACTTAAACTAAGCTTACTGTAATTCTTTAGGAAAAAAAACAGCTTAAAAGTATTCACTTGAACACTCTGGATGAACTGTCTCCAATTAAATCTACTGACCAATGCAAAAATTATCATTCAGCTTTATATCTTGACATTTCAGACACTTCGACTGCCTTTCTTTTTTTCTCTCTGATTCTCCTTTTACAAATAAAAGAATGAAGGACAGTTATTCAGAGAGAGACTTAAAAGAGCAGAAACTGCATAAACCCAGTGTTTTTTTACAGTGTCATCTACACCAAATCAACTTAATGAATCCATAGGACACTTATTTAGTAATTTCTAGACTTCTGCCTTCACTGTGCCTGCCAGCACTTGGAGACTGTCATTCACCTTCACATGCCTTTTCTTCATTACATACCAAGGAATTTTTTTTTTTCTTTTTAAAACTAGGAATATGAAGAATTAATTCACTCAATATTTTAAGAAAATTGTAAAAAAAAATCAATACAACAAATTAGTAAGGGGATCTTGCTGTTAAAATGTTTTTTTGATTTTTCATGAATATCCAGGGAACTCAATCAAGCAGCATGACGTGCACAAGCAAAACTAGCCCCTCTTATGAAGAGCTTACAAATCACAGCCTATAGCAGGCAGATACTGCAGACAAACAGGTGAAGAAAAGGCTTGTGGAAGAAGTTGTGAAATGATCTTGGCTAACACAAGCACAGTCTCGATTACCTGGAAATAGTGGAACAGCAGCAGCAGTTCTCATTATCAGGCCATTTCTGTATAAAGGTGTGAGCAGGGCTGTTCTGGAGCGTGTCCAATCTTCTCTGGTTAAGCTGTCTGTAAGAGTCATATTCTATTTCTGACTTGCCCACTGAAAAGCTGCTTCTAGCAGCTGTCCTGTGTTGTCCATCCCCCCCCGCTCCCAGGATCCCCTCGCCTCTGGACTGAGCTGCAGCTCTCAGTGGGTCCAGCAGCCTCTCCTAATTCAGGCCTGGATCCAGAAGACTTGCTTTGGCCTTTGCCATGTCTACATGTTCCCCACTTCCTCCTGGGGAACAGGATGAGACTGAAGGACCCTGCTGCCTGCACATAAGTGCTGTTTTGCAAGTCAGTTGCTTCAGCAGAATAATATTGCATTATCTAATTGCAATCAAGCTATCAGTCAGGATTCTGGGTTTCCAAATCTGTTTTGTGTTTTGTCAAGCAGAGACAATGCTTTAGGATGAGCTGCAAGGTCTTTCTGTCAAGCTAGTAAAGGTTATCTGAGGGCATCCAGCAGATACTTTCAGAGCTTTTAACTATGACTGAATTAATTTGTGAGGCCATATTTGCTTATTTGGGATATAATGGCAAGACTCACTTTCAGCACCTTGAGCTAGTGGGTAGCACCATATAGCCAGACATATTAAGAGAGCAACCAGGGGTCCTTGACTCTAATGACTCCAGAATCGTTGCACTGAGAACCCCCACAAAAGTTGTATTTTGAATGAATTTGGTTTTGTTATTATCCAGCTGCTTACAGGCATCTGTTGTTTAGGTCTTACTGTTTCTGCTGGTTGCTTAGATCCTAGTGCAGTGATGTCTTTCTTTTCTAGTTGCTAGTCACCATTTGTGACTAACTTGCTCAAAGAAGGATTCACTAGAAAATTTGTTTCATTGTACAGGCTCAAATCACAAGCAGTCTTCTTAAAAACCTGAACAGTTCCTTTTTTTATCTGACAAGTACACACTCCGGTGTGTCTTTGTGAAACTGTCTTTTGTAGGCATTCTTTGTCAGCAGATGTAAAATCCCTCCCGTGAATCCTACCTTGTAAATCTGTATTTCTGGCTGTTGGATTACATAGCATAGTCTAACATATTTAATTTCCGAAACCCTTGTGGAAGTGTTGCAGTTTTTCTTGCAGAGCATGAATCAGGGTCTCGCTGCCTTTATGTATTTAACTCATCTCCTGTCATTTTTGCAGCACTTTCTACAGTGGTAGAAAAGTGTCTGTGGATAAGTAGAGCATTGTGGGGTCCCAAACAACAGATGGGATGTCTCCTTGTTGTTTTTTCCCAATGGCAACAGATTTCAAAAGAAAAAGTAAGAGTAAGTTGCAGTTCTGAAGCAGCCTGGCCCACTTTTTCACCCGGTTTGCTGTTCTATCCATGCTTCCTCCATCTTCTGCTCTGAACAAACATTTCTTCCTTTAAATAAGTGTACACACACTCACTTCTTTTTTGCTTTTTTTTTAAATCTTTTAGCCCAGTCCAGCAACACTGCGTGAGTTGAAAAGATTCATGTCCCTTTTTCTTTTTGAACAGTGTAGTTGGGGCCACCTTTCAGCCGAATCCCTCAAGCACTTCTGGCAGCAACCTGAGTTGCATAGTCTCACTGCCTCTGGCCAGTGCATTGCATTCAGTTGGTACATCTCCTCAGCGCTCTTGATAGGACTTTGTCTCTGAAGAAGCATAATTTAGCCACAATTCTGTCACTCTGCTTTGTAACATTTGGCTAGATTGAATTAGTGTCTCTGCAGGTGGTCTGTCTCCAGCTACACTGTAATGAAATTGAAAGGGGCTGACAGCAACTGAGTGCACCAATCATTTTTCAGGGGAACAAGCAAGGCCAAAGTACTCTCTCTAAATAGTACAGCTCGCTCAACAAATCCCAGTCACAAAAGCATTATTTTTCTACATCAAAACCTTTCGCCCTGCTGTTTGATGAACTACTGGTAATAATCTGTGTGCGTTCAGACTAATCCTTCTACCCAGTCTCTTCTTGGAGTGCATAAGTAATGAATAACTGAATTATCATCAAGATCAGGGGAAAAAAATTTTAGGGCACCTCACAGCCCTTCGAACACATTATTTGAAGTAGTTTAAAGTGAATTTAAACTTCATGTTACTTTTTCAGCTTAAAGATACATTATGGCAGAAAAATAAACTCCTTAACCAAAATTCTATGTGAAATGTGAAATCTTAAACATAAAGAGTGCAACTTGACTTCTTCGAGTAAAAGCGCACTGGTTTCATAGAGTAAATAGGATAGGTCAATGAGTCTTCCTCTGGGCAGAGTATGACTTCTAATCCAGAAGCTGAATGAGCCCATCTTCAGTGTTTTATTTTTCTCTCTGTTGAATGTGTTACTCTGTGGTAAATTTATTTTAAAGCACTGAAGAAGAAATTATTAGATTCTTCATAAGGATTTGTTATCTTAAACACCGGACTATCTGAAAGCTTTGGAAACATTAATTTTTATAAGAAACCTTTGCAATAATTTGTCATCTCCATTTTACCATTAACTTCCTAAAGTAGAGAGAATATTAAGGGCTTGTTTCTGTTTCCTGAACACAAGCATTTAGAGGAATTCGAGGATATCCAAGGCATCCACATTAGGGTAAAAAACCCAACGTATGCCTGTCTGGACTTGTGTTTCAGGCCTCAGATATTTTAAGGAGCATTAAATACATACGGACAACTGAAACTGAGCCCCAAATGTCCTTTAATTTGAGCTGCCAACCTGAAAAATACCTATGCCGCAGTTTTTACAAAGCAGTTTGAATCATATTAGCACTTAATTTGTGCTCATCACGGCTGCTGTTGTCACTGGTTGCAGGCACAAGTACTGAGAGCCGGGTCCTCGAGGCTTCCAGGCGGGCATCCAGAAGCGGTCACCCATGAGCACGCTGGTCCCCAGCTGTTGCTTTGACACCAGCAGACTAAAGGACATCTTTCTCAGGACTCTGCTGAAGAGTCACCTGAACGCAGAAACACCTGAGGTCTGCAGGCTGGGCTTTGTGAGGCTTATTGAGGAATGGCTCGATGGAGTCACTGCCCGGCAGCTCAGCTGCTCCTGAGCCTCAGACTGTCAGGATACGAGGACTGCTCTTGCCCTGTCTGCAGAAGTAGGTTTCTCAGGTCTTTTCAGAAATCCTCACAAAAGCCAGTTACTGCCACAGCCCTGAGGACGCCACCAGCTCTGACCAACCCTGCCCACGCTCTGGGGCTCCCCGCACCTGCCCACAGCCCAGGACCCCATGTCAGACCCCCAGGACTGTCAGCCCCTGCCCCAGAGATGCCGCAGCAGGGCTGGTGTCCAGCTCCCCACAGCCCTGCCCTGCCTGGCCGTGGGTCCCACCAAGCTGGGCTCCAGCCTGCAGCTGGTTTCCTGGCTCAGTCTTGGACCTGGCTTATCGCTGCGGACCTGCCCAGCTGTGCCTGACCCTGGTTTCCCAGCATCCTGTCCCTTGCTGCGCCCTGACAGACACAGAGTAAAACAGAGCATCTGACCAGATCCCTTTATTAGGAGCGATAAGATGCTTAAATACCATTTGTATAAATGCTGAGGGTTTTTTGCTTGTTGGTTTCCTGATTTTGCAAAGCCTGAGTATCATTCTGCTCAAGGCAATAATTAATCCATTTTCTTTCCTCATAAATGCCATCCAGAAAAATAGGAATACTGAGGTGTGCACACTAAGCATACAGAATGCTAGTGTCTTCTATATATTAGACTAAGGTGCTTTCTGGTATGGGTGTGTCCTGTCTCAACAGCTGAAACAACCAGCCTTTCCATGGCACCGTTAGTAGAGGAGTAATTAAACAATGGAGGAGTGTGTGTGTACATGTAAGGTGATTTAAGATGTCAATTTCTAATTATTTACAAAGGATAGTGCATTTAAGCTGCCTGTGCCTCTTCAGTGTGTATTCTCCGAGCACCAAGTTACCATGAGAAGTGTGTGCATGGGGGCGGGGGAAGGGGTACAGCCTTTTTCAGTCATCCAGCAAAAGACCTGATCACTTTTCACTTTCCATTTAAAGGGAAGGTCTTAGGCATCTGTTCCGAAGCGGCCTCAAGGCTGTGAAAACCAGAGATCCCCAAAGATCTCAAAAATTTTGTGCTTTAATTAAAATCTTTACTGAAAGATTTGTCCATTCTACAGCAACTGAACAAATTTGCACAAATAGCAGTAAAGATTGATGTAGTATCCCTATTAGTGTAAGCTATAGGATGCTGAAGTCCCAGGGAGTAAGGACAAACAGGGCTCAGGGGCCACTGGCAGCAGTGTGTCCCATACAGCATCACAAAGAGCACAGGCTGCTTCAGACACTGCTAATGAAGAAAGGATGGGGCAGGAAGGGTTGCAGTCCGTGTATATACAGCTTGCACATTATGCTTGCGTGTATGCTTGATGCTTGTATAACTCTCATTGCAAGATTGTAATTAATCATTACAAATGTTTCCTTAATTCAAGATGTAGCCATTTTGCAGAGGGGGATGTCAAATTTCACCTCCAGGGTCCTATCGCAGGGTTGTAACCTGTGTTTGATCAGTAATCATTTTGAGGCTGTCAGCTCTGTGCTCCCTGGATGTCATTTCTGTCTCCAATTTTATTTTTTTTTTTCTGCTCAAGCCCCCTATGGCATTGTCTTTCAATTTTTTTCCAGTAACTTTTTTCATGTTTCTTGCCTGCGTCTCTCAGGCTTCCAGAGCACCAACAGAGAAACTAACAGCTGAATGACAAATGACATCTAGGGCAGTGTGCGTGCTTAGAGAGAGAGTGAGGAGGTCTGATAACGCTTGATACAAAGGGATTTTTCCTTTCACAGAATGGTAGGACACAATGCACAATGCACATATCTTCCTCTGAGAGCCATGGGGTTCAAAGAGTTATTTTAATGCTAGCAAAAATGCTTGTATAACTAAAACCTTGCATTTTATTTGCAATAGTAACAATTTGCTCTAAAATGCAAAGCTGCTTTCGAGTATGCCAGATTCTTTGTGTTGAAGCTCTTAAAGGACAAACTGCAGCAGCGATTGCTTTCACGCTAATGATTGCTACCAGGAAGGACTTAATTTTGTGATTCATAAATATCATTAAACTCTAATTTATAAACATGATCCTTTCAAGTTATAAAGTAACCAATCAGGCCAAAGCAATTAGAATTTCTGTGTTGTTGTGTTTTTAGTATAAATTCATTATGTCTGTCTGCACATTCTCAATCTTATGGTTGCCATTAGACTGTATTAATGAGAACACGACACTGAGCCCATCTTAGCAACAGCAGCTGTACCAACAAAATGCTCTCCTGAGGAATATTGATTTCCCTTCTTGGATGAACTTAAACAAAGGCTGGTATTGCAGACATCTTAACCTGTGTGTGCTTTATTCTTCTGAACTTTACTACATCATTGCCTTTTATTTATGAGAAAGAATTATTTAGCGCTTTGACAGAAGTGTGGTCTGAGATGCATAGCCTTAATAGTTTACTTGATAGTAGCTAACATATGCAGATAAGCAGGATTAACCTTTTTTCAAAGATATGTCTTTCTAAACAGACTATTTCAACAATTACATTTTTGACATTAAAAAAACAAAAACAAAATATGAAGCAATGGTAGGGAAGAAAGGAGAGCACAGAACACAGAATATTACTGAATTCCTGCTAGTGGAAATTAGTCTTTTTCTCATTAAAAATGTCTGGCATTTCTGTAAAAGCTTCAGAGAAGAGACCAAAATAGCTGCTTGGGATTCTGGGTGTTTGCTGTAGGAGACACTCTGTCAATTGTGCCTATGTTTAAAGATTGCTAGAGAGCTGGGCAAATACAGCAGAGCAAAAATTCCTAACTCTTCTCAAAAATGCAGTCCATGCATTTGTCTTCCTGGTATTTGTAATGCTCCTTCCTCTGAGTACAACGTGAGCATGTACTGTTTCATTTGATAACAACTTCATGAGACTGGAAAGCGCCCTGAGTGTCAATGTGAATTAAATATCTGCTCTTCAGAAGCCTGATGTGCTTCTGCACAGGTGTTGACAGGTAAGATGTGTAAGCGAATTACTCAATGGAAGAAAAGCAGATCTGGAAATGTTCTGAAGGGGCAGCATCGCCAGAGTAGGGGCACTTGGGTGTGCCCATTCTGATAGCTGTTTATTAAAACTTAAGAAAAAGTTGGTGCTTCTTGCTGAGCTCAAAGAAGACCGAAGTTCAAACCCATAATTAAAATGTGTAGCAAAGATCAGATTGAGAAGTGGCTGCCAAAGGAAACAGGTAGGGTGATAATCTTGGGTTGCGTTTCACAGTTGCAGTAGGACATTCTTGCATTTCATGTGCTGAATTGCTGTTGTCCAGAGAGGCCCACTTGAGCTCTCTGGAAGAAGGTTAAATATATGGACACCACTGCTAAAGGGAGGGCATGAAGAAAGTTGTTGCATCTGCCAAAGGCACTGGTGAACAGGATGGAGATGGAGAGGATGAAATGCAGGACAAATGTATTTGCCACTGGTTAAAGTCACATTCTCAGGACTTCAGCACAGGTAGCACAGATTCAAAGGGGCCACTCAAGCGATGGAAGATCATGACTAGGTTCACGGCGGATGCTGCTCATTTTATATCTTTGCTTTTTATTTTGTTGCAGAATGCTTGTTTCTAACTGGAGGCTGCGGTTAATTGTTGGGGAGGGAGGCTGAGGGTTTCTTGCCCTGGTGGCTGCGTGCTGGTTCACGTGGAGCCTTCTGGAGGGAAGGGAAGACTGACCCTCCAAAGGGAGCAACCGTGCATAGCTGAGGGCACCCTTGCTGAGAGTGAAGTAGGGCAGGCAAAGCATGTGAAAGACAACAAAGAACTGGGAGCCTGCAGCAGACCAGACAGTGGGAGACAGCTGGGAAAAACAGGGAGCAGAAAAAGCCAAGCCCTGGGGGTCATGAGATTTTTTCCCCCCAAGAGACCCAGAGGGGACTGTGCAAACTTCGCTACTGTGCAAATCTCAGTCTCGTCCACAAAGCTGAGTTATTGAACTAAGATCAGGCCTAGAGCCAAAGGATCGCACTACAAAGACACAGTGGATGGGGGGGGGGGACTCTTTTCTAAAACATTTTTATTTACAATCTGTCTCATTCTGAGCTTTCTCTGTTTTAAAAAGTTTATTCTTGTTCATGCTGTGATTCAGCCTAGCTCTAGAGCTTGCAAAGCACAGCATGGCTCTAGGGGCACTTGCTCTGAGAAATAGATGCTGACAGACCCACCTCAGGGTACTGGCAAACTTGGGGTCCCTTCACAGCTATGCAATTCTTAGTGACATCCCGGCAGGCCGGTTCCTTCTTCAGAAGGACCAGGATATCAGATGAGGAAACAAAGCATTAATTTTATTAAGGTTCTATGTGTGTGTTACTGGGCTTACTGATCATTACTAATTCAGGCATATGATTACTTAGATTTGATATGAAATGATAGCTTTTTCTTCTTCTTCATGCGTCTCCTCCCACAGTTTCTTCTGCATAACTTTCTCAATCTTCTATCAGTACAAGATAGCTATAGCTATTTAAAATAGAGGTTCAGGTTTGGATTTTAAAGAGTTGCCTCCTGGGGATGATTTTAGTCTGGGTCTGTTTTTACTTTCTATAAATATCTAGGCAAGGTCTATTGACACCACTGCGCTTTCATTTAGGACATAGAAGTTTATTATTCTGCAAATTCAGTAATGGAAGGCAGTATACGATAATTTTGCAGATTTTTTTATTAATGAATAAAATACTGGCTCTGATATTAGATATTGAGTTGTCAAGAGTTGGCTTATGTTGCAAGAGCCTTCTGAATTTTTTTCCAGTAAAGTACTTTTAATGTTAAACACTAATTCCACAACTTTTTCTTTATAATCAGCTACAATAGAAACTTGTGTGATGTCTTGTGTTTTCCTGCCTGTTTGGTCACAGAATAGCTTTTGGGGATTCTTTCTTATACAGTTTTCAATGCATGATTTTTCTGCAGTTTTCTGAAGTTTGGTTTAGTTGTTTACTCCCTGAGCCACATGGGTGATTAAATGTAGTGTACACATAATTTTCAGTTTCGAGAACAGTGTAAAGAGATAGGTCTATTAAGAAGATTAATGAGGTGAATACAGGTAGGATTAAAAGTAGCTGGTGGCTCTGTTACATTTCATCAGATGGAAGTAAAGTCCTATCTATTATAGAAATGAATTTGCAGTAATTTCAAAGAGGCACAATACATGTTTGCCAGCCTATTTACCCAAATGCCTGTGCAAAAACCCCCAAACCAAACAAAACCTCCAAATAATGACAACAACCTTTATGAGATCATTCTTTCCACAGCAATTAATGAGCTGGTGTATAAGCTGACCAGTGAATGGGGTTAGCATGACATAATGGCATGTCCTAGGCTGTTAAATAAATCCAACGGTTAATGGATGTTAGCTGGTTGTGCTTTCGATCGAGAAGCTCTGAGCTCTGTCTCTGCTAGTGTGGTGAACCCAGAGGTAGACATCATGCATGGCAATGACATCTGAGACACCCTGTGTGCATCATGGTTTGTTAAAACACATATTCCTTACTGGTTTTTCCACACTTTCAGATTCCAAACCAGGCCTAATTGGGAAGGGCTAAAAGCTCTGCACTGTGCTCTCTGTATTAATATTTCCATACAGTTTAAGACACTAAAATAATCCAATGACTAGTTTTCCCTGTACTACAAAGCTTTAGGTCTTTTCATTCTCCCTATTTACCAGTGAGATGAGTCTTTACAAGATCAGCCATCTAAAAACAAGATGTATACTTGTGTAATCTGATGTAGTTACTATACCTTTGCCAGGACATCCCATGTAACAACAGAGTGGGAACATTGCCTGAAATATGTTCTTCTTTTCAGCCATGAAAAAATTCCTGTATTATCCATTTCTGCACCTGTAATCTGTACTCTTCAAGGAATCAATACTTTTCATTAAAGAGGAGTCATTAATTTCTTTTATATAGAAACCTTCTGAAATATGTCATAGGGTTTTACTTGAAGAAAATTAAAATGTGTCATTGCACCCCTTTAGATCTCTGTGAATCCAGTTTGCTAGTCCCATGATGGACTTTTTAGGCAGCTCTGAGATCTTGAGACTGTTAGTCATTTCACTGAAATAATTGTGTCTGTTCCAGCTTTTACCTTCTCCAGCATTTAGATCATACAGTAAAATGTTTAAGAACATTAAATTGAAGAAAAGTATTGTGACACTGTTATTTTCATTAGAGTACTTTGTGTTCTGGAGCATGTTTTGGATGATTCTGCACATCAAAAGCATGAACTCAGCAGTAACTCATTTTACTTTGGAAAAATGTGAATTTGGTCTTATGAAAATTTGAAAGGGTTGTCTGTTCTGGCAGCTATTTATACGCATAATCAACTCTCTGTATCACTCTACAGTCAGTTCACTTTTTCTCTGCTTTCTTTTCCTAATCCTTCCTTGTTCTCCATTCCAATATAGCCAATCTGCCCGTAAATAATCACAGGCTGCTAAACCGCTTGCTTCTTCTCCCCTTAAAGCTACATACATCTATAAATACTTATTTCTATTTCTGTACTTAGGAGTTGCCATACTGGACCAGACGTGTGTGAATGGCCCGTTTTAGATAGCTACCAGTATCAGATGCTTCAGAAGACAGGAATCCCTCAGCATACAGGCAGAGTATGGGTCGTCTGCCCCTCCCTATTAAAATTTGGCAGGCCCTTTTTAGTGGTTAGAAGAGGGCATAAGTCCAGAGGCAAAATCTAAAAACTCTTTCTACCTTTCACATATACTCACTCCAGTAACGTGTGCATGTATAAACACCTTAAGAGTCTGAAATCATATAGGGTATGCTACTCATTCCTTCTTCTCTTGCAAAAAATATATACTATGTTTCTAGTATATATTGTCAAAACTATAGACTGGCACGTGGAATGCTTGCATATTTTTTAGACCTGTAATAACAACAGTTATTCTGTTTTTCACAGGAAAATGCCATTGATCCTCTTCAAACAAAGCTCAAAGCTTTCTTCCCAGGTCTGATAAATCAGTATATTGGGATGTTCTTCCTCTTCTCTGTCAAACACATTCTAACCTCTATTCATAAGTCCTCTGTCATAAACACCATCCCATGGTGAATGAAAATAAAGACATCTATGTGTACCTCTGGACAGGAGAAATATTTGTATCTCATACATTTTCTACTACTGATATGTATATAGCTAATCTGGCTTTGTCTGCAATCCCTTGCAGTTTCTATATTTGTAGTATTCCTTTTCTAAAGGTTTGACTGCAGAGAGAGGGCAGGGGTGATGTTTAGAGGGAATGGTGATTACTCTGTCTGTGGGAGGGACTGGGTGTACTCTTGGGAAGAGCTTTTCAGATGGCAGGGTGGAAGGAGCGAAAATTGAGCCAGGGATTTATCCTGCAGCAAAAAAAAGAAGATGCAGACAGATGCATGTGAAAAATTTGGCCATGTCACAAAAGCACATTCATGTTTCTGATAACAAAGTTACAAATATCTCTGACAAGTCAGTGGCTTTCTCTCTCTTGTGATTTGTAGACCACTGGATATTTTTCAAGATTATTTTTTTAAATATCTTGTCTAAGGGAACCCTTTAAAACAGCAGAAAGACAGACTGCTGTATAGCATCTGCCACTTTCATTTGGTTAGTCATGTCTCATGGTCTTCTTCAGTCATCATTGGACCCCAAGAGTGCAGGTTAGAAAGTTTTGTAGAAACAGAGTTCTAGACCTGTTCTGACTCTTCGTTCCCTGCCATTATATTTCCTGTAGAGGTGATTGAGGCCTTGGCAGAAATATATATGTGCAAAAGGAAGCTGAGATTGTGAACTATGAGTTTGTAGCTCCTAAGGAATAAACTCATGGCAACTTATTATTAAAAATATGAAGAATAGTCTTGCTCAATTGATATATTTAACATCTTACTCACACGATTTTTTTTAAAAAAAATATTTCTTCATGGTTTGGGTTGGAACATTGAAAGCAACGTGACTGAGAAATTCTGTATTGGCACAAGTATACTTACAGTACATATGTGTAAACTTGCACTTCCCTGTGTAAGTTTCAATGATAGAGAAACATTTATTCTGAATATTGGACCAATGGGTTTCCATAATTCAAAGTGTGAATAAAATACTTCCTGTACATAATTGGCCATTGTCCTTGTGTATGGCCTTAAGGCCTATGTCCTTATCTGTATAAAGAAAAAATATTTAAGTATTAAAATTTATTAATAGAGTACATGCTGTTGTTCATGGCCAAAAGGGACTGATCTCTGCATAGGCAGACCATTTAGCTGTACTGAGCTGCTCCTGCATTGATCTATGGCTGATGAGAGTTATTTGTTTTACTTAGGAAGACACACAGGGTTAAATTGAAGATGTTTTTCTCATTGGTCTTTTTTTAATAATTAATGACGAACCATATGCAACTAACTTCTGATTTAAATTAATCCTGCTTTTGTTTTTCAGCTTAAAAAGCTTCTTAGCTGCCTGTGTTTTCTTCTTGTTATCCTATTTATCCACTGTAGCTCGGTTGCCTATCAGACTTTATGAAGAAAGCGCTGTTAAAGGCTTAATTTCTAAAGTTATTTTTATATTTCCGACTCCTAAATGCAAAACAGAAGAGTGATTTAGTTGGTTTTGATTTGGTCATACTCCAGGCAGATACATATATTCAAATAGGTGGTCATCATTCTAAATGTGGAAGTGTTCATTATTGGTTTATGTCTAACACAACATTTTGATATTTCAATATTACACAATTTTTAAATTTTCAATTATTTCTTCTCCTTTTTTTTTGATTCTTGTTTCATCTTCCTTGTCCTTTAGGTTTATTTCTTAAATATTTTTGTCTTTTTCAGAGTCTTAAGTTCTTTGTTCTGTTTGTGTCCTTCCATATTATTTTCCTCCTTCCTTTTCCCCAGCTCTATGCAGTGTATTATCTCCTTCATTTTTTCTCCATTTGCTTGTCTTATTTTTCAGTCTTCCTGACTGATCTACCTTTTCTCTCAGCCAGCTTTTGATTTCCTACCTCTTTTTGATTGCTGCTTGAGAGAGACTGGCATCACCATTTAATGCTCCCTTCACCTGGCAATTGATTGTGGCACCACTGATGCCAAACTACCATATGTGAGAGAGATTCAAGCTAGGATAAAAGTGTCAGCTGTTATTTTCCTCATCATCCTAGCTGCTTTCCAAAACTGCCTTTTCCTCTATTTTGTTAGTTCCAGATTCTTGGGCTAAAGTGTTCCCTAGAGCTCACAATGCACTGTCTTAAACTAATGCATGGCTTCTTTACTTTTATTTCTCAAGGGAAAGAAAGAGGAGCTAAAGCTGAGAAGACTCCTGGTTCTATCAGTGTCCTTTTTTTCTTTGTAAGAAGATGATGCTGAGACGTGCCCAAGAGCTGGGAGTCATGTCTGTTGGCTGCTGTTGCACCTTGGGACTCAACCAAGGAATCTGAGACAGCTGTAGTGTTTGTGCATCTGCTGCATACTCTTGAAGAGATATGGTTCAAATGCTGTCAGACCTCAGCCCTTAATCCAGAAGCTGGACAGGACATTTCAGCCACAGTTTTTAATGAAAACCTTATCCCTCACGGCTCAGCTCTGCACCATGCTTGGCATACTCTTTCTGTTTGGCTAGCAGAAGACAGGATTTTCCCCAGAGAATGTGAATTCAGATTGAAATTCTAGGGGAAGCAGCAGCTATCTCAGAATCTGAGATAAATGTGCAAATTCAGCCAGTTCAGTAAAAACATCCATAGGCCATACTGGTAGAATAACTCAACAGTAACCTTGTGTATAACAGGTTCATGAGGGAAATCTGTTTATGTAGTTTGACAACATTGTTTTTGATGGAGATGAAAAGTACAAGAATGAAAACAGATTAACTGGTTTATACATAGCAAATCTCTGCATTTCATTTAAGTGTAAGCTGGTGCTTATTTTACCTAGAATAATGTGTTTTTCCTATGGAGTGCTTTTTTCTGAAAACAAAACAACTAAAAGTCCTTAGGATTCTGAGTAGCATTGTCATGTAGTTTTTCTCTTGTTACTAGGTATTATGCAAAATGTTCAGAGGTCTTTCAAAGCTAGTTAGGCTAAGTTAGCTGAGGACACTTGTCCATTTGTAGGAAATAAGAGAATCACCTCCCTTCCTGCTGGTTGGAGCCACTTGTGAGAAAGGGACAATCAAGGATATTTAAGACTGCTGTGAGGTATTTGTAAGTGTAAATTAATCCCTGGATGAAACCTGTATGTAAATTATGCTGTAGTTCAGCAGGGGACACGTACTGTGGCGTGGTCACGGTGCTAGTGGAGGTTACTGAGCAGCCATTTCAAGGGCAGGGCAAGCAGATAGTAGGGTCCTCAAAAGCAACAGATGTAGTTCTCTTAGGAGCTATGTCTTTCTCAGCCCTAGTCAGCTAAGAACATATGGATCCAGTACAGCACCATGTCTACCAGGGCAGTTCAAGGAGGGTTTTAATATAGTGTGACGACAGTGAAAAAGCTGAGTTGTGAATGGTGTAAGGACCTTAGGACCCTTTCGACCTCCCTCATGTCAAAAAGATGTGGAAGGCAGTAGTATTATTGGTCTATCTTTTAAAGTCTTTGGAGCCTCCAAATTAACTAAAACAAAGACAACTGCTCAAGATGAGCATTAAGATCAATGTCACCACTAGCGATACGTGTTTTGTTTCCGAAGTTGTGATTGTTTTTAAAAATGCATGCTGCAAAGGCAGTTGTAGTTGCCAGCCAGTAGCAACTCCATTTTACTACTATTTTTTCCTCTCTCTTTCCTGGTTAATATGGTAGTGTTGCTTTAGCTTGTTTTGTCAGTATTTTTGCATCATTAACAGTCACCTAGGTTTTGCAGGATTTCTGTCTCTTGCCTGTACAAAGGATTTATGATTACTGGTTGTGTTCTTAAGCATGCCTGAAGTATCTTTTGAGAATTTTACTTATTTTATCCTGCTTGCAGCTTTTGCTTTTTATTGCTGGGTACATGAGGTTGCCTACATGTACCTGCTCACAGTTGAAACAGTAAATAAAAGGGGTATATAAAAGCAATGTATTCAACAGTGTTGGACACTAGATCCTTGAATTACTTTGCTTGCTAATTTAATGATAATAAACAAATACTTTTAACAGGTGTGTCATTTAAAAGATGTAGCTATCTTTTAACTGGCTATTGTATTACCATTATTTTAAAGTATTTGCTATCTATCTCCGTATGCGTGTGCACTTTATACAGGAGTTGTTGGTGAAATGAATTTTGGCTAGGCAAGACTGGCTGCATGAGAACAATCCCTTCGGTTCTCAAATTCTATGACATTTTTCTACTGACCTTCTACTGAGGTCAATCAGATTTCTGACATTGACCTCAGTGAGAGAGAGGGATCTGGCCTTTCATAAATCACTCCAGCCTCTGATGAGATATAGTCACATTTGGGATAAAAAGCTACCACAATCTTAGGCTCAAAGGACACGTGCTAATTTGGAGTAGAGGAGTTCAAGCTAAAATAGGAATACAGAGATCTTTAGACCAGAACGGACAAGCCCCAGAGGCAAATGAGAAGGCATGATTGCTAAAATTGCGGTATCACTTTAACTAAAAGGAATTTCCATTTATATTTGTCTGAATGCATGTGCTGTAATGTATGGTATTACAAGGCCTTTCATAATAGGCTGCTGCTAAACTAAAAATTCCCAGCTAAAATGACTAGGAAGCAACATTTTTGTGATGAAATGGATGCTAAAAATATTGACAAAAATAAAGCCACACCACTCTTTTGGAGTACTTAGCCTTCATCTTCTTGCAATTTAACATTCGTTGAAGAAAATGAGAGGCAAATGAAACTGTGAAAAATGTTTTCCAAATATGTATCACTTACAAATAAAATTCCTCTTCTGTTGAAGTAGTTCTTGTTTTATCAACTTTGAAACAATGCTCAACATAACTGTCAGCAGTGAAATAGTAAGTATTTACAGACTCAGCCCTTTAACAGTGAACTTTAGTGATAAGCAAATTTCAAAATCTTCAGGTACTTTTTAAAGGGTTACACACCTTAAGAGATTTTTTTAATGCTTAAATTTTGCACAAGTGAACCAATGAAGTGTAACAAATAGTCATTTGTTTTTTCAAATAACAGTACTTCCTCTTTTTTCATTAACTAGATTTTTAAGCAGCCTTTTTGGCATTCTTGTTTTTCTTTTGTAGTCCCTTCCAAAGACAGAAAATGTATAGGCCTAATTCTATAAGGTGCACTTTGAAATCCATACCAATTAAATGCCTTTTTTGAGCTGCTTAGCTTTCTTTCCCCTTCTATTGATTTACAAGCTGGCAATGTTAAATATACTCAGAAAAAATGTAGGCTACATGTTTTAGTAACATTTCTGCCAGTGTGCTCCCTTTTGCAGTTCTTAGTAGATATTTTTTCACTTCCTGCTCCAAGCCATTGTGGGCTGTTAACATTTGCTATGTTTACTTTAGAGATGGCTATAATTCAAAGTAGGACAAGGTGTTTAATCTCTGTTTTATCAGTAAGAGCTTGTAAAACACTTTTAGGCACAATTTTTGGAAACCATTAGGCAAATGTCCTACCAAATATTTAAGTACAGGTATTTTTAAGCCTTTTTAAAGGTAAGCCCACATGAAGAATGTGAATTATGCACTTCAAGAAGCCAAAATGTAATACACAGGAATAAAATGAGAGCTTCTCTAGCTGAAGTTTAACCTTGTTGTTGCCTGTTAGGTAGAGTAACTAGGCAATTGAGGGGAACTGGGGAGGACCTTGCTAGGTTCCTTTCTTAAGAGGAGAAGTTGAGGATGGTAGCCAGACAAATTCCTTTCATCTCTATTTTCATAGAGAACACTCACAGTTTTGGGTTTCTTAAACAGTTCCTTGGTAAGAAGTCCAAACTTGTTTTTCAGTCTGTCCAGTATCACAGGATCACTGCCTATACTTCCCCCCGCTGCCGGTAAAACTCTGGTTTTCTGCTAATACTTGCATGAAGTCAAACTTACTTGGCTGCTTCTAACCTGGGTTAACTAATTATTACCCTCTGCTGTTCATCAAAGCATTCTCCAAACAATCGGTTTAATTCCTCCTTAACACAGCTCAGTGGAATGAATTTGGACTAAAGAGCATTCAGAAAAATATTTATATGGGAGAATGGAGGGCAATAACCTCCGAGTGCATGGAGATGTCCCAGAGCTGTTAGGAGGACAGGTAAACAGATCACCTCATAGCTGAAGAAGACATAAGCTTTCTAGTTTTGTCAGCCTATAAAATTCACCTCAATCAACCGGTGAACCAATGAAACCTCTATTTTCAGGCCTTCCCATGTGGTCCAGTGACTGAACAATAGATTCTTTTGTTCCAGCTCTCCTTTTTTACAAAGAAGGCTTAATTACTTCTCCCAGTTAGCCAACATGCCATTTAGTTTTAGAGAAATTCGCAATTACCCATAGATCAAGGATAGTCTTGCTGGCAGATACCAACCACCTTTAGCATAAGAATGTTTAATAGACTGGAATATATTATAGTTGAAAATGTGATATTTGTGAAAATTGATTATATGGTATTCAGCCTCCTACGCCTGGTGAAGTGTTTAATAGCTGGAGCATTAGGAGAATTAGGTCTATTTTTGTCTATGTCTTAAAATACAGCTTCAGAAAAAACTGTGAGGATTTCTCCTGGAATTCTACTTGGATTATTGAGGATTAAAAGTGTTGCTGTTGTGCATCAAGAGCTAGATTTTAATTTTTGCTGTAGTGCAACCATAAGCTCTACATATTAATGGTTAATTTTTAGCAGTTTGTTGAAAGAATCCTGTGTCTAGAAGGAATTTTGGTTCTGTTTTTCAATCTTAGAAATTAAAAAGAGGCAACAGATCTAGGGTCAGAATTCCTGGGGTGTGTGCTCTGCTAGATGTCATCATTCCTCTTCAAAATGGCTGGAGAAGGCTTACAAACATTTATTGTCCCCTGGTTTTCTAAAATTGCTTTTATAGTTTGCCAGCAGTGAAAGAAATTAATCAGACAACTGAAGTTCTGAAAGGGCAGTAATATTTTACACCCTCTTGCCTTTGAGAAAGCTCTTAGCATGACTGGGATAATTCGAACCATTTTGATCTTATGTGTAACCTGAATACAAGCAGCATTTAGGGTTTTCATGTTTTTTATTAAATTAATTTTCTTCCACAAGTATCAAAATAAGGAAGAGTTAGACAACTGTATCTTTGAAAGTAATGTCTTTAATAACAACCGATTCTGTCTTTTAATAACATTGGACTCATGCACATTTTTTATGCTATCTGTAAAGGTACACATTAGACGTGAAATGAGAAATAAAATCCTTATTCATAACTGCAATTCTGCTTGTTTACTAGCAAAACTGAAAATAAGTAGAAGTCAGGATTTGATGGGACAAAAAATAACATCTCAGTTGAAAATATTTTCGAATGATCATTATTTTGAAGTGCTTACCTCAAACTCATCTTACAATACTACCAAGAGGCAAGAGTGTGATAGCACTGTTTCTATCGTGAATTAGTAACCAGCCTGCAGCTGTGTAGCTCATTAAAAACTGTGTCATTTAGAGATATTTTGAAAACACAGAGGTCCATTAAAAAGACTGGCAGTGTATGGTTGTCAAACAGACATGCAATTATTGTCATAATATTGCCATCAGTTGGATGGGAGAAATTACATGATGAACTGAGAAGCTGTTTTATATCCTTTTGAGATTTCTCAGCACAATTTTCCCTTTGTTCAGGCCAGCCATCACCCATCTTTGAATCTTTGAATATGAGGACTCAGAGTGTTTGCTGGAAACCTCTGTGAGTACTAATTATAACTTCTTCACTCCAGTTTCTGAGGGTGACAGTATTTTGTTCCTGCTTTCATACTGCCAATCTACAGCCACTACTGGACCCTCTGTCCAGTCACAGAGATTAGCTTCTGGTTGCCAATTAAAAATCTGGCAACATCTTTCCTTAACATCCACTCTATTCTCCAGAGGTGTTCTCCTCTTGCCACGCTGGGGTTGCTGGGGATAACTGAAGGCGGGAATCTCTCTTCCCTCTGTGAGAGCAACGAAGCACCCGCAGTGTCTGACTCACATAGCACAGCCCTCATATGGCTACAGTGCAAGCTGTCCACGCGTTTTAGTTCTGCACCGACATGATCAGTTCCAAGAGTGAGTAAAGTCCAAGAGTGAGTAAAGCTTGTTAGCTCTGCTCAGGCACCAGACTACAGCTGCCTGAGCCGCTGCTCACCTCCTGCTGCCCGCTTGGCAGTGTGGCTGTGGTTTGTGTACATGGCTTGAAGGCAAGCCCTCTTCTGGGGCTTGGCCAGGGTTCCCTTTGCTGGCCAACTTCTGCCTCTGCTCACTGGAAGCTGAGGTGTGCTTTGTGCACCTTCGGCTCCCTCTGTTCCTTATCGTTATAAACTGCATCCCACAGCAAGCAAAACCTCCAGTGGCACCCAACTGACTTCTGGATCCTGCTTTGCAATGTTTAGAAGGTGCTTGTACCTAAGGAGGCTGGGGTGGGTCATAGAGAGAAGCAGGGCTGGGAACAAAATCACTGTTCTCGTGGCTGTGGGAAGCATTAGGAAGATCTAGGTAAAGTGGCAACATCTCTGTTAAATCCTGAGGCCACCTGCCTTTTCTTTCCTGTAGAATTTCCTTCGCTTTTCTGCTCATTCTTGGTGCACAGGACTTCTACACTCACCCCCTTCACCCTTCCCCCCCAACAGGACTCAGCCTTTCTCACCCCTCAGCCACAACAAACACTTCCTTCTCTCCTTCTCACCTGCCCCAGGGCATCTGCTGCTTACTATTCTCTTTTATCAGCTACTAAGAATACTATTACTCTACTACTAAGTAGAGTACTATTAAGAGCAGTTGATAAAAGGTGTTAAGAGTACAGGGGACAAGGCCAAAACCAGGCTTTGCTATACAGGATGAAAAAGGAAGGGGTAGAGTTAAGGTGCACAGGGGTATTTTTTTTCCTATTGCAGCTGGGAGCAGTCATTTGCTCCTGCTAAAAAATACCTTTCCCTTCCTCTTCTCCAGTGGCTATTACTTCCTCCCCTCTCAGTCCATTCACATCCACCAGCAACGTCAGGGAAGAGGTGAAAATGGGCTTATATTCTAGTAGAGATGTTCTTTCTTTCCTCAGCCAAAATAGATATCTGCCTAGTTTTCCCATGTACCTTGATCTGGCTGTACTTGAACTTGTGTTCATGCAGATGTGGAAGAAGAATCAAGTTCTTCTGTCAGTGGATGGTGCTTCAGGCAACAGAAATTTTGCTAGAAAGGAAAGAAAGGAAGTTTTTTGCTTTCTGTCACTGAAAATTATTTTTTTTTTCTTCAGGTAGGATCTGCTAGTTAAAACTATAAGCCACAGTAAAGACTTGCAACTCATTTTTTTTTTTTGTTGTAGCTATTGACATGGCTTTTACCTGTACCAGGTGAACACAAAGGTGGCTGCCAAACTGGGGAAAAAACTCTGTTTTGTCATATTTGTATGACAGTATTACCTTGATAGCTAAAAGGATTTTTGCTATCTTTTCAGAAGTTAATGTGTGGAGTTGCAAGATATATTTCTAAGTATAGCTGCTGTGATGCAGTTACTAGTTACATATTTCTGCTTAGAAAGCATAGTTTGCAGTTTATGATTTTATGAGAATCACAGATTTGATGTTCAAATACTGTTTATGGGCTTTGTGACTTCCTTAATGAGCAGCTACTTGTAGTGTTGATGTTGCAGAGGATTTCCACAAAATGGTCACGAAAGGATCCTCTTTTTTGGTTAAAATCATTTGCCACTTCTATGTATGCAAATTGGCTAAGCTCTCACTAGCAAAGTCGCTGGCATTCCATTCCTGTCTTCATTTTTTCTTTGTCCTTTTGTGAGGTGCTTTGGGGGACTGGGAGCTGAGAGGAATACAAGAGATCCTTTTTATCAAGCGCTGCTCATTTCGGTAGCTCACCCCTTCCAACACTATGCTATGAACAGGCTTTTATTTTATTTTTTTATTAGCATTTGCTTTCTAGGGAATTTATTTCCAAAGGCAGTGAACTTACTAAAATGGGCTGTCTTGTCTTACTAGCTTTGCCTCTGCTGTTTTGGAGAGGCAGGGTTCACAAGTGAAAGACATAGCTACAGCAAAATTGTACCAAGTGACCAACTGTAGCCCTGTCTTCAAGTAAAAATAGATTGGATAGACGGCTTGTGTTCTTTTAAAAAGAAGAGAAAAATGTGAAGGAGCACTTTGACTGTCATGAGGGTCCTCTGAGATTTGAAGGTCTAGTCTTCCTGTTGGTGAACCCGAGTGCCTGGGTTACCCCAGAGAAGAAAAGAAGGGTGCTGGACAATACCGAAGAGATGCATTAGGTGGGTACACATTTTAGGAGATTAAACAAGCATAGGCAGGAGAGGAATAGAAAATAATTGGATGGCATAAGGCCTGAAATTCTTTCAGTATGAAGTAGGAGAGCAACCTTACATCACACCTAATGGTTCTGGGTAGGTTTCAACAGTCTTAGCTCTGTCCAGAAGTACTGGTGGCAGTGCAGATCAGAGACCAACAATATGCCTGCATCCCTAACCTCACTTTTATGTTAAAGGTCTGGAATTTTTGGAGATTCTTGGCAAAAGACATCATCAGGACTTGTGTAGGTAAATATTGCCCATATAGTCAGCTCCTGTGTGATTCATGAGCCATGTGAACGTTAAGCAGCAGGACGGAAATGTAAAATAAGAGGCTACAGAAGCTGCCTGCAGGGCTCACTTCGATGATTTGTTTGTGCATTTTCCATAACACCTCTTTTAACAGTTTTAAAATTTGACCGAAACTGATACAGCTCACTAGCTGTCTGCTAGTCCAAGTGCAAAGGTTTTGGTTTTCCTCCAAAATTATACCTGTAAGTTAAATTAAAACTCTCAGTTGTATTAGATTCCTAAAGACAGCTATTCATGTTATGGGACTTTAAAGAGAGGAAGCAGAGCTTCAGTCCAGTTGATCTCATTGAACAATTATTTTCCTGAAAGTCCTGTTAGACACTGAAGTTCCTCTGTAAATCCAGCCCCTAAATATTGAGATTGCTCTTTTCTTTAGGCATAAGCTTCAACTTTAGCTCATCTTGCTATTCAGGACACTCTTTCATCCTCCTTTAATTGCCTACATTCAAATGTCAAAAGTATCAGTCCCAGAAAAGCCAGGATATTACTTCCAATATAGAATCTAAATGTACAGCTGAGACTGGCAATTCTCTGTTAATCCTTAAATGGTTCTAATGGCTCCTCCTTGAAAATTCTGTCTTGTAAAAAAGGTTCTTCTCCCCTTCTTCTCTAAGCATGATCAATATTCATTATCCATGTGTGGTGGGTTTTTTTGTTTTGTTTTGTTTTTTTTTAACACCCGCCTTCAGTAAATCTCACTGCTGTGTGGCCTGGAAAAAAGATAAAAACTTTGCAGCTCCTATGCTTGTCACAAACTTTCCTGTATCTTTCGGCATCAGAATATATCTGTCTTTCTTCTTACAGTACACCTTAGTAAATACTTTTAAATTAATGCAGGAGATCTAGCGCTACTCTTTTGTGAAAAATAACCACAGCTATAAAGGGGAATGGTGTTTATTTTCCTTGTACTTATCTGAAAAAGTCAGTTTTTCTTTTCTATTATTTCAGTTATGCTCATAGAATCACAGAATCACAGAATAGCTGCGGTTGAAAGGGACCTCTGGAGGTCATCTGGTCCAACCACCATGCTCAAGCAGGGCCACCTAGACTGGTTGCCCAGGACCATGTCCAGACAGTGGTTGAATATCTCCAAGAATGGAGACTCCACAATCTCTCTGGGCAAGCTGTGCCAGTGCTCGGTCACCCTCACAGTAAAAAAGTGTTTCCTGATTTTCAGGCAGAAATTCCTGGGTTTCAGTTTGTGCCCATTGCCTCTGGTCCTGTCACTGGGCACCACTGAAAAGAGTCTGGCTCTGTTCTCTTTGCCCCGCCCTTCAGGTATTTTCATATATTAATAAGATCTCCCTGAGCCTTCTCTTCTCCAGGCTGAGTAGTCCCAGTTCTCTCAGCCTTTCCTCATATGAGAGATGTCCCAACGGATTGTATTTACATGTGTTCTGTTCTTTTGTTAAAGCATTTTTGCAGTGTCAGTAAAACACCAGAATCGGAGTTAATTTTTCATTAAAAGAAAATTGAATGTGTATTTTTTCTATTATATGTGAAGCATAATTTGCTATTACTATGCCATCACTATTTTTTAAAAAAGGGCATGGATAATTTCAGTCAATTTATTTTTAAGCTAGCATTTTATTGCAGCCTTTTTTGCTTTTACAATAGAATAACTTTTTCTAAAAGTCTTCCTATAAATATGCTGTTGAGCTGGTGATAATTTTGTCTCCTCGATAAAAACACTGATTAATGTTAGCTTTTGATGTTCTGTTAGTCTTGAGTTCAAATTCTGTGTATGTAAGTTCGGAGATGTAAAAAATTGCAGTTCAAGCTAAAACACTTGTTGCTTTGTTTGTCCTGTTTTTTAATCGTGTGGATTCTAGTGTAAAACTACATCCATGGTGTCACTGCAGATTAATACCAAGACACAAAGGTATATATTTGTGTTTGTGCAAGTGGTGGTGGTGGTTTATATTATATACTAGTACACAGAGGTCTTCTAGATGCTGTAATTGCTCACATCTTGGTGTGTCCTTACTGTACAGTATAGTTCGAAATGATACGTCCTTGCCGTGTTTTGCTAGAAATGGTTCTAGTTTGCTCCCAAAATCCATGCACACTTTAAAAGCTCTCATCTTTATACTGGGCCTAATTCAGTCCTCTTTTTTTTTTTTTTTAATTGAGTCTTCTGGGAAGACCAGATATAATGCCCACATCAGAAACACTAACATAGCCATGGCGCAATAGCCTTTCTTCATCTGACAGGTCTTATTAAATATAAAAGAGATCTACAGATTATAACATATAATAATAATAACATGATATTCTGTGTTCCGGAGACTAATCAGTTCAGGTGAACATCACACTTGAAGATACAGCCTCACCTTCTCTGTATTGATGGAGTATACTTTTCCAGCTCAGCATTCTGGGAAGGATCAATAGCTAAATGACACTCCTCTGTGTGCTCAAACCCAACACTAGTTCAAATTCCAGGACTCTCTCCTACTTGCACTTTGTTTGCATAAAGTTAGATAGTTTGGGGGCTGTGAGGTCTGGTAATTCTCAGTGTGCCTAACTATGAGTACATTTTTCAAAACTGGTTACCCTCCAAGGCTGTAATAAGATTGAACAACAGGTAAATTTAAACAGAAGAGCTCTATGGTGTTGAGTAGTGACTATGCCTTGGTTGAGAACATTAAAGTTAGAGAAAGATCTACCCACCATCTTTCAAAAATTATGACTTGTGACACATTTGTTGTTTGTCATGCTCATGGCATCAATCAAATCTTGCAGTCAGTGACTGGAGTAATTATCTTGTCCAGCACCAGTGCTGTCCTATCTAATTATTTTAAGAGACTTTTTCAGGGTAAAAAAGATGTAAAATGTTTTAAATCACAATTATATGGAAACAAATGCTTTCACCAGTACAATGTCTTTAAGATGTTGTGCTTTTTGTTTGTAACACATTGAATTCTACCACCTGTTCTGCTACAGAGTCGCTGATTACTAATGCATACATACTTGTCTCCGTCATTACCACTTTGGCCAGAAATCTTTCTCTCTATCCCTCTACATGTTCTTCCTTTTTCTGCCAGTTTTATGTATTGTGTGAACACAGATTTTAAGTTCCCAGGAAGAAGCCTTCTGCTTTATGTTGCCTGCTCTACTCATTCTGCCATCTTTTGGTGATCTCCATACTCTGATATTTGGGTTTAATATTTTGTATTTGAGCAGGACTATTGTAAAAGTGTTTGACAGCAAATAAGATTATAATGTCTTCACAGAAGCACAGAATCACAGAATCACTACGGTTGGAAAAGACCTATAAGATCATCAAGTCCAACCATCAACCCAACACCACCATGACCACTAAACCATGTCGGCAATGCCACGTCCACATGTTCTTTGAACACCTCCAGAGATGGTGACTCCACCACTTCCCTGAGCAGCTTATTCCAGTGTCTCACCACTCTCTCAGTAAAGAAATTTGTCCTAATATCCAGGCTAAACCTCCCCTGGCGCAACTTGAGGACATTTTCTCTTGTCCTATCGCTAGTCACTTGGGAGAAGAGACCAACACCCACCTCTCTGCAACCTCCTTTCAGGTAGTTGTAGAGGGCGATGAGGTCTCCCCTCAGCCTCCTCTTCTCCAGGCTGAACAACCCCAGTTCCCTCTACTGCTCCTCATAAGACTTGTGCTCCAGACCCCTCACCAGCTTCGTCGCCCTTCTCTGGACACGCTCCAGCACCTCAATGTTCTTCTTGTAGTGAGGGGCCCAAAACTGAACACAGGATTCGACGTGTGGCCTCACCAGTGCCGAGTATAGGGGCACGATCACCTCCCTACTCCCGCTGGCCACCTATTTCTGATACAGCCAGGATATTCTTGCACAAAAGCTTTTAGCACCTTTCAAAAGGTATAAAGTCAATCTGTCCTACACAGCAAGCAAAATTAGTAAGTGTCTTCAGTTAGTTCCTATTTAGTGACTATCGGAGTAGAAACAGTGTTTGGCTAAGGTGTGGATGAAGGAAAAAAAGAAGAGGAACAATGATTGTAGCTGGGACATCATGTTAGTGGAAGCGCTGGAATTTTCTGCCATGAGGAAGAGGAGCCTTAAGCAGGAAGGAAATAGAAATCTGATTTCAGCATTTTGGGATTAGACTCAGTGCTCATTTGCCAGAAAGAACTGGCAACATTTTTAGAGTGCAAATGTGCATGGTACTGTACTGATTAGGAGGATCCTGGTCCTCCCAGCACTTTCATGTTAGGTAAAGAGAAGAAAAGGGAGGAATGCTGGAAGGCCTGTTTCATGGAGCCAAGTTAGGCTCTGTAGATGGAGACCAAACCAAGAATAGCTTGCTTACAGGTGGGGGGAGTCTGGTTTGTGAACAATAAAGTAGGTGTAAAAGTAAAATGAAGTGGAATTGTTTTTTGTTCCTACCTCTTACTATATCAATGTGAACAAAGGAAACGAGAAGGTATCTATCTCTACCTTTTGAGGAGGAAAGGGGGACAGTTTTACTGAATTACACATCCTGCCTTGTGGCTGGCATTCCTATTCCTATTGGGGTCTGTTCCCACATAACTATGCAGTTTTCCATTAAGGTTACAGGGCTGCCATCAGAGTTAGTATTGACAGTTCTGAGTCAGTAGCTTACCTGAATACTCAGTACAGGGATGCACAATAAGATCCAACGTAGTTGAAATTAAGGTACAGAGTAGGGGCTCACAGACCAAGCTTTGATGATGACTGACTGGCCAATTAGCTTTTGGAGAAAAAAGGAAATAAAAGGAGGTGAGCTGCAGTAGACTTCTGACTCTTGACTCAAGAGTGATCTTATTTGAATGTGTCAGGGGAGGAATTAAAAGTGCTGGGTTGGCTTGGTGTGGATGATTAAACAGTGATGATCTCTTAGGTTAGGGTGGTTTTTAGCTTGAGTGAACTTTAGCATTAATAAAGTGGGATTTAATAATGCAGTGATAGCTTGTACTGTAAGGATTTATGATCCTTCTCATTTCTTGTTCTTTTGGGTTTTGTACTCATTTGTCATCTCCCTTTTCTTCTCACCTACCCCAGTATGGGATAGAATTATTGGAACCTTACTCTTTCTCCACACCTTTTGCAGATTTTGGTCAGTTTACTTGGTTAAGGGGAAAAATACTGGTTTGGGTCTGTTGTTGTTTTAAGAGAGCAGTTTAATTACCTCTGTCTGCTTAGAGTTATTTTTCAAGCTTAATAAAGAGTATGTTCTCAGGGAGAATTATTTACATATCAGCACAGGTACTCTGATACCACACTTGTTTCTACCTACCTTGAAATCATGTGCAGTGCAAATTTCATTTGATTATATAATTCTGATTTCTAAATGTCATTTGAGTGCTTCCCACAGTGATTGATTTCATCACAGGATTAGGTAGGAACCTGGTTTAAAAAACACAGTTCTGTTTCATACTTATCTGCTAATTAATCATGTGTTTTGAAGAATCTTTATGCCAGCATTTCAAATACGCAAAATATTTTACATAAGCCAGAGACTAATTAGTGTACTGAAAATTGCATTTTCATAATGGTCGTGTTCCCAGAAGCTGGCCACTTGGAAACACAGATCTATCGTGGAAAATATTTTGCAACTTTAATATAGGGACTAGTACCAGCAAGAATGCAACAAACGATGCTTTTTGATTCTGTTGTCCACCCTTGCCAGCATAAGACTTCATAAAGCCTCTTCAGAAGATTTGGTGGCTAAAACCTAGCTATTGTCTCATCCTGAGTATTAGTTGCAAACATATGAAAAAAGGAGATGTCGGCTTTCATGTCTTCAAGGCCAAACCAGCCCAGTCTTTGTGCACCTACCAAGGAAAACACTCACATAGTTGGCAGTGATAACGACAACAGAAAGGAAGCATTAATTTCTTTGAGCAACATTAGAGTAGAGGACTCCTGCCGTGCTCACCAGTTACTTGCTCTGCACAGCTGCCTTCTCAGCTAGGGGCTCTAAACCAGCATGGTGTGAACAGACAGACATGACCATAAGGTGTTTGTTCATGATGGCTATTTTCTTCACAATGGTAGAAAGGTATTGTTCAGATAATACTCAAGATTTCTGTTTTCCGGTTGAGTAGTTCTTATTTTTCCCTATCACTGCATAAATTCAGTTGACTGAATGTGTCTTGACCGTGTTAGGGGCCTGCTCTTTGAATAGCTTTACAGAAAACAATGACAACACAGAGACATTCATCACAATACTGATGTGGTTTGTTTTTACTCAGACGTCTTTCCTCCTTCCCTCCCTTCTTGCCTAGTGTGCATTTAACGATACGCTTGGTCAAATTCTGCTCAGATGCCAGATGTAGGGCAGGGGAGGAAAGCACCTTTGAAACTCATGTTGATCAGCTAGAAGCTGTTTGGGCAGGGTAGATCTCTTGCTACTCAAGGTCTTTTTGCTAAGATCCACTTCCCTGAGAGATCAAACAGGGACATAGGAGATGGAATTTGGTCTCAACAAATACTAAGCATTTACACAGTAGCTGTATCCCTCTGAAGCAGTTACTTATATTCTTTACAGTCAATGAAGAGAAAAGAGTATTTCTAGGAGCTATTGATCTTTCATCTGAAATTCAGAAATCTACCTTCAGATGAAATGAGTTATGTCTAATAAGTTCTCCTTTTCTGACAGTGACAACAATAAAAGGAGAGTTAGCGGCGAACTCAGATGTAAATGTCTAAGTTAGGTGACACAAATCTCTCCCTGAGGCTGTTACTTGGGTATTCCTCCTTGCCATAGAAATCTTATAGTCTAAACAGTGGCATTTCTGCTCTTTGTATGAATAAGGTGTGGTGCAGGTGGTTGATTGATAGATATTCCTTTGGAAATAAAACAGCTGCTCTCCATAATGCCACTCACAGATGCTGGTACTCTAAAAGTTAGTGGAGAATGGGGCACTACTGAATAAATCTCCAACTTGCCCACCAAGTCTGTAGACAAAATATTTCAGGTCAGGCCAAGACATTTAAATGGTTAGGAAGGACCCTCTACCTTTGCTTCAATGTCTTCAAGTGTAGGCTGATCACATTGATCACATCCACAGAAAAGGACCTGGGGGTGTTGATTGACAGCCGGCTGAATATGAGCCAGCAGTGTGCCCAGGTGGCCAAGAAGTCCAAGGGCATCCTGGCTTGTATCAGAAATAGTGTGGCCAGCAGGACTGGGGAAGTGATCGTGCCCCTGTACTCAGCACTGTTGAGGCCGCACCTCGAATCCTGTGTTCAGTTTTGGGCCCCTCACTGCAAGAAGGACATTGAGGTGCTGGAGCGTGTCCAGAGAAGGGCAACAAAGCTGGTGAGGGGTCTGGAGCACAAGCCTTATGAGGAGTGGCTGAGGGAACTTGCGTTGTTCAGCCTGGAGAAGAGGAGGCTGAGGGGAGACCTCATCGCTCTCTACAACTACCTGAAAGGGGGTTGCAGAGAGGTGGGTGTTGGTCTCTTCTCCCAAGTGACTAGCGATAGGACAAGAGGAAACGGTCTCAAGTTGCGCCAGGGGAGGTTCAGGTTGGATGTTAGGAAAAAGTTCTTTACTGAGAGAGTGGTGAAGCATTGGAACAGGCTGCCCGGGGAGGTGGTGGAGTCACCATCCCTGGAGGTGTTCAAGGAACGTGTGGACGTGGCATTGCAGGCCATGGTTTAGTGGTCATGGTGGTGTTGGGTTGATGGTTGGACTTGATGATCTTACAGGTCTTTTCCAACCGTAGGGATTCTGTGAATCTGTGATTCTGAGTTTGGTGGGGAGAATCCACTGGATATAGTCACAGGTTTTGAGGGGGTGTGGGTATATATCTTTTAACTATACATATATTAAAACTAATTGATATTGAAGTTTTCTTTCTAGATGCATCATTTGCAAATATACATAAGCTTATCTACTGGAGGTTTTTTTGTTTTCAACTTACACTGGTTACCTTATTACACAGCTGGTGTTACATTGTGATGTGGTCTACAGATAGGATTTTTGATGGGTACCTGCCATTTATTTTAAAAAGTCTTTGCCTAATCAGATATATCCCATACCATCCTTGGAAACCACTTACTGTGTCACTAGAGGCTCAGACTTTGCATAGTATAGACAGCACAATACTTAATTAGCTGGTCTTCTAAATATAATTAAAGCATCCCCTTAACACTTTTTCCAAAAACAGTGGTGAGAGTAACTCCTGCAATCTATACTTAGGAAGAACTTCCCCTCCCTACCAATCCACTGTGATGTATATTTTCCTGAGCAGGCCAACTAACGCTCCTGCCAGGAAAGCTCTCTGTGTTTTTGTCTTGTTAATAGTGAAAAGGGTGGAAAAATATAAATAATGTGTATTGGCAAGATGTGAGAGGCAGCAACAAGGGCAGTAATATGAGCTTCAGGACACCCTGTTTAAGTTCCTTGCTCCAGTATGTATTCCCTATCTGTTTCTGAATGTGTCCTTTTGACCCAGATTGACTCAGTACATTTACTTTGGTAAATCCTGAAAAAACAAGCAAAATTGGTCCTAGTTTCACTTGGGGTTTCAGTTTCACTACAAGACTGTCAGACAGTTCTGGTTTCTGATTTCTAGCCAAACCTTAGGTAATATTCCACACCTCACTGAGATAGCTTGTTAGTACAGCATAAGCAGCTATTCTTATAATTGTTGCAAATCACCAAAAAAAAAAAAAAAGGTATATCAATAATCTTGTGGGGCACATCCTCTCAACACCAAACATATTCAGAAAAATAAAAACAAAACCCAAGAACCTTTCAAGCCTTTTGTGACTTATCCATAATGGTTTGTATGTCAGTATTTTCACTGTGATTTTTTTTTTCCACAGGGCTCAAACTTACCATTTGTTCTCATGCCTCAGTTTTCCTTACAGCCCTTTTGATATTAGTATTCAGAGTTCTTCACTTTTAGCCTGATGTAGGTGGATGAAAAGTGCCTTAGTGTATAAAGGAGCTGTATAGCCTGGCATTAAAATGCTCTGTTACATGCCAGCAGTGAACTTCATCTGCTCAAGAGGCAGGGAAAAAGGAGGAGAGAAACCATGACTGCACTGAGGTTACAATGCTGTATTGGGATACAGGTACACCTGGTGTGAGAGGGCAGTTTCCACAGCATTTCTGGCTGAAGGGCTGTAGTAGAGAAACAATACATTAACTGCATCTCTGCTAGTGATTTTTGTTGCATGTCTCTTTTAATTAGTTATACAGGAATAGATGACTACATTATAAAGAAATTAAGAGTCATTCTGTGCTATAAGAATAAAGAGTGTTTCTGAAGCACTTTTCTGTGCATATGACACTTCCATGTGCCCTGCAGATGTCAAACACAGAGTGGGCTCTGAATTCCTGTTGTTCTCCGGGTTTGGCTACAGTCAACCTGGAGATGCTGCAAAATGAACTGGTTTGGGATTGTGTTTGTAAGAGCTAGAAGCTGGTATGTGTTGTGCATCCAAACTGCTCCAAAACCTTGTGCTGGGGCTGAATCCTCACAGCAGGGACTGAGGAGAATATAAAACATATTCACATTTGTTGTATTTACAAAGAAATTGCGGGGAGAAGGTGGAAGTTCACTTTAAATCAGAGGCAAGGACATGGGGAGAAAGCCTTGTGAAGTGGTACGGAAAGGGTCATGCAAGAGAGCTCCAGCACCCTGTGAAGTCAGGAGAGCAGCACAACAGATCACGCTATCAGCAGAAGGCAGCTGATAAGCCCCAGTAAAGATGGGAAAGCACACATCACACCCCTGTTTCAGCCTGTGCCTGCTGGGAGGAGTCCTCCTCCTCCCCGAAGTGGCTGCAGATCTGGCAGGACTGCGGGGAAGGAGCCTTGCTCCCTCCCACCCAGCTTCGCTAACTCGGCTGTTGCGGTACCTCCGCTGCTTTGGGGGTTTTGCAGGGCTGAGTTACCCAGATGATATTTATTTTGCAAAATGTTGAAGATAATTGCATTGATATATAAGGACACAGATAGATCTTGGGTATGCATTTGTGTGCGTGTGTGTGTGTAATATTTTAAGCTGTCTGGCACATTAATTTAGCCACCTGTTCTAGCCTCTTTCTGCTGCACAAATTAGATTGTCTCAAGGGAGCCTATGCAGTTGATTGGCTCTGCCTCGTTACTAAGGCAACCCTTCTCCTCTCCACTATATGCTTTATAACTCAGATTCACCAGGCAAAAAATGGAAGGGAAAAAAAAATTGCTTCAGACCCTGGGGATACCAGTACTTAATAGATGCTCTTAGCAGACTTATTTGTTCAGACAAGAATACAGTTTCTAAATGTGGAAGATTGTTGAAGCAAGCAAAGTCAAATATAACAATACTGTATGAAGGGGATGATAAAGACCAAATTAAAGGCTTGTGCAAACACCGTATGAATCTGAAATTAGCTATACTGTGCGTAGTTGATGTAAAGGTATCATGACTGGGTATATCAGCAGTTGGCCCTTTGAAGGTCATCACTGATTAGGAAAAACAACAAAAACTCTTTATGTCAAAAAAGCCACAAATGTAGGGAGGAGTCCTTATGTCAGATTGGCTACAGCCCAAATGATACTTTATGTTCATTTTTCAGATCAAAATTATTAGTTTGTTCCTGCTTCCTGCTTTTAGGTGATTTGTATTGACTGAATGCACCACAAACGTGGTATACATTTTATGCTAGAACAAGGCATGATCTTGTCTTTGAAGAAGGGCATCTTGATCTCATTAGTTCTTCGACAAAAAATCTGGCAAAATTCTAAGCAAAATAAAGGTGACTATACTCAAGGATGGAAAACAGATTAAGGGAATCCTATATGCAAATAGGAAGCAGGGATGGACCTTTAAGCATTATGTCCCAACCTTTCCCTCAGGGAGTCGTGCTCTAGTGTGTGCATTTGTGTTTACATTAGCACAGGCAATGTGCACTTAGGTATAGTGTATGATTTACATGTGCATCTCTTTATCTTGTGGCCAGACGCAGATAATGGCCTCTGTAATTTTATGCTGAGGGGATCAAGTGGAGTGTTGTTTGGACATTCAAAAATCTATGCGTAGATAGAATTGCAGTGACGCTTTTCCAAGGGGGTAGATTTGTTTATAGGTGGATTTAGATGCTTATATCTCAGGGGAAGGCTCATACACTGTAGCTATTCACAAATAAGAAAAAAAAAAGAGGTGAAGAAGTGCTCAAGGAAATACAACAGGTTGGATTTTGGGGGAAAGGGCTTGTTTTGCAGCCTATCAAATAGCAAAATCCATCCTCTGTTACCAGATGTGCTAGTATCACAGGCACCATCCAGCTGAAAGTAGAAGCCCTGACAAATGCCACTGCATTTGGATTTAGTGAGGAGGAATACCATCTTTCTCACATTAGTTTATATTCTGACCCTACTAAGTGGAGGTTGCCACTAACATTGCCCACATCACAGTGCTTCAGAGTGGTCACCCCTCCCTTACCATGTATTCCCTAGCAATCAATATATAAGACAAATGATATGTAACTCCTAATGATACCCTGAAACACAAGATTATCTTATTCTTTTATTTGCAGTAATGCAAGTGGTACTGACCATAAGAAACTCAAGTCTTGTTAAAACTTAGTCGCGGAATTTGATGCAGTATCCTTTCCATGCTAGGCTGCACAGAGAAATGTGTTTTTATTTGTTCAGAAGACATTATGAGCTAGTTTTAATAGGACCTTTCATTTCCATTGCAAGCCAAAGTAAATAAAATGTTAGTGGATTCAAACTACTCTAATATTCCTCTCTCAGTTTTCCACACATGTAAATTTGACTTCTCCTGCTCACTTCTGCTTTTATTTCTTTCTGTTTAAAGTGGGTTTTTTTAAAGCACTAAGAAGAAAATATTTTGAATGTGGATGATATTCTGCAACTTGCTCAGTTTTTCCTGAATTTATCACAGTGTTAGGTTTTGTGGATTTCTTTATCCTTGGCTGTAGCTCTGACAATTTGAGAGACTCAAACCTTGAACACGGTAATTGAAAGCTTGCTGTCTTTTGGCATTAGTGGAATTTTTTATCATCTTGAATTAGTTTGCTCATTCTATTTTTAAAAAGTTAATTTGTATACGGGAGGAGTACCTTCATTCAGGCAATTAACTGTTAGTGCCAACAGGTGAGGGAAAACAAATATGAAACTGAATTTTGAAATGCTAGTGTTTTGCATGAAGGATTATGATCCTATACTACTTGATATTCCACAAGAATAGCTTAAAATTTAATGTTTTAATTGTCATTCTAGAACACCTACATTTTGTTGATTAAAGCTGCATCTCGTAGATGGTTTTAATAGTTAAACTGGTTGGTTACATCAGGGCAAATAGACTTTATAATATAGCTGCCTCGTGAAGTATGCTTCACTTGCGCCTGACCAGAAGTCCTTCTAGAAGATCCAGTCGTTATCCACTCTAATTAACAGTTTAAGGCCATCTTCAAGGGGTTATGACATTTCTTTTCTAAATGTTATTCAGCATGAATATCATAATGTTGTTATCGTACATAGATGTATATGCACTTCCAAATTTCTGGAAAGACATTACTTTTGATAGCCTTGTATTATGTCTATTGGCATATGTACATTCAATGTTGCACATGTTCTATAAAATATAGGATTTTCAGTATTACTTTCTCCATCTTTTCTGGTCTTACTAGCTTCTGCTGCCTTTGTTACTCTTACTGTCCTGGTGGTGGACTGTGAGCTGTTGCTGTCCATCTCCCTTTCTGCCCAATTCCTTACACCTTCTCACTACATAGTTGAATGAGTCCTTGAAGCACGAATGTGCAAGCTGATCTGGCACCTAGGGATACACAGAGATTCTTGGCACCCTGCAACAGCCTTCACTTCCTTTTCTCTTTGTTGTCCTGCTTCCTCTCTCTGACTGGAGCTGCTGCTGCCGCCTTCTTTTCTCTTCCTCTCCTTCCTTCCCTACACCTTTCATCAAGTCCATCCAGCAGATTTTCAGACGTTTACTCTCCAATCCAACCACCTCATACAAGGTTGATGTCTTTGTGGCAGGATTATCAGGATTATTGTTTCAGTGTCGTTTCTCAGCACTATAGGTTGCTGTGCTTGCACTTTTCTCAACAATAATTCTGGCAGTCAAACTCCTTGCATAGCCTTCGCCAACCTCTGTTAAAAAAAAAAAAAGACAAACAAAAACAAATAAAAAATTATGATCTACCAGAGTAGCATCACGTTCTCCTCTGCTTCTGTGGAGCAGTAGGAAGAGCGTAGTACTGGCACCAGTGACAGATGTATTATCTGGGTTTGTTTGGACTGGAATGAAGTTGACACTTTCAAGATCAACAAGAACACAGGTCCAAGGAAAATTAATTTCCTTTGAAATTTCCAGTAAGCAGCTTCAGAAATTATTTGCTTTCCAGCAGGGCTATGCTGTATTTGCTTACTATGTTAAAATATAGACTAAGGGTATTTAGGAGTTAGACACCTTTTTCCTGAGGTTTAGCATGTTTGCATTCCTGTAGATAACATAGTCGCCTTTTCAGTATTCCATCATCAATAGAATTTTTTTTCTCCACATATGCATTAATGAAAAGAGTAGGTGACTACAGCTATACTTTTTGCCTAATGAAGTAGTGTATGTCAAATCTGTGTTTGCTGAGCTTCTAATTAACTGAACCCCAGGAAGTTGCCCATCAACTTCAGAAGAATACAGAAATGCCCTTACTACAGAGAAATTTTGTTTTAAGGCTGAATTTCAACTCTAGTTCTGCTTTGAAAGTAGAGCAAAAAAAGCTTTACAAAGTTAGAGGTGACTGAAGTTCACTATGGATTAGAAATGAGAGTCATGTGGTAGTAACTGTAATGATGCTATTTTCACAGAATCACAGAATTACGGAATCATTAAGGTTGGAAATAACCTGTAAGATCATCAAGTCCAACCGTCAGCCCAACACCACCATGTCCTAACAGGCACACCATCTATGTATAATTTCTAGTCTGAAAACTTCATTAGGAGAAAAAGCTGACAGCTACTTTCAGGAAAGTATTGAAAGTGGACCACTGCCGGATATTTTGGGTGACTAAAGCAGTAAATGATGACTGTTAGACATTTCCTCTGTATATTCAGTAGAGGAGGATTTATCCACAACACTAATGCAGTTTGTAAAAGGGATGTTTATTATACCAATGTATGCATGTTACACTATCTCTTAACCTGTCCATGCCAGAAAAGGCTGTAAATCTGATTGTGTTCCTGATTCCTTGGCAAATACATTTAATTATGGATGAAATATTCTGATTACTTTGCAAAGTGCAGACTGCTAGTAGAAGTCTGAAGGACAGCTGGAACAGCTGAGCAATAGGTGTGCTGTGCTTATGAAGGTGATGCAGCCTAGCAGTGTGGAAGACCTCACTGTGGTATCTGTGGCTCCACAAATGTGGGGAAAAGGAAGACAAGCAACTTGAACTGGTGGAGAAAAGTCTCTTGGGAGGCTGTGCTTGGGGATGGTAGCAGGAAGCAGGTCCGACTGTGAAACTCTGTGATCCTGGGAGGTATACACAGGGAAATAATAGGTAGGAGAAGACTTCAACCGCTGTAAGCAATGTTGCTTGGAGATACACCAAACCACGAAGTCCAGTTTTATTGTTCACATTTTACAAGGGGTATCAGATGACTGACGGATTGTAGAGAGAACTGCAGAAACAAACGTTACATATAGTGTCCCAAAGAGCTCAGTCAGCTTAACTTAGTCACAAGGGGATATGGTGGTTTAGAGTTAGGTTAGAAAGCTTGGACTAAGCTTGGAGATTCAGCTCAGAAAGTCAGAAAGGAAATCTGTAACTGGAAACTGAAAACAGTTATTAAAATGAGAACAAATAGGTAACAGCATGATTAATTTCCATGGGGAACAACTATTCTGTCTCTTAATTTCATCAAGGCATGGTTTTGAAGAGAAGTCCGTGCTTTAATCAGTTATATATTATCGGGCTCAGTATAGCGCAAAGTGATATGTGCTGGCCAGTTATATGGAAAAGAGCAAGTTAGATATGTTGTTCCTTTCAGACTTTCCATTCAATGAATATAAATTCCCTTCCATAAGGGTAAACTGAAAATCTTTATTTTCTGTGGTAATGAAGATGCAAATTATCCAAGTTCCATTTCCAGTGATCTTAAATTAAATCCAGTTTAGCATTAGCAATTCTGTGATTTTTATCAGAGAATTAATGAGTCACCTTGCAGAAATCACTCTTTTTCAGAGAGTACTGTGTACCCCAAGGAATAAAAAGATGCATCAAATATCAGAAACGCTTTTCCTCCTGCACACTATTTTTATGTAGCAGTTTCATGTAGTTCTGTCTTATGTAAAATGTCTATCTTTTTATCAGAGGCATTTACTGTTTAGCAACACAGAACTGTAAAGAGACAGGGACAGAGCCCCTGGCTCAGGGTCCAGTTACCTGCTGTTATATCATTCCCATAATGTGATCAAAACTACCTTGAAAAGGTATTTGTCATGTTTCTTGCCCCTCCACTCCAATCCTATGGGGAAACTGTTGTACAGCTTTGTTGTTCTGTTATCTGGAAACCGTCTAATTCCCAGTCAGTCTGCAACCATTTCTTTTTGTGTCAACATAGTCTTTTAACTTCTCTCTTCCTTGTGCTTGATCACTTGATGCATCTGTAGAGACCAATCAAAGACCTCGCCTATACAATGGTTTATCCACTCTTGGAAACACATCCTTTTCATGAATAACCTGAATACATACATCTTCAGGTACATGGCCAATCCGAAGTGCACACAGCACAGCTGGGTCTTAGTAATGTCTAGTATACTTACATAAATATTCCTCTAAGTCTATTGGGAAATACCTCATCTAATTTGTGCTAAGGTGCTGAGATCACACTTTGCTCTATACTGGCCACGTTACAGTCATCCTTGAATTTATGTTCTTCAGATCTTATTAGCTGACGAGCTCTGGCTGACAAGTGCCCATAACCACTGTGTGACATGGCTTTTGGTGCAATTAAGTACTTCCTATTTCCTTTCCCACTCTTGCTAAGGTAAGCTCATTACATTTTGTCATCTACTAATTTCAGTAGCAAAATCTTACTTTAAAAATCTAGGTGAAGAGTAAAACTATTAATGAAGCTTGGGTTGTGGCACTGTAAAAAAGTGAAGATCTCTGTGAACAGGACTGAACTGTGTGTTGAAGCCATCCAGAGAAACATTTGCACCACCTTTGCTACCTGCATTCACCTTGCAGCATGTTCTTCCTAGTAAAACTGTATGTTTTTGTTGGTAAACTAGGAATTTTCTTTCAGAAGCAGCTGCTGTGGTTTCCCCCTTTATCCAGGTCCTTGCCTACCTTAAAAATCTTATCTATCCCATAATCCACGGTTAATAGCTGATTCTTTCCCCTACACTGCAGTGTTAAAACCTTTAATGAAGTTCAAGTGAAATCTTAACTTCCTTGATTTTATCTAAAGATTGGTTATTTTATCGGACACACTTGCATGCACTAGCATGTTTCATCATATTCTCCATGCCATAAAATGCTGTTTTTCTTCAAAACTTGCTTTAAACCTTACATACTAGGGAAGCTACTTTAGTTGTCTTGTAGTTGCAAATTTATTATGTGTAATACTTTTGGGGGGCTTTACCAAAATGCAGGAAGCTTTGCTTAACCTGAGTCCTATAGTGCTGCTTCTCCTTCCACATTTAATGGGTCATTAAAAATTCTGGTTTCCCAATTGCCAGGAATATGTACCAGTTCTTCCAAGACTTTAAAAAAATAGATTTTCATATCCCTCTGTCTCAATTTTAGCACACAAAACTTCTCAGCTTCATTTCCACATCAGCTTTGATAATTCCCATGTTGAGGCATATGTTCCCACAGACCATTTTATTTGTGCCCCAGGTTCAGAATTGCTCTTGTTTAAAAGCTGAGGCAAAATGTTCACTTACAGTCATTCATATATTTTCTTTAACTTTGTTGTCATTGCATAATGGCCTATCTTCCTTTTCACCTTCTTAATTCATGTTAATGATGGCCATTTTGCTGATTGTTTTTAATATTCTTAGCATGATGTAGTTCTGGCTAACTTCTACTGATTCATAGTTTTCTCCTATACTTTTTGAACTCCAGGGTAAAAGTATTATTACTTGCCATTTCTCTGTATTTTTGCCTACTTTTTGCATGGTAGTTATTCATCCTGTATTCAGCCCCTCCTTGAACAGTTTTTCATTTGTAGGCAGCTTCCAGAAGAATGTTTGTACTTTCTATTTGAAGAATGGAAGCCTGAAGTTTAAATACTTGAACTCTTCAGTCTCCTTAATTTCTCAGTGTGCTTTTTCCCAATAAAGTAAATTGAGTTATAGGCATGATTAATTTTTTTCATGACTCCATTTAAGGCAAAGGAAGTTCAGGTCATGATCACTGGATCCATAATTATTTTTCTATGCCTGGAAACATACCGTTTCCTTAATTTATTTTTTTAAAACTTAAACTAGCCTCATTGTTTGTTGTTTATTTCTATTATCACACCGATGCTACTTGTCTTCTCTAGTTTTCCAAAACAAGTTTCTCAACCTCGGGTAGTTCTCCATATTATTTACATTGTCAGCTCTACCCTTGTCTCCATTTGACCACAGATTCTAGACCAGACATCATGTACTGTTCCAGAAGAATGGATCCATGGTGTTACAACTTACTGCTTTAGTTTACAGTATCATTATCACAATGCTGTTTCCATTGCCATAAGTTTTTATACATTTTTTTCTGAATTCCATGTAGTTTTCACCAGTTTGAGTCTAGTCTAATATACTATTCTGACACATCCCTTTCAGTCCTACAGTACTGCATACTTATGGGACATGTATATATTTCTAGTGATTCCCTTTTATGGCTTAATTTTCCTGCACTGGTATCTCAACATCATAATTTGGCTTTGACATCATCCAAATTTTTAAGTGGATTAAGCACAGTATTTCATTGCCTATATAACTGACTATAGACACTTTAAAATGCTTTTCAAAGAAACATAAATGTATTATGGGAAAGTGGTCTTGCTTTGCCAAAGCCATTACTTGGAGTTACATCAAGTTCATTTTTTCATCTTGTTGTCAAAAGAAGCTGTGGAAAAATTCTCTGTACTGTATAATATATCTGTACTGTATCTAACAGAGTCCAGTTTGGTGTCTCAGATATAGTCAAGAATATCTTTCCGAACAAACTAGGAAACATCTCTCTCCTAGTCTTCAGAAGCACAGGGCCAAAGTCAGACAGGGACCTGTTCATCAGGTATGGATCCATTTACTCCCTAAAGCTTGTTCTTGGGTACAGAACTCTCATCCATAGAATGTATGAATGGCCTTAGACCTTGAATGAGAAATAAATGCGAAGACCATCTTTGACCGGGCTTTCTCTAAATTTCTGTCATATTTTTGGCTTATTTTTCAGATGTATTTAAACATTACTTGGGGTTTTTTTGGGTCAGAGTGGTTTTTGGATGCTACTGTTCCATATAAACACCTAGAGACAAAACAATGGACACAGACCGTAATTTAATACTGATACACTGTAAGAGTTAGGCAGAGTGATTTAATTAAATTCTAGTGGAAAGGTACTTAACCTTTTTTTATTAACCAGAAATTTATGCACAAAATACAAAGACAAAGGCAGTTTGCATCAAACACTGACTTCTTTTAACTAAAGAGCTGTGGAGAGATTGATTGCATTTGCTTAAGAGGAAGCAGTGCTGAAAATGTCTTAATTCAAGTGGCTTCCATTTAATTGTCAAGTGACTCCAGAAAAGGAAGAACTAGCTGAGCATAAATGAGGCTCATGCAATCCCTGTGCACTGCAATAATTGTTCCTAAGAAACCTTTGTTTCTGCTCCTTCCCAAGGGCCCATGTTCGTAAATTGCAGTGTGCAGGAGATTCATACATTGTAAGTAAATTGACCTTATTGGTTTGTTGTCTAAATATCCATATCCGTATCGAGAGAGAAACAGAGAGACAGAGAGATTTATAAGTATATCCCTATCCAGCACTCCCTTGACCACAGAGGGAGAATATTTCAGCTGCGTGAGGTGGTTATCTTTCTCAGAAGCCCAGCATAAGCTTACCTGTCAGCCACATTTTCTTTCACTGGCCACAGTTACTAAGGAAACCACCTCATCTGTGTGAGGGCATTGTATATGCCTCTTTTGGGGGCTTGAATTTGGGACTACAGCCAGACACAACTTGTAAATTGAAGACTGTACTGCAGCTTATTTAACCCTTGATGTGAACAGAGATATGTTACGTAATATGATTATTTTCTGCACAAGGGAAGCTGCTGAAGGCAGACTTCTTCAGCAAGGGAGTGCCAAGAAAAGCTCCCTCCTTGCCAGCTCTGAAAGAGTGGTCAGCAATGCAAGCCACAACCTATGGGACACTGGGAAGAGACTGATTTAAGTCCACTTGGAAAATCTCTGATAAAGTAGTGCAAAAAGCATAAAATGTTAATCATAAAAGGTACCAGGACAGTAATTGCAACAAAAATCCTCATCCTTGTTGAAGTTTTACATATGACATGAAATGAGCTGACAAGTTTGGGAGTATGATTATATATGAGCTTGAACTATCTCTGGTTTCTTCATTCAAATCATGTCACTGATCTACAAGCTCCAGTGATTCAAAATGGGGTGACTTAAGAGATCACTGTTGCTGCTGTACATAGCTATTGATTTAAAATGCCTTTGTCCTCACATGAGCAGAAAAAACCCTCATGATTCCAGTGAAAAGCATCCTTTAAGCACTACAGAAGTATGTACTGATGTGTAGCCTAGTAAACTCTTAATAAAATCATGTTAAATATTAAATATAGAAAATTTGCATCTATGAATACCTGAAACACTGACATCTCTGTCTAAAAGGTACTGTGCTAACAACAATATTACTGAATTAGTTGATGGGTAGTTTGGAGGACCATGTACAGAACTCAGACTTTGCCTTAATGAGCTCCATGGGGGTGAACAATGCGGGCTACAAATATTACTGGTACTGGTAGGGGCAAAGGTTGGGCTTAGAGATAGGGTGTACTAATCTGAGACCCTTCTCAGGAATTCCAGCGTTAACTCCCTTTGCTTTACTATATGACTTTGGAGGCAAAGTCCACAAATATTTTTGGACTCCAACTCCCATACAGGTAAAGGAGTTTCTCACACATTTCAATGGAAGTTCAATGCTCAGTAGCTTTATGGACCTGCCACGTAGTCCTTTCTGCTTTTTTCCTTGCCTTACAGAGAGGCCAAAGAAGTATTTATCACTTCTAATTAATGTAGATAGTTAATGCCTGTTTTGCTAATGGCGTTTTGTTAGAATCCAAGAAACTCCTGATCTTCTTAATATCCAGCTGGCTGAAATACAAATTATTCTAGCTTCATTTTGCTTCAGATTTCTGAATCGCACAAGAGAGAGACACATGGTTCTTGCTGTATTCTTAAATAAATGTGGGATGTTAGGAAAAGTCTTTTGGGATCAATAATCAAAACAGGTAAGTATAGACAGTACTGGGATTTACTGCAGTTATGAAATGGGAAGGATTGATGACATATTTAGCTCTTAAGCTAACCTGAGCCTCGTAAATGTTCACACTGGTACTTAAGCAATAGTCAAAATGGGACTTAGTACTCAGCAAGTCAAAGCTCTTAATGGTTAGCATGCGTGCAGTCCCCTTGAGGAACCTGCAACATCTGTTTATACGTATGAGTGAAAATAAATATACATTAAATCCCTTTCTCCTGCCTTCTCTCTAATTAGATGGTAACTCTCGAGGGAAGGGATAGACTCTTTTGTGTGCTCGTACAGTGACTAGCACAATAGGTCACCGATCTCAGCTGTGGCCTCTGTCTTCGCCACAGCACAACGGTAGTCTTCATGAGAGTGAGTATTTCAGACTGACCTTTCAACATAAATGGAAAAGAATTTTAATGACTGTAAGCAGATTATATGTTTACATTCTCCTCCTTTCTGCATTTAAAACCTGCAGTATTTAATATACTAGCTATTTCTAAAACATACTATACAGCTTGCATATAAGGAGCAGCAGACAGAGCACGCCAGTAGACTGCTGGACTGAAATTCCTCTTTGGGCTCTGAATTTCCCTACCACTTTCAAATGTAAAATCCAGCTGTAATAGTCTCATCTGATTCGAGAAAGAAGATAGCTGAATGAGCTGTACAGCCAGATGGTCACTGTTTACTTAGGTCTTTCCTTCATTCCCCATGGCTAGGAGATTTACAAACATAAATAATTAAATCAGTTTCATTTGAATTTTGCTATTCATAGGACTTGCATCCAGAACTTAATATATTCTCTTTATATTAGATACAAGTGATTATAATCCCCTCTAGCCTTTCCCATTTGTGTTTGCTCTCTTGCTTGTTGTGTGGATATATTCTATATGGATCACTTGGAGCTAAATGTACAAGACTGCAGATGCATTTATGGGAGCACAATGGAGGAAGGGAAGGGTGGTGCAGTCACAGCAGATCCTCAGCTTTCAGAAACAGATGAGTTGCTGCAAATACTTCTGATGCCTGCAATATGTGCTCAGTGTAAACAAGCAGTTCTGTGAGCAGCTAATGAACTAATGAAGCCAGATTTCCTACAGATTTCTGTCTCTTGATTGACTTTTTAACTGAGACACGGTTTCACATTATGCCTAAAATGTTCTAACTGCAGAGCATGCCAAAAGAGGCAGTCCTGGTTTCTTTACTCACTTTCAACTGCGCATTACCACCCCATCAGATCCAGCAATTACATGGCCTCAAGGTGAATTTGAAACCTAATTAATTTGTGTGTGTGTGGTGTTACTCCAGCTGGATCAATGAGCTGATTATCTCTAAGATCAGTACCCCTCTGTCAAATTTGAAATTTAGTCAATAAGCTCTAAAGATTTTAGACAAGAACGTGAATATGTCTGCAGTTATATGCATGGGTTTGATGTTTAAGTGGTATGACTGTCTGCTGCAGCCTAATTTTTAAAGTAAAGTTGAATGTAGAGTTAATACAGTAAATGTGTCTTTGAAATGTCTCTATAGCCTACAACCTGTGACAATTCATGCCAGAGAAGTACAACATGTAACACTTCAGGAAAGTAAGGACATGGTTAACTATGCTACAATTCAGGATGCTGATAAGCAACACATCAAACCTCCTTGGTGGGATCCCTATCATTTTCAGGGAATTAAGTGGTATACATTCACTGCACTTTGATGAAATGAATATGTAAATGTCACTTGTAGGATATGTCAAGACGTTATTTCACTTGACGCACACGTGCAACAGGAGCTGTTGAAAAGAGTTTGTATTTATTGTCATGCCCACAGTAAAATCAGTACTAGCATCTATGTTGATGCAGTCAAAGTGATCAGCCAAAGCATCTTCAGGAAAATCTTAGAGCAGGAATGACCAGCTACTCTGAGGGTGAGAAATGACCTTTGAATCATCTACGGTACTCACTAAGCAGAAAAGCAGACAAGTGTCTAAACTTTGATGGATTTGGTTGATTTATCTGCATGTGTCTCAATGAACTATTACACTGGTTTCAGCAAATGCCCTCAGAAATGTTGCTGTGTATGTGATACATGATGTTGACCTAAGGTAGTTTGGGAGACACTGCTTTAAGTGCTTTTTCTTTGCATTTGGAGGTGAAGCAGAAAGGGTGTCTGGACTATATGCAAACGTGCATGCTGATGTATTAACATCTGACACTTTATTAACTCTGGTCCTTATTCCCTGGCCACTTCCTATCTTCTCATGATGTTTGTGTCATGCTCATCACTTGCTCTGGTAACCATGAGGCCGGCTCATTGTTGTACTGGTTATCCTAGGTAGGTGTTCACCTGGAGAGCTGTTGCCTTGCTTCTTCTTTGGCTCCTGCTGTAGACGTGCGTGGCTCAGCCATTGCACAGTGCAGCACAAACGGCGTGCCTTCCCTGTCCAGTTCCACTACCCCTCGCAGACCGCACATCCGTGTGCTGGTGTGTGTGTCGCAGTCTGCTGTGTAGCACAGGCTTTGGGAAGCTGAATGCACAGCAATTGTCCAAAGCTGACAGTTTTGAGGCCTGACTCAAATGTCAATTTTTTTCTTGGCAGCTACGTGACAGCTTGAGCTCTTGGGACGCCAGGACTTTGTGCTGAGCTGATGTGCAGAACATCAGGGCTCTAATCGCTGCTTTGCTGGTGGACTGCTCTACGGCCTTAGCAGAATCGCATTGGCTCTATTTCAGCATCTGCAAAATGGATGAAGTGGAACCCAGTATTCTTCTTAAAGCATTTTGATCTGTGTGTGATGTGGGCTGTAAAACAGCTGAGCCAAACCACCGTGACACTTACAGTAGTTCTGATATACCCTTCAACTTTTCTCGCAGAGCTAGACTGGGGAAGCAGGTATTTTGCTGGGTAGAGTACTAGCACAAAGACATTTGCCATTTTGCTAATGTAGTTTAAATTTAATTTGGTGAACTGATGTAGGCAGTGGCAAAAAAATAGCTTTTTTGATAGTATAAACCATATCTGCACTAGAAGTATTTGGCAGAGTTATGCTAGATAACCCTTTCTAAACTACATACAGATACAGGCATATCAGATACAGCATATCAGCTGCTCTTCACCTTCCACAACGCCGTGTCTGAAAGGCATCATTGGTGCTTGTTATAGGTTACTGTTTCAGTATCATATTTGGGTCTGTATTTTACTCCCATTTTCATCTTGATAAGCAGAGCTGTCCCCTTCCAGCCTTCACTTCACCTCCCCTTTCTTCAGCAAGATCAAACAACAGTCTTCCAAGTACTGGAAGGCATTTCAGGAGGGCCCGAGGCTGGGGAAAGGTATTGCCTGCTGGAGTTATCCACTGCCCTCTTCTCTTCACGTCCCTATGAAGGTATATCACATGGTAAACATTAAGTAACATTTTAATATTGGACTGTTCACTTTTTACTTCTTGTGGTAATAATCTCAGTGATAGTTCTTCAGTATTATTTTACAGAATAAATTTGCTTTAGTTTCTTGTGAGGAAGTTGAAGGTGGCTGCTTTGGGTACTCTTTCTAGCTTGGGAAATAAAAGCAGACTAGCACATGTATCTGTGCTATATTATTTGCCCTGCTGAGAAAAATGCATTTTAGATCTACCCTGAAGAATATTAAGTGATAGCCAGGCTTCCAACCCTTTGCTTATATAAGCAATTACATTTAAAATAGAAATGCCATAGGATTTTTCTAGGTATAATATAAATAAAGGCCAATGACTTTCTGTGGCTCTTGCTTTCCCAGTCAAGAAGATTTACAGAGTACCATTTTGGGAATTTCTCTTATTAATATTAATTTTTAATTTTAAAATGTCATTTGATTGTGGGCCAATAACTGACACCACAATATTTGATGCTCTGAGGAGACTGCTTAAAAGAGAAAATAGAAAACAGGGCATTAAAAGATGGCTGACTGAGAATAATGCTTTTCATATCTCCTATTTCACAAAAAAAAGCCCAGCTCAAACCAACCACATGGGTAGAGCATTTTTGTGAGAAACTGCTATCATACATTACTGCCTATATACTAATGTCCAAGGGTGCCAGGGCAGCAGTTAAATCAGAAAACAACAAAAACCTCCAAACATTCATGTAACCCCACAGAAACAGCATTCAGTTCTCTCTTGATATTCATGAAAAAAATGTCAGTATATGGTTAAATATATATATGGTTAAATAATCATCCTACTCTTTTAAAATCCAAAGTCCTCACCCAGCTCCATCCCAAGTACATGATCTAGACATTACATGATCTAGACTACAGAATTCTGGAACAAATAAAATTTTACATGTTCATACTGAGAGGCAAGCAGTGGACATTTCTATGTTAGCTGGGTTTTGATGGCACCATTTCACTCAACATCTCTGACGCTACATGCAGATCATCTTCTGTTCTTGTCAGGGAAGTCTAATCTTTTGCTTCTACAGAGATCCTTATTTTTGTTTCAACTGTAGGATATTCATTTTTACAGACATGAATACATCTTTTTAGCAGTTATGTTTTGTTCTGACAGGGAGGTGCCCTACTTTAGTCTTAGGGGTCCAGATAAGTTGGCTTATGTACGCTTTGTAACAGCAAATCCCATATATGAAAAGAAAAATGCCTAGGGGTCATTTTACTTCTGTCAGGTTAAAAACAGCTGTCTAACAGCACACAGCAGCTTTACACAGGAGTTTAGGACAGGAAGTTACTGATCTGAAATTAATGGGGAGGACACAGATTGATTCTTTGTGCGTAAGCAACCCAAAAGGGTAATAATGAAAAAAAAGAGAGAATCCTACACATTTTGCTGGCCCATACAGAGAAGGCTTTTGGCACTCAAAAGGAGTTTCCTTGGGAATTAATTAGAAAGATCTTTTTAGCTTCTGCATGGGAAAGCAGATGAGGTGACTGGGCCACTTCGTCTTCCTTGTCAGGCTGTTTTCATGACACATAGGTGAATAACCTGACTGAGAGGCATTATTGGCTACAGCCAGTAACTTTGCTACATATTTTACCCTGAAGCTTGCATGACCTCCCTTTTTATTTTAGAATTTCTACACTATTGTTTATGTGCTTAGAGGCAGGGAAGAGATTGTTTGTTGATGTTTAATAATAATCTACTACTTTTGAAAATTTTCCTTTTATCATTCCAGCTTGCTGCCTTTCATGTGTTCATGCTAAAAAGTGTGGAATTATAAAAATGCAGTTAATATTGCTTTTACAAATAAAATACAGAACTATTGGCTACATGGTGCATAAAAGTGTATTTGCTGTTAGCATATGTGTTTTTAAATCCGTTGATATGGAATATAGAGAGTATGCTGTTGAGAATTTATTTGCCAGGAAAATAGGATGGCAAATGGCATGGATTAAAAAATGGATTATATCAATTCCATTTCTGTACAAGTGCAGAAGACAGTTTAGAAGGTTATATATACCTAAGGTTAGCAAGATCTGTTCACTGTCTCAAGGTAAATGCCGGTATCTTTTGAGGAAGCTATGTGTCACATTTATTAGTAATCTTCCTCAATCTGTGCATGTCAGAAAAAATGCCTGGTGAATTCAGTAACTCCATCTATACAGTGAGATTTTGTTAGCATTTGAATTCTATTTGTCAATTGTTACCAACTATTTCAAATATACTTGCAATTTATTGCAATCATCCTGGAAGCACCACCTACGGGAGCCAAACAATCCAAATATCCATGCCATGAACTGGAAAACTGGAGAATTGTTAAGGGCATTACCTTAGCTTAGGATTTAAAGGAACTTGCTGTACATCGGTTCAGGCTACAAATAATATAGGTAGGAACCTTAACATTTAAACCATGCCCAGTTTAATTAGCATACATGATCCTTATTTTTCCACTTCAGAGTAGTAACAACCAAAAACAATTGTTCAGAATCCTAGATTTCTCTTGTTTCCAGTTTTATTGTCTGACCAAGTTTGTATAGTGTTCCTTGTGAATTTTGCTATCAAAGTTTTCAGACTTTTAAGCACTGACAGTAGTACAATGGTGTATCACCTACTTCTGGCAACAAACAAAAATTCAAGAGCTGAGAGAAGATCCATTAAGTTCTCTGCCAAGCCTCAAACAGAAGGGACTAGAGACTCTGCAGAAAATTTACAGTATGGCAAGGTATGCTATACAAAATATCTGTGCCCCCACGCTGTGCTGGTTTTACCATTTGATTAGCAGACTTTTCAAGTATAATGGTTTCAGCAATACTGTAGTTCACAGCTGAGATGATGGTTCAGTTCTCCCTTACAGCCTCCGTTATGGATGGTTTCCCTAAAATTTCCTTTTGTGTGAAAATTTCTCTAATTAATTCCTTCATTGTCCCAAGTGGAATATTTTGGAAAGCTTGAAATAAATGTATTCCACAATTTTGGAGCCAGCCAAGCATTTGAAATGAGTATTGTTCAGCAGTTGTAATTTTTCAAATTCCGTCTTTACTCTTTGTTTTTGAGCAACTAAAGCGATTTTAATTTAGACCTTTGTTTTGAGACAAGGCGTTGGTGGGGATGAGGAACATCTATTCTGCTACAGCTGTGTAAATAGTAAAAAGATGTGCATGATCTCCTTGATTTTGTTGCTGTCTTAACTAGTGTATGATACATTACAAAGCAGTCCTAATGTAATATTTATGTATGTCATTTTACTTTTGACATGATTTAAGAATTGATCAAAAAAAAACCTGCCAGACTTTTAACTGAGTGTTGTTGGCACTTGCATGTACAAAATATTTTTAGTTACCTAGTGCTTAACATTTGTATCAGTACCAGTTTAATGCTCAAAGGTAAACTCATATTAAGCATTGAGAAATAGAAGTAATTATGGTCTATATGTGCCAGTAGTAAGAGAATCAAGATTAATTAATAAGTTGCCAGCCATTTGCAGATACATATGTTCATAGTATTCTAATCCACACGTTAGACACTAGAGTTAATTTCTGTATCTATGACAGTGCTCATCAGTCACTGTTGCTTGAGATGGTATATTTAATGGCACTAGGGAGCTAAATTGTTTCAAACCTGCAGAAAGATGCCAGAGGACAAGCATGCAGAGTAGTCATGTCCACAGACAATTGTCTCTGACCGTGAGGAATATGACTGTTGTTACAGATTTCCGGAAGGATGCTGAAATGCCATCAAACAGCTTTGGATTTGTACCGATTTTGGATAGATACAATCTAATTAAAAACTTAAAGGACATGTTGTCAACAAGAGCTATTCAGACTTATCAATGTTTTCTAGTTCCTGTGGTTGCTTTTTATTAAGAGAAGAGTACATTTTTTTAATATTGGGGTTAACATAATTTTCTGAGAATCATCTGATGGCTATTTTCCTGAATAAGAATTAGACTTCACTTCTCTGGTAAAATATAGAAACAGAAATTTTTACTAACAATTTCACATATGGTATTGTAAAGTTAGGCTTCTAAATATAAATGTAGGCATATAAATTGAAAGAAACTTCTCAAAGATGAAAATGTTCAGGCACTGAAGATCAGGTGATGGAGCTTCCTTTTTTATGCTTCAAAATACTCATGTTATGGAAATGGAAAAATGTGTATTTTTCCCACTTAAGTGTTTGTGGTGGCCTATCTGGACAACAATGTTACAATTAGTAAAATCCAATCTGGATACATATTTCAGATATGTAATTATAATTACATGAAAATATTTTAATTGCAATGTATGATACGTTAAAATCTGTTGAATATAAAATTCATTCTTACTGAGCTTTTTGCCAGCATATATTTACACAAATAGTAATCAATCAAGGCTTTCACAGGCCTAGTCATACATTTTAAAATATTTTTTAGCTAACATATGGATTATTAGCCCTTGGACATAAGAATGAAATATGTAACAGGTAGTTGCCTGCCAATATTTCTCATCCCACCCTCCTCCCACCCAGGGAGCAACACTTTAATAGGGTTGATAACTTTGATTGAGTATATCTTGTGATAAAGGATATACTTTATGTGGTAAAAATCTAACTGATTTAAATCCAGATTTATTTAATGCTTTCAATCTTGAACAAGCTCTACATAGAATTTTGAAGTACAGAATTAAGCAGAGTGCTGAGCATTATCTGTTTTATGCCTGGCTCTCTGAAACAGGAATTATGAGGACAGATTCCCACATATACCACCAATAAAAATGCAACAAACAATTGTTTAATGAGAACTTGATAAACCCAGTAAAGCCCAAAGGAATAAACTCCTAAAAAGGTTCAAGATACTTTGACATATGAAGATCCAGGCCTGGAAGGGACTGAGTATTCTTAATTCATTGCACCAATGGGAAAAGGAGGCAGGCAGCAGTCAAAGAAGGTTTTGAAAAAGTTATTGGCTGTAATCCCACTTTGCCTTTAAATTTTTGTACGGTTGTTTTACATGGATTCAAAATATGTTGCTTTTTATTGTTTGTTAAGGCTGGTGTGAGTTTTACACTCCTTTATGAAGGCTAGCAAGAAGACATGTGATGTATGTGCAGTGCTATTGTACACAGGATGAGATCACGATGATTTAAGAATCACTATATTCAGGAGTGCAGCTTCTGTGTGAGACTGGCCTTGAAGAAACCATGCTAGCGTGAAAGAAAATGTGAAGAAATTTTGCAGATGAGATAAAAAAAAGTGCTAGAGAAAGGGAACCCATGCAAATAATCTACAAGATTATGCCACATGAAGAACGGATAAGAAAGCCTGCAGGGAAGTCATAGTATTTTTCCCAAATGCATAAACTCACACAAATCCAGCTTTAACTAGTCACCACAGTTGAAAGCTATGGTGCAGAAGTAGCTAAGTAAAATTATACTGGAACAAATCTGCTTTGGTGTTTAACTTCACTTTTAGCTTATTTTACCTCATCACCTTATGTTTGTCTTCCATGATGGTTACAGGAAATTATTATTGACGGCAGTATTTGCTGATCCTCATAAAGTGATCATTAAGCAAGAATGAAATAATTGTTTTAAAATTAAGATTCTAAAATGGTAATTTTAGAGTTAAAATATATTTCCATCTATCATAATACAATATGCTCACCAGCACATTAAGCTATGTTGGCTGAAATATTTATCATTATATACTCAGAGGTAACTGTTTAGGTCTAATTCTTATGGCCATGAAAATTTCTGATGTGGATAGAAAATACAGCTAAGGCTTATATTTACTGCAATATTCTGGGGTAATCCCCTGCTGAATGTGTGTAAACACCCCAGCCAAACAGTTTGTTCTGAAGGAACCAAAATACGCATCATGCCAGTGAAGGAAGCAGTGCAAGTGTCAAATATTGAAGGCTCCTGACAAACTGCCCTGAAGAGGCTGTTAACTGGAATGTATATGAGTAAATTAACTGCTGGGTAGGTCAGTCTGTGTAGGTGCATGGGTATAGATAATAGTCTGTCCAGACTGAGCTCGCTAGGGTCAAATTTAGTCTGCAATCTTCCCTACAGTAATGGAACAAGGAGTTCAAACTAATAAGCTTTATTTCTAACTGTTTGCATAGGCATACTATGAAAAATTGTGTGATTATGTAGAAACAAGTTTTTTTCTGAAATTATTCACTCATTTACTGCATAAATTATAGGCAATACTGACACAGTAATTTAATATTAATTATTTTAAATGGGAAATCTTTTCTCCCTCTAACCATTTCAGAAGATCTAGAGCCACAATTACTCTTAGCTAGTACTTTTTGAGTCATTGTCATCAAATTGACACCAAAGCATCAGTTATTGATACATCATCTAATGAATTGAGGGAAATGTTCTTGAAATAAAGATTCCTCTGATTTTTGAAAGAGCAAAAATTTATACATGTATCACAAACAGAAGTACCAAATCCCTTCATTTTAATATAGAATACAGAAGTTTTTGCCATGGGTGAATTTAAATTTACTGTTACGGATGTTAGATTAAAAATACTCATTTGAATTACAGATTTTTTTTTTTCCTCTCCATATAAATGTGTAGTAATTCAATATTCGTGTGTTAATATGCAAGATCAAAAAGTTCTAGTAACAGAACCAGGTAATCAAGCTACCTTCCAGGGAATTAGTATGAACTTCCCTGGTACAGTGGAGGGTTGACCCTGGCTGGATGCCAGGTGCCTACCAAAGCCACTCTATCACTTCCCCTCCTCAGCCTGGCAGGGGAGAGGAAATACAACGAAGGGCTCACAGGTCGAGGTAAGGACAGGGAGAGATCACTCACCAATTACTGTCACAGACAAACCAGACTCAACTTGGGGAAAAAAAAATTTATTTATTACCAATCAAATCAGAGCAGGATAATGAGAAATAAAACCAAATCTTAAAAACACCTTCCCCCCACCCCTCCCTCCTTCCGGGGCTTAACTTTACTCTTGATTTCTCTACCTCCTCCCCTCCAATGGCGCAAGGGGACGGGGAATGGGGGTTGCAGTCAGTCCATTACACATTGTTTCTGCCGCTCCTTCCTCATCAGGGAGAGGACTCCTCACACTCTTCCCCTGCTCCAGCGTGGGGTCCCTCCCACAGGAGAGAGTCCTCCATGAACTTCTCAAACATGAGTCCTTCCCACGGGCTGCAGTTCTTCATGAACTGCTCCAACATGGGTCCCTTCCAAGGGGTGCATTCCTTCAGGAACAGACTGCTCCAGTGTGGGTTCCCCATGAGGTCACAAGTCCTGCCAGCAAACCTGCTCCAGCGTGGGCTCCTCTCTCCACGGGTTCACAGGTCCTGCCAGGAGCCTGCTCCAGCACGGGCTTCCCATGGGTTCACAGCCTCATTTGGGCATCCACCTGCTCCAGCGTGGGGTCCTCCACGGGCTGCAGGTGGATATCTGCTCCACCGTGGACCTCCCTGGGCTGCAGGAGGACAGCCTGCCTCACCATGGTCTTCACCACGGGCTGCAGGGGAACCTCTGCTCCAGCGCCTGGAGCACCTCCTCCCCCTCCTTCTTCACTGACCTTGGTGTCTGCAAAGTTGGTTCTCTCACATATTCTCACTCCTCTCTCTGCTGCTGCTGTGCAGGTTTTTTCCCCCCCCTTCTGAAATATGTTATCCCAGAGGCTCTACCACTGTTGCTGATGCGCTCTGCCTTGGCCAGTGGTGGGTCCATCTAGGAGCCAGCTGGCCTTGGCTCTATCGGACATAGGGAAGCTTCTAGCAGCTTCTCACAGAAGCCACCCCTGTAGCCCCACTGCTACCAAAACCTTGCCACACAAACCCCGTACAGGTATGTTAGAGAAAATGAGCTCTCCTGTAGCCTCCATGTCCAAGTGGCAGGAGCTGAAGATGAGGTTAACTGTGAAATCTGGTGAGATTTATAATCAGTGACTGGAGCAAAGCCACCTGGCTTATTAAAAAGGAAAAACACAGCTCTGAGTGGCCCATTTGTTTAAAAATAGGGGATGAGTTTAATTGGGGACACAAATGTGTTCAAAAGTGTATTTTCGGCTCTCCCTGACCCTAAACCTGCAGATGTGATGGTTTTGGTTGTCACGTTCAACAAAAGGCTGTTCCGTGACTACATTCGGTAGTGAGCCAACACATTCCTGTGCAGTCCAATGATGCCAGGGTTCTTCCTTTTCAGCAGAATTTATTTTACTTCATTGCAGTTTTTAAACTTTTGCACTAGCTGAAAATTAGTAGAAACCACAGCAGCTGTTTTTGTGCTTTCTGAAACTGCTGCCCATGCTGGAGACAACAGTTTTCCATCCTCTCCCATGCTCTCCTTCTCCCAGGAAAAGTGCTACAAAAAAGATGTGAAAATTATTGACAAAACCTGAATTGTGTCCCTGAAAAAGGCAAGATTCTTTTAAAGCTGAGGTGTGTCTAAATTTTTCAAATATTTTCTGAACACTGAATAAAGCTGCATTATCTGCCAATGGCTTGGCAGTGTCACAGCACCCACTTTACTGCAGTCTGAGGTGATACAGCACAGTCAAGAGGGATCCTCTGTCTTATAACATCTGATCAATCTCAATTTAATGGTGCCAGCTTTCTTTCTTGAGCTGAGTTGAGGAGGAGCATTTCAGAAATGGTGAAGAGCAATGAAGATAATGACGGGACTGGAGCATCTCTCCTATAAGAAAAGGCTGAGAGAGCTGGGACTGTTCAGCCTGGGGAAAAGAAGGCTCAGGGGGGACCTTACTAATGTATATAAACACCTGATGGGGGGAATCAAGAAGACAGCCTGGCTCTTTTCAGTGGTATCCAGTGACAGGACAAGAGGCAATGGGCACAAACTGAAATACAGAAAATTTCACTTAAACAAAAACAAGACAAAATTACTGCAACAGTGGTCAAACACTGGAAAAGGTTTCTCAGGGACGCTGTGAAGTCTCCATCCTTAGAGATATTCGAAACCTGACTGGACACAGTCTTAGGCAACTTGCTCTGTTTGACCCTGCTTTGAGCAGCGCAGGGGTTGGACTACATGATCTCATGAGATCCCTTCCAACCTCCACTATTCTGTGATTTTGTGAGAAAAAACTTAAAGAGTGGTGTTGATCACAGAAATATAGGAGTGAAATTTTTAGACCATATGTTGTGACTAAATGACTACAACTGTTTTTTTCTCTCCCTCAGTTGCCCAGCAAATCTGATTACCTGAGCTTGTGGCTGTCTTCAGTGCTGATGCTCAGGACTGTATCCCTCATTTCATCCTATAACATATTAATTTTATATCTACATAGGTTAATATATTTAAAGTGTCTAAGAAGAGATTATGAACACCATAACTCCCTCATAATATTCAAATACAAGGACTTCAATTAATGCATAGCATAAGTTGGCATTACCTGCAGATACACAACATAATTATTAATAGTGAGGTATCAGAACCTGGCAAGTTGTTTATATTTTCATCTTTGCTATTTTGTTTATAATAAACACTTGAGATTAAGACGTCTTTATCTGAAACCAAGACAGTGGAATATTCTTTATCAGTGGGAGAAGTTTTGTGAAAATAGCATTTTGACAGAGGTTGTATCAGAGACAAATCCAACATGTTACATCAGTAGCACACATTACATCAGTAATATGTGCACCATAATTCTGCTTTTCCGATCCAAGCATAAGTGAAAATGTTACTTTCAGGACGCTCTGCTTACTGAGACAGAACACCAGGCATGTCGCAAATAAATGTGTGAAATGAAGTGCAACACAAAACATTGTGAAAACTGAACTATTTTTTTGCTATTCAGTTAATACTTTTTTCTGCCAAATGTGAGGTAATACTAAATATTTAGCAAATTAATAGTGTCCTGTCTCTTGACTTGAATTACTGTCCCTGATTTCTGCATTCTTTTTTCTTTTATAAGCATAGAGAACTTTGTTTATAGACATTAGAACCTGAAAACTTTAGTAAGTGTATATTCCTGTTAAAGAGAGCATGCAGGTAGAACATTTCCCCTTATTTATGAGCTTAATAACAATGGCAACTACTCTCTAACTCTTAGATATAGAGGTATTTTTATCTGCTGAAGTTTGACAAGACTTAATGGCATCAGAAATAGCTTATTAATAGAGGCTAGGAGCACAAGCTGGTAGTCTCTATACTTACGGAGCAAAACTTGTACAACAGAGACTGATGTTGTTTCTAAAAGCAGACAGCAGCTTGACTCTCGCTGTCTTTTTTTATTATGACATTTGATATTCCTTATAAGGATTTTCTCTATTTACTGATTAAATTCAGAAAATGAAGATAGTGTACCAGAATGTTGTTAGATCAGTTAAAACATGAATCCTTGAATATAGATAAACTTGACAAAGCTATAACAAGACCTACAATCACTGAAACTCTTGCAGTTGGACTCAACAGTTCCTCTAAAATCATGTTTGCAGTATCAATTCTGAGACACATATGTAAAGTTAATAACAACAACAGCAAAAAAATTATAGAAAGAAGAGCTGTAAAGTGATCCGTTTCATTAAGAATAGGAGGAAATGGTTGGGGCAGATGCAGCCATGCTGTAAATGAGAGGAGGAGGGGCAGCAGTGGGGCAGCATGGCTTCTACGTGGCCACAGGTGTGTGCTATGGAAGTAATAGGTAAAATGACATAGACTTCTCTTCCTCTCCCTCTTCCTGTCCTCAAAACACAGCAAAAACTGTTGCTAGTGTCTTTCCTCTGTTTCCTGAAGGAGCAAACCTTGCCTGTCCTGGCACTCTTCTAGGGAAGCTTGACCACTTTGTAGGCTGTCATCTTTTTCTGCTTCTTTTTTTGCCTTTCTTTTTAGTCTTAAGTGTGTTAATATTTTACTTCTTTTTTATGGCTCTTTTTCCTTTGTTCTTGTGACACACAGTTACAGTGTGATCTCAGGTATTTCGCTTTTGTCAAGCTCAGATACGATTTGGCCATCCTGGCCAAACCTTGAAGGACTTCATTCGAAGAAAGAGAAGTGCTTGGAAAATGGAAGCAAAAAGAATACACTATGATACACAAGTAAATCTATGCAGCAAAATTGCCAGACTGTGGTGACTTCCCTCAGCGAACATCCCTGTATCTCTACAAAAGGTTAGTATGAGCAAATAAAGTTCAGGACACCAAAAAACCATAAAACATATCTGACATACTCCACCTTATTAACACCCAAATTTGGCTCTATTTTGTTAACAGTGTTTTGTGTTGTCCTGCAATTAAAACAGCAGGCACAGTATGTTGATTGTGGATCTTGTTCTTCTTTCAGTAGGAATGAAAATTAAAGCAAAAGAACAACAAAAGAAGGTTTTGTTCCTTTTCCTCCTACATGTATTTTTTCTGCATATACTCCTCTTGTTGTTATTGGTGCACAGATATTTTTCAAAACATATTCTGGCCTGCCTTTGTCCTCAGTATCCAAGTTAAAACACTTTGGTGTCCAAGGTAAGCTTCTGAATCTATGTTTATGTATTTCAGGACTACTTTCTCTGTACATCCTGTTCAAATCTGCAGAAACAGCAACTTCCATTACACTTGAATTTCAGACTGTACCTTACTGTGTATCACACAGCTCTATGAGTATAACTGTAGATAACCAAGTTTTAACAATAACTTGTTTTGCTGAGGAAGTGACTGGCTGTACAGTGTTTCTCCCTCACCCCTAATTGGATCACTTGATGCTGGAACAGCTACAGCAGAAGTAGAATGATGTCCCTTTAAACATTTCAATTTAATCACATAAAAAAGCTAGTGGGAAAAACTGGCAGATGATGGGCAAAATTGGTCTGTATTAGACAAAGAGTTGCATACAATTCAGTAGGAATAATTATTCAATTGATCACAATTTGTGGATAAATATTTGAGGTTTGACACTTCATAATTGTACGTTGAATCCAAGCTGAATAACTTGTTGTATAAATTGATTTCAGGTCCTCACTATTGATCACTTACTCCATTTTCATAATTACACCATTTTGCAATACTTTGGGGAAGGTCCATAGAGGCTTTTGTTCCAACTCCAGCAACAATAGCTTAACACCAAATTTAGTCCTTCAATTGCCTTTGTGTTTCTTTTCTGTCTCAGCCAGAAGATGAATTTATATTCCTTTTTGGGCACTTAACTTTCCAAATCAGAAGGTTTTCTGTTACACAAACGTTGCAGAGGAATGTTGACTGAGGGATTTACACATACTACTTTCATTAGTTACATTTAGTTTAGTCATACACCTGTATTGCAGTATCTTCCTCACCCATATAATAATATACTGAATACACATACAGTAAGTATATTACTGCCATAATAAACACTATATTATTACTATAATAAAGATAATCAAATCTCGTTATGAACAGAATATTTTTTAAGCTTGTAAGGCTTGGTCATAAAGATGCATCTATATCCCTATAACTTGAAACAGGTGTAACATGAAACTTTTTATTTACAAACTTAAACTAATAAATGCACTCATGTTTTTTATCAAATAGAAGTAGAACTTGATAGAATAAATAATTATTTGCATAATTGCATTAACTGAATGAGGACTTTCACATGTTTTTGTTTTTGAAGGATCACAGATTTGTGTGAACACAGTGCAACTGACAGGAATTATCTAAAATAACTGATTTTTAAAGATATGTGTCAAGATACTAAACTAAGAAACCAAGCTGAAGACCAATCACTTCTGCCTTGTTAAATGCTTATGGGAGGGCTTAATTTTAAGCACTAAAGTAATCCTATATATTACTTGTCATTTACAGTTCACTGAACAACTTGCAGTTCATCCTATGTATGCGTGTCCGCTAAATCACAGCCTCTGTGTGCTGATTATCTTTCTTTCACAAGAATGAAACACTGGAAAAATAAAAGTAAATCCCTGAGTGCATATTGACAACAGTAAGTCCAAAATGAGAAGTAGTAAGTCCAAAATGAAAAAGGAGATCCACTTTAGATCAGCATTGTAGAATCTGAAGAGCAGCTTTATCAAGATTACAAATGTCTTCAAAATGTAATTGCTTTTGACAGTAGCAATACTTAATTACATATAAATATATTTTGATGATGAACAGAAAAAGATGAATAGATCTGCAGAGCTTTTTTTTTTGGAGGGGGGTGTGCTTTTTTGTTGTTGTTGTTATTGTTTTCTTTGGTCTTTAAGAATGTGTTTGGATTAAAACTACAAGTATTGTAAAGAATTAAATGTATGCCCAGCTAGCTAGGCGGTTACAAGGTGGATAAAACTTAAACATGCTTAAGGTTTGAAGGAAAAGGAATGTGAAAGTGTGTGGTGCTTAGTTGCTGGCTGGGGTTAAACCATGACAAGAAGAAAAGAATAAATGGTTCTCTGTACCCAGGACTGTCAGGACAAAAAGTAGGGTACTGAAATGGCATTAAGGCAAACATGATAAAAAAACTTTTTGACCATAAGGATAGCAAGGCACTGGAGACATGGGGAGTCTTCAGATTTTTTCTTTTTAATTTGGTATCATGTTTAAAACAAAATATTAAATGTGTGCTCTTAGCATTGATATTAAGCAAAGAACCAACATTGATTAACACAGCATTGAGATCACAGTAGTACATATATTTAAAAAGAAGTTAGTGCATACAAGTTGCAATGGGATCTTCATCCCCATCTGCTATATACCAAGAAAAGTCTTATCCAAATTGCTCAAAATTGCATTTGTGTAATGCTATACACGTGTACACTTCCAAAAAACTCAGGGAAATTATCCAAACTACAAGTTAAACATGTGTACAACTGAAGCATAGATATCAAGCTCAGAGCCACACAATACACCATTATACATTAAGGCTGTGGCAGAGCTAGAAACTGAATCGAGATCTTTTAAACCATGGATGAGTTACTCAACCACAAAGCTAACTTCCCTACTGTAGTATTATCTCCTAAGTATGAGACTTATATTTCAGTACATGGTGAAGTTCATTTCTGTTGACCAAAACAATATCATAATTAAATGGAAGTAGCAATCTAAATACTTTGCTGAATGAAAGGTTAAGCTAGGCACCACAGTGGAAAAATGAGGCTACAGAGAGTAGACGAGCTGTCTGTCTGCAAACCCAGTATGAGAGGGAGGAAAAAAACGAAAGAACACAGCTTTATCAACTTTTTTTCACATTATACAAATTGTACATATTTCTAAAGGAAAAACAAAGTTTTAAATTCACTGAACATGTCCAGTTGGTATGCCTACAACTGCAATTTGTATCAGATTTAGGGGACAGAGACAGCCTTACTTTAAAGGAATGGGTGGGACACATGACCTGTGTGTCCTGCACCCAGCATCATGAAGAGGGTGTGAGCTGCCCTACGCCTCTGGTAAACCCAGATCCAATTAGATGCATCTGATCATTTATGTGGTGTTTGCAGAAAGACAATTATTTGAGCAGGATTCTACATGCTGATATTTTGTGGAGATTTGTTTATGAAACACCTAAAAAGAAAAACATTGGGGCATGCTGGAGTAGGGGACTGTGATTTTCTCAGGATTATGGAAGCCAGTATCTGGGCTAGAAGGCAGATTATGAAAGTGTTGGAAGTGACTGAGCCATGCTAATGAAAAATAGTTCACCTATAAACTGGGAACTGAGAAGAAATTATTGTTTAAACTGAATTTTACTGCTTTTGTTATTGACTACCCAAGAGTTCTCAGCTTAGTGAAACTAGTTGAGATTTTTTGACATGGTCAAATGAATAAAAATAAATATTGCTTTTACTTTTTCTAAATTATTTCATCAAAATTATAGAGAAGGAAATGTGGCTAGTCTTGTAGCTATCCTAACATTGCAGTGTTAATGAGAGAAACAAAGTATGAACTCAGGATGTCTAATTAAAGCAGCTGACTAATGAGTAATCTCAAGCACCCACAGACAGACGGAGATCTGAAGGAGATGGTATTTGAAACAACTAACAGATTAGGAAAGCAGAGACACTGATTTCAGGGATCTAAGGCCATAGACATCAGCTCAATGACAGAGAGGGCAGTTTGGAAACTCATCTGGAAGCATAACGTAACTTTAGTCATACAAAAGAAAGGGATCTGACAGGGTGAACAGGGAGAATTGTAAAGAGAGAGGGAATTTTTAGCAACTTCTATTTCCCCCTATCCCTATGGCAGGATTAATAACAGATTTGGAAAATATAGTGTAAAACCAGGCAGCATTAAGAAAGCAAATGAAAACAGGCAAAATGTGAGCAGCAAAATGCTGAAGAAGAAAACAGATCTCTTCGTCCAAATTGATATCAGAGAGATCGGAGCTCAAAGGAGCTGATCTTTAGGGTAAAGTGGGTAAAGAAGCCTGAGGCACTGGGATAGCTGGTAGCCTGCAAGCGGGTGTGGTGGCAGATTTCTAAGGTCTAATACCTATTTGTTATATCAAAGTGAGAGAGGGTTAAACAGAGCTAGCCCCACTATCGGAGGAGAATTTCCTGGCAATGGTGTTCTGTGGGGTAATCCTATTTGCACATCCCTTCCCCCAAAATGCAAAATAAGAGCTCTGACATGCCACGAAACAGAGAAAAACTTATAGATGCAATAGTGTATGCATCCCTGGCACAAAACCCTGTGCATATTGGGATAAAAGTAATCACCCTAATGTAAGGTGGTAGCTTCTGCCTTGAATGCAAAAGTCATTGACTGAGACAACAGGATAGAAGATTCTGGAAAAAGTCTCCATAAGTAGATAACCATGTGTTGACATGAAAAAGCTAATGTAAAACACTAGAATCCAAATGTGAAAGACATTGATTGGTGTGTGCCTAAGATTATATTATTATGTATGGTATATGTAAAATGTGCATTGGCATGAACAAAAACTGGCTGCATTGCCCACATAGCTATCTATTAATCTTGCAGGTCATCTAAAATGACTATCAATAGATTATTTTTTTTAATGATAGAAATTTGTGGTTTGTTTATAGAATATATAGATATCATTTGATGAGTAATTTAAGAATTACTTTGCAAAAGGTATTGATCCTTCTGCAAAATCTTGAATTTAGAATAGACCTGAGATCCGTATCATACCTTCAGTTCATTCCAGGGGGAGAGAATCATTTAAATTCTGGTTAAAAATCTAAATACACCTTTGAACATAACACATAGAAATCTATGAACAACCTTCTTTTAAAGTATCTTGGGAACTTCGAAGGCAATGATCCAGAGGTGGAAGCTTGTTGCATTATAACACTTGGCATCTCTTTGCCTTGTAATATAAATTTCTGATATCTCGCCCTGAAGAATCATTTACTCTAGACTCCATGAACACTTAGTCATTGGCTATCCTTACATCTTTTTATGTCCTAAAGCCAGGAATCATTAAATCATGTAAATTAAATGCCATAGTTTGCACTGTTATTCCTGTACTGATCTTATAACTTGTATTTGATATATTATTTTCCCTAAAGTACTGAATCTTTGAAAAATTCTGCTATTTCTTTCACTAGTGACTAACCATTCATCATCATCATCATCATCATCATCATCATCATCATCATCACCACCATAATACCTTTTATTTGTCTAATTCATGTTTGGCTTTCAAACTCAAATTTTTGATTTTTATTATAACTGTATCTACTGGATTAAGGACTTTGTCACTCCCTGGAATAATGTTTTGTAAAGTTGTTTAGAACATGGTAACCAAATAATTCTCTGCACCTTGTTTTAAGCTTTTTTAATAAATTGAACCTCTAATTCTCTGGTAGTATGACATTTTCTTTGAATTTCCTAGAGTTATTGTGTAACCTTTTGCATACTCTTTCTGTTTTCTTTCCTGATAATTTCTCTTAGTATTCCAATATTAATAATAAATACAGAAATAATACTGTAGCCATGTTTCTGGATGCTACTCCCCTTTCAGCCTCCTGGTTGGGCAATATTGGAGAGTAATTGTGTGTTTGATAGTGATGATCTTATTTGGCTTGTGGTCAGACTTTGGTTATCATTCTTTGAAGCTATTAAGAGATCTAAATATTTCAGTTTTGCACAGGGATGAAAATTGGTGGCTACAGTACAATTCAGTTAGTAAAAAGTGGTTCACTAAAATGAGCTGGTAGATGATTCTGCAGCTTATTACCTCAATGTCCCCTCAAATTGAGTTTTTGAGGGAAAATAAATGAAAAAATTTTTGGACTTTCTCATGTGGCAGCATTTAATACTAATTCTTTTTGGCCTGAATGACTATCTGAGATATTCAAAGATAAGTGATCTGGAATAGCATTTATTCATTAGCAAATATCTCCATCAGAAGTACTAAACCAATCAAAAGAGAGACAGATGGTGACAGTACGATGGCTATTCTCTACCATGCTTCCATTTTATACCTAAAGCAATCATGCATTATTATGCAAGGATGCATGATCCAATGTTCTTTACACTGCACACAGTATCATGATCTGTATTAAATACCATAAATTCAGTGAGGTAAAAATTCACCTTAAGGCCTTTTCAAAACAGACCATGTTCTGTGATGCCCAACCAGATTCTTGATACAATACATGTATAGTGTGCTAAATAATCAGTTTAACCTTTTGAATATTTTTTATTATTCAAGAGAAAAAACTCCTAGTGTGATGTTCTACGTTAGAAACAGGTATGGAGGCTTCGTAGATTTAAAAATAGGCAAACTCTTTTTTTTTTTTAACTGAATAATATGCACAATTCCAGTGTTTATGGCTATCAGTAATTCGGACTTATCATTAAAACTATCAGCAGGGGGTTTTTTTCTGGTCTCAGTACATGCTAATTTAATGCAAATCTCATACAGAAGGATAGCACAAAACCTGCTTAATTCTTAGGGAGATGTTACTGCCAACATTCCAGGAAAAAAATTCTTGGACTCTAACTGTTTACAAGGACAAATGCAGTTCATGTTTATGAAGTGTTACAATTGCTTCGTTCACTCCAATTTCTATTCAATAATTTCCTGTTTACTTTTCCTTGTACACAAGGTAAAACGTAAAAAAGAGAGACAGAGTTTGACAGCCCAGGCTGCTTCATTCTCCAGTCTGTTCTGTTAGCATATTCACCAGCAATCCTTACACTTTTGCACGCTAGCTAATACGATGCTTTGAATTCTTCCAGTTTATGCCATGCTGGTCATCTCTCTTTCCCTCTACTATGCAAACACAGAAAACACCTACATTTTCCATGCTTGGAGGGCTGGAAACATTAGAAAATACATATCTTAGGGGAACTGAAGGTGGGAAAAAAGACTCAGAATTACATAGACTTAAGTTAGACAAGATCAAAAGTAGCAGAGCAGAGTATTTGTAAAAAAAAAAAAGGTAAATGGCAAACTGTTACTAGAATTAGAAATTAATACACTTTTGAAAGCTGAAGCACACAACAGATTTCTCTTTATTGATACTGTTGTTTTGTAATTTCAAGGGGAGTACACAAACACTGTAATGAGCAATAGAATCAGATGTTTTAGAGTATAATTCGACTTGCAGGCTGCTTGAAACATTTTTTTTTAACTAGACTATGTCCTCAGTACCATTTTTCATAAACTCTCTATGAACACTTTTGACAGCCAGGGTGAAGTGCAAGACCTTCCACTGTAACTCTTCCTCCACTACTGCTTTGTTCCCACAACTGGGTAATGATGCTTCTGCAGCCTTTCTAGCAAATTATTCCATAACACTTCTGTATTTCTGTTTCCCCAGCAAATGCTTTGTGTGGGCTGAGATGCAGTTAGTACAGTTATACTGGGTACTATATGAATACAAGAACAAAGGTGCAGATTCACATCAAATGATTTGTAAAGTAAAAGAAGCAAGAACTGATGGAAAAGAAAAGAAGACATTAAGGTTCTAGTGGTGAGATAAGGCAGACTGTGGTGGCCTAAACAGTGCTTAAGTTACCGTATTATTGCTTTTGGGGTTTCTGGGGTTTTTTTTAATCTCCTGGATGAGAGAATAGGTAGATTTTTGAAGGCAAATAATAAGTTAACTATACAGATATTAATGGGAAGTCATCTCAAGCTTGAGGGGCAGCTGGAAGAATGCATTACATTGGTGTTTGGATCTATCTGGCAACGACAGCTGGACTCCTGGAAAAACAGGGAGCAGGGGGTAACTTCCCCCATTCCTCTGGGAGACGATAGACCTGGAAACATCTTATAATGGGGTAGATTTACCTGTTGTGTCCAGAAGAAGGGACAGCCTTTTTTAGTTACTCTACCTGATTGATGAATATAAGAAGAGGGACACAGTAGTAGGGGGCAGGGAAGGCTCATTTAAGCAGTTCCTTAGGTGAGTGGGGAAATTTGGCTTCTTCAGAGCCTGGCCTGACAGAGGCCATCCTCTGGAAGAAGCTGGAACCCAGGATCTTGCAATGAACCAGCTGAATTGTAGGTGTCTACTTCCAGAGGAGGAGTTCAGATCAAGGGTCTGGAGTACTATTGAAAAGCAGATCTTAAATAATTGATTTTTAAGCAATTGCTTGTACATATGTGGGAAAGAAACTCTGAAAAGGGGAGAAAAAGGCTTCTACAAGAACAGAGAAGATGTAGGAATGGTCCTGGGAATTAATAAGAAAAGGTTGAGTAACTGGCTTCACAGGTGTCCTTCTGCTAATGCTGAGAGTAGTGGGTGAGTTTGGTTTCTTCTAGTTATCTCCCACAGAAAGTGATTATCAAAGACCAAAAGAGCTCTTGAGATGCAAAGGTGCAAGAATGGCGCAGATTCACTCACAGTCCCTAGACCACAAAGCCCTGAAGATGGGGGAGGAGACAGCTATATCCATTTTCTCAAGGAGATAGACCAGTGTGGTGAATTTCCGTGTTCACCTCAAGCCTGAAATAAGCTTGGCTTGAAAAAAGCTTTCAATCAGAGCTTGAAACAAGCACCTTATAACATCTCGTAGTGTGAAAATTCTCTTTAAAACATTTTCTATTACATTTGTTCCCTTTGATACACAAGAATTAAGCCTGAAGGCAGCTTTCTTTGAAAGCAAGAGGGGAAAAAATCAAAATACTCAAGCTACAACATTATCTTTTGGACTATGTTCAGTGTGGACATCTTTGTTGCTCGTATCTCTTGATCTTTACTATATTTCTTCAGGCTGCAGGTACATCTAGAAAAAATGAATATGTGCTAAATATTTTTCTATAGCTTCACATAGGACATGATTCACTGAAAAAGGATCATTCTCATTTTGATCAACTTGACCCAGGCTGTCACAGACATGATTCCTGTGGAAAAGAACAGAAGCAATGAGATAGCTCTTAATCTCATACTTTCTCTCCAGTCCAAGCAAGTTCTTGGTGAAGAGGCAAAAAAACAGGAGTATGGGGAGGTACCTTTGCTGGCTGTTTCTTGACAACTACATTATCCATTTCTGTATACGCATCTGAAGCAACTATTAGCACAATGCTATGCAATACTAATTATGTCTATCTTGTTTAAACCCTTGGATTATGCTGTCTCTCTGTCAATATGTTTTCTCCTGGGATTAACATTATCCATCTGGCTGCAACGGAGTTAAGTTTCCTCATAGCAGCCCACATAGTGCTATGCTTTGCATTTGTAGCTAGAATGGTGTTGATAACACACAAGTGTTTTGGCTACTGCCGAGCAGTGATTGCACAGTGTCAAGGCTTTCTTTTCAGCCCCTTTCCACCCAAAGGCCAGTAGGCTGGGGGTGGGCAAGAGGCTGGGAGGGGACATGGCCAGCACAGCTGACCCAAACTGACCAAAGGGATATTCCATACCATATGATGTTGTGCTCAGCGATAAAAGCTGAGGCAAAGGAAGAGGATGGGGCTGTTCTTGATTATGGCATTTGTCTTCCCAAGCAAATGTACACTAAGTGCACACTACATGTACTGAGGCCCTGCTTTCCTGGAAATGGCTGGACATCTGCCTACCAATTGGAAGTAGTGAATAAATTCCTCCTTTTACTTTGCTTCTGTGTGCAGCTTTTGCTTTTCTTATTAAATTGCCTTTACATCAACACAAGCTTTTCTATCGTATTTTCACCCCCTGTGCTGTTGTAGAGGGGGAGTGAGAGAGCAGCTGGGTCTGGCAGCCAGTCAAGGTCAACCATGTACACAGTCTTTAAAACTATACTTCTCAGCTCGGTAGGTAAGTAAAGATTCACTTCTGCTGCTGCCCTGTGCAACACTTCTCCGAATTCTGATTATTTCTGTCATTTGAACAATACAATCTTAGAGTATTATTTTTCTTTGACAGTATATCAAGGACAGTATTAGGTCCTATCAACACACAACTGTTTCCAATTCTGATAATGTATGTGGCTTTTTGTCATACCATGGTTCTGTGGGTATGTCTTCCACCTATTCTTGCAGCCCCAATTTCTTAAATCAGTCTAGTCTTAACTCAAGTCATGTATACACTGTTAAACTGTATTGCATTTTACTCTGCCCTGACATTTTTTTTGTGATTTCATAATGAATCTTTTGAAGATTTCTAAGTTAAGAAATATAGTACATATATTATATCTAAAACTACACACAATTAGATGTGTTCCTCTGCTAAGTATATATTTGTTTATGCAGTTAATACAGCCCACTTTCTCCTTTGTGATTGGGTTTTTAAGGTCACAAAAGTGTATTGATGTTTCTTGCTAGTGAATCCTCTTTTCCATCATGCCTCTAGTGCAATATTTCTGCCTTGAGTATTGGCAAACAATGGAGGAGGAGCTGATGTCTTAATTCAAGTTCTACAATGGAAAAGAGCTGAATGTATTTAATCCAAGTACAGAACTGCCAAGTAAAAGAATGCTTACACTAAAACAAATAATATTATATGTTCCTGAAGTCACTTGTGGGTGGGCTGTTCATTTTGCTCTACTATGTTGCAATTATATCCTGCTGAGTGCAGGAAAAGTTAGCCAACTCTCAACCTCCCTAGAACAAAAATCAGCATGTTGCCATTTTTCTTCTTTGCCAAGATGTCATTGACAGCTCAACTTCCTGCTTGGTTCTTGGATGTTTTCTGTTTCATCTGATTCTTCGCACCATCCAGAGACAAACTTCAGTTACTTCCTTTCTTATCTTTTGCACTGAATGGGAAAGTGTGGTCTGTGTTCTGAACTTTCATGGTGCCTCTAGGATTATGAGCAAAAGTAAATGAGGTATTAATATTTTTCTCTAAATATCCCCTCCAATACACAGATTTTTCGCAACTGTACAAGCTTATAATAGAAGCAGATAGAATGCTCCATGCTCTATGAATTGTCTTCCAGTGTGGCTGCTGGCTGTGTGGGTGGCTTATGGCTTGGGACAAGAAAATTGTGAAATGTGGGAAAGTCATTATTACATGTGTTATAGGAAGTGTTACAGAAGTATTTTGCAGGTGAAAAGAAAAGCATCAAAAATTGGGGTTTTGCTTGTTTGTTGGCTGTGGTTTTTTTGCTTTAGGAATACAGCTAGTTTACACTAGTCAGAGCTTGATTTACAGGGATATAGGGAAATATAGGTACATCCCAGAAAAGGATTTCAAAATGCCTTCCACTGATGTTAACTATTTTGTAAATGTTATTATTATTAAGTAATATTTGATCTAGCGATAAAAGTGACAAAGAAACACCAATCTTTTTCTCAGTTGTAGTATTGGTAGTACTCAGAAATGAGTAGTCATTGATTCAGGATGCTAAAATGATGTTTTAAAGTGCATTATATCTCAAATCTTTAAGGTGTTGCTATTACCCAAATAAAGAGATGTGAGTTTGACCTTGCAATCACTGAAGAATGCATTAACTGTATGCTAAATGCTTGTTATTGATCTCCAACTGAGTATACACATCATTAAGTTATGCAGGTGCTTAAGTGTGTGCAGAATTGGGGTTGATTTCCTTTTGTCTAATTCCTATAAAAATAGACCTCTTCTTCCAGGTTTATTCAGCTTTGGAGGAGTATTGTTATAAATGTCTGAGCTTGCTGTCAAATGTTGTCACTGGGTACACTAACATGTATTAAAAGAAAAATGCATGTAAATATTAACAGTGTAAGAAGCATATGCATAATCACTGTGTGAGTGCAATCAGGAAAGAGGTATTTAATTTCTCAGCATTTTGTTAAAATACGAATTTAAAAAAGAACAATTGCAAGAAATTAATGAAGTTAACTATGAGAAAACAGTCATAAATATGGCTTGCCTAAGTGCTTCAAAAAGGCACCAGCGGACAGTAGTTTTTCCATGGGTGTTTTGTGACTATTAGCACCACAATAGCTAAAATTCCCAAGTCATAAATCTTACCATGTTTATGCTTTATGACAGAATGGCATAAATAGCGTATTTTCTATGACAGGGAGTACCTGTCATACCCCATGGATTTTGCTTTCATCCACGGGAGCAGATACTGTGGTCAGCACCAGACAGCTGGTTTAACCAGAGGATGTGACCAAAAGTTCGGGAAGTACTATGCAAGGAAAAGCAGCAGAGCACTCACTACCTGTAACATTTGACATTTCCCAAAAAAAGAGGGAAACGGTGGTAAAATGACAAGCACCTCACTTCACTCTTCTTCCAATGTTTCTCTGGAATTTTATGCTGAAATTTTGCTAACAGTACTAAAACTCCTCTGAAATTTCTGCAGAAATTGAAAGGCTATTTGTGCTACTAGTTAAACTAATAGGCAATTTAGATGTATGCCCTAAATGAGGGATATACATAATTCATCTCTGCAGTAGGCTTAAAACTATAGAGCTGTTTTAATGTAAACTATTTAATTCACTGTGAATGTTTCTCTAGGACTGATATTGAAAACAATAAATGAAGTTATTAATTTGTTTAGAGCATAGTCCAGTTAAGACTGAAAGAGTATCATCACTCAAAATAAGGGCTACTTGAGCAATCACACACAGATTCACAGAATCATTAAGGTTGGGAAAGACATGTAAGATCATCAAGTCCAACCATCAACCCAACACCACCACTCACACTAAAGCATGTCCCACAATGCCATGTCTACACGTTCCTTGAACACCTCCAGTGATGGTGCCTTCACCACCTCCATGGGCAGCCTGTTCCAATGTTTGACCAATTCTTGTACATGTTCTTGTAACATGTTAGAAGGAAACAGATGCATGAGACTTAAATTTTAAGCAGATGAGTTTGTTAGAATACTTGCCAATAAATGCTGATCTCCTCAAAAAGTTCAATACCAAAAAATGATGTTTCTATTCACACCACTAGAAGAAAGCATTTGGCAAATCCAAATTTCAGATTAGTTTCATTTTCTCTCTCTCTAGTGTTCTGTTTGAACTGACATATGCACTTGTACTGTGTGGACTAAGTAGGAGGTCATTACAGTAATGAGGAAAACTAAATGAAAACTTACAAAGAAGGTGCAGACTTGCAGAGCCCATATTTTGAAGAAACTGTTGATCTTTAAGAACTTGATTTTAGGTACCACCAGGGAAGTGTCTGAGATTTCCTCTAGCTTGCATCATCTCTACCTGACATTTAAAGCAGATCTGCACTGTTGACATGCCCATCACACCAATAATATGTAGGCCAAATTCCCCTGCCAGACTTCCCCATCTGCAACTTACTCTGGTGTCTCAGGTCTAATTTTGACTTATTTATTTTGTATCAGAAACTTATTTTCTCTCTTTACTGGAAAAGAAAAAAAAGGAAAGTGGACAGAACCATGTGAATTTAAAGTCAGGTGACACAGAAAAATAAAGTGAAATAATAAAAAAAAAACCAAAACAACCAAACAGTTTGATAAAGGGAGATCAGGAAGACAGTATATGAAAAGAATTAAACAGAAAATAAAGTTTTATGTTTCAGAAAGCTTTTTCATTTTTTTTCTAGTACTGCTTTCTATTATCTTTACCTTAAGACGGGCTAAACACCTCCTACTGCATGTATCCTCATCCTTTTCAGTTCCACAGATTCAGTAAAACTGCATAATTTTGATGAAGAAAACTTCAGCAGTGTCTATTCTACTAAGAGCCCTCGCATCTATTCTAAGTAATTCAATTATGGATTTTATTACAGAATTTTTGTTTGATAGCTCTATTTTGGCCATGGTTTTACAACTCCAATAAAATGTCAGTTTCAAAATTAGGACAATGATTGTTTGGCTCCTTGTGTACTGTGCTGAGGCAGAAAACTCAGTAAGTAAAACACAAAGTGAGAGAGATAATTTTTTTTTTAATTGGGTGCTCAAGGTAAGAGGTAGTAGACAACAGGAAACTTCAGGTGGCCAACTATTTTTATTCAGTAATGACCCATGAGACCTTCACTGGCTGAATTTACAAAATTCAAGATGTTTGTAAATGCTTTTAGTAAAGTGACGTGAGAAGACTGACCCACTTGCAAAAGGGTAGACAACCTACCTGGAGTGTGGGGGATCAAATTTCTTTCCCTGAAGAAATTTAAGCTCTTAAATCTCGTTTACCAGAAAAGTACCCCAAACACTAGTATTCTGTACTACGCTTGTCTTAGTGTCTCTGCCACACTTTTATGTTTTATGAGCATCCATTGATGCAGAGTTTGGAATCCAGCAGAGCGGACACCATTGTTATGGTTTCCGTTACAAACCTGCCTGAAGGTGTGACATGGTTAACAAAAAATGTAAGTGGAAAAGTGGCACATAACATATCAACTCAGAAGTAACCTTATAAAAAAAAAAAACAACACATTGTTTTAACTTGTAAGAGTACTAAAGAAAATGGTCTTGATACTTTTTACAGGACTGTAAGTGGAAAAATGTTCTTTAAAAAGGGGCAAGTAATTTGTTTATAATATTGAACTAAATGAAATCCAGTTGACATTCAGTTGAAAAACACTAAAATTCATGGTGAACCCTTTGAGGTTTCATTTGTGAAACAGCTGCTAGCACTGCACATGGGACCCTTTCAAGTAAGTGTCTGTGACAGTGTTTGAGAAGCTTTTTTCTCTTGGTTGAGCTGATACCCACTTCTATAGTTGGATCAAAAAGGTGTTACTATTTTAGGTTTTTTCCCCCAGGTAGTGGTTGTTAACTACTTATTTGGATGCAGCAACTAAATTTCAACCTTTTCTTTGCAGCCCAGTTGGTATCCATCTGGGCAAAGCCATACCTTCAGAGTTAGCCCTGCTTGGGGAAGGTGGGCTGCATCAAGTCATCTCCAAAGGTCCCTTTCAACCTCAATTATTCTATGAGTCTATGATTTATCATTCTCTTTTGTTTCTGTACCCAGTGGATGGAGTGGCACTTTCTCATGTGTAGTACGAGGTATGCTATGGATTTTTCTTAAATTGACTGTGAAAAGGTTGACATGGAGGAAGTTCCTTCCCTTCAGTTCATTACTCTGTTTTTGGGATTTTGTTAGAATGAGAGATGTCAAAAAATGATGATTCCCTCAAGTATACTTTTTTGTCAAATGTTAAAAGAGAGAATCAATTCAGAAAATTATGAACTTATGAATTATGAATACTATTTATATTTTAGCCTTTAATGAGAAGACCCTTTGAATTGTAATTACAGATTCTCAACTCAGTTATTAGGGATTACATATGAATGACTGAACTGTTACTGTTATTTCACTTACAACTTTTTGTAATTTTCCTCACTATATTCCAACACCTCAGTCAAGTAAAAGAAATTCTGTTTTTTCATAGAAGAGATTTTAAGCTCATATCTGTATGTATTAGGGGAAAGTTCAGACCATGATTAAGGTTTTCTACATTTAAAAAAATTTGCACTGGAAATATTCCTTCCTTTCTCAGGTCTAGGTAAATATATAGCTTATACTAGTAAATTAACTCTGTTGAATAAGTTAAACAAGTTGCCACATAAGTAGGCTGGACTGCCAAAAGTTCCTTTGCCAGTATATCTGTTTTAACTACGTTATGATTTTTTTCAAGACTTTAACTAATGCAGTATATTGTACAAAATCTTCAAATGTAGAACAAGTTTGGGGAATTCGTCTGTCCTTTTTAACTAAAATAATAATGTAAAACTGACAAACATGAATCTACCTTGTGTAGAAAGTAAGCGAGACTTTTTTTTTTTTGCTTATCCTTTCACAAATTGTTCTTTAATTTGAACAGAAGTGGTAAATGACATTTGACACAGAAGTTCTTCCCAGGATAATAAATAACACATGGAAGGCAGATTTGAGGGGAAGACAAGGGGAAAGTCAAGCCTTTATCCAAAACCACAAAAATCTCTGCTTTAGTGCTAAAATATGTTTTTTGGCTCTAATGAGAGGTAATTTTTTAGCCAGCAGCTTATGAGGTGCTAGCCAGTTCCGTCATGAAGAGGAGCAAGTCAAAGAGTTCAGCCTAAAAACTAGGACTATACTCTACATAGGGCCAAATGAGTGCATCCTGCCTACCGCATCTCTCTTCTGAGATGCTGCTTGTATGTGGAGTACACTAATGCCTTCTGATGGGCTCAGTCACACTGTGTGGCACTTTACACCTCTGCACGTCCATTAAAAATCAATGCAACATTAATGATAGAGCTTGGCAAGAGAAAAGGTAGAAATGGTACTGCTCTCTGGCTGTTGATGAGAGGCATTACTCACCAGATTTGGGAGCCCTAATTTGCATTTGCAAGTAGCATCACTGAAAGAAGTAGTGGACACTGCTACGGTGTGTTTACACATACAAGTAGAGCTTTGGCTCTTCGACTTTTCATTACTGCCTATAGTTAGACTTTTTAGACATAAGGTGGCAGAACCTGCAATCACAGATTTTTGGTACCCTTAAACACATGGAGCTGTAGTTAGCTCACTAGATAGTCCTGTTAAAATGAATAGAACTGTTTACAGACTAAGATACTACTTAATCTCTTCATTGTCAGGAAGGAGTGATCCTTTGAAGATACTACATCTGAGCTCCACAAACTGTTAGAGATTTTGCCTTCTTGCTTTGAACCATGCACATGTTTCTGGACTGTACCTCCTAAAGTACGAAGTGGAAAACTTTGCCTTAGAAGTTAAAATGTGTTTAGATACTATTAGTCCTTGTGCTTGATTTTGGAGACATGGTTACAGCTAATTCATACAGTCATTTAAGAAGGGGCCTCAGAGGTATCTACTCCAAACTCCTGCTCAAAGCAGGTTCAACAGTGAGATCAGACCAGGTTGCTCAGGACTGTATTCAGTCTGGTTTCAAAAACCTCCAAGGATGGAGACTACATAACTTTCAGTCTCAGTTGCTAAAAGTTAGCAATAAATATATTATCTGATCTCAAGCCTCTTCTCAAAACCACAATATTTTCATCAATGATTTGGTATATACACCAGAGAAATAAACCACCTTAGTTTTAAAAATTTCTTTGAGATTGAACTCCATTTGTTCCTCCACTTCCGTGAATAATCCAGAAGTTAGCAAACAAAGCTAGCTGGAAGATGAGATTTCTCTTTGCCATGAGCTTTTGTGTAACTTTACATATCATGCTTTTCGCAACATACCTCTGTTTTCCAGGTGGAAAAATGAGTTGCAAATGTCCTATGCAAGTAGATAGATACAATATTGTAAGACACCTGACAGAATGGGAACTGGAGCCTTAGAAGTACTTGAATTTTGTGGCTAAATGGTTCCTGGGCTTTTTTTGTCACATGTGCACCTTTTTAAAGAGGAACTCACCCTCTGAGAGAACTGAGAGAAATGCCCACAAAGTAAATGGGCAGCTACCTTTGTCCTTCCAGTTCCAAGCACATAGTTTTGGGATATTCAAAATTTATCAACATTTTTGCATCTGCTCAGTGCACCTTTTAAAAGTTACAGCAATTTTTTTTTTTTTTTTTTCATATCTGGATTAGGATTTGCTACTACCCTCACCAACTTCAGGATGTGTATTTCTAAATAGTTCATCAGTAAACCAGGAATTAGTATTTTGTATCAGATATTATATGAACAACTGCTTTATTAAAAATATATATATATATATATATATAATGTGCTGAGTCCCTCTTTCAACACTTGAGGACATGCTTTTCCCTTTCTCAGGTCAGCTTTTCTTTCCCAACTGTGTTCCACAATTACTTTCAGAATTGATTAGCTTCCAGTTTATAATGACACATCTAGCAGTTGTGAAATAGCCAAAGTCAGCACTTCTTCCAATGTTGCATCTCTGTGAGCTGATTCAATCAATTTTATAGTTATTGGGTTGGACATTTCCTCATTACTCAGGGGCTGGTGCCAACCAAGGACTCTTAAAGAACCACAGTCTCCAAACAAGCATTTTTTTTTCTTATTGCTATTGTTGTAAGTATTTTTATTTTTTTTTTTTTTTTGGTGACAGTGAACTTACAGTTAGAAAGCTGAGGTTTGTCATTGCAGGCCACAAAGTGAAACCTAAGAGAGTACTCCAGAGCCTAAACTTCTGTAGGCAGGAAAGTAAATTCTGCTCCAAAAGGTTGAACAAGCCACACACATGACTAACTGACTTACCTAGATTCTGCATAGCTTTCTGTGAGCACTGTGGACAGGTAAGAATTTTACTCGATCGAATTAACCACTTTCAATTTTAACTTTTACATCAAGACAGAGGCAAATCTATAGCATTTCCGTAGCTGTGGGTGATTCTAAGAATCAAAGGCACAAAAATGAGATCTAAGGATTCAAACCATTGTCCTCCAGTCTCATCAATAGTACTTCTTTATACAAAAAGCATAGCTGATTCACATTGCTCCATTTAGCATGCATTAGTGTCAATATGAATAAGTTGAAGGATTGGTCCTTCTATTAATAGAAAAAGCATTCATTTCAAATGCAGCATATTGCAGTAATCAAACACTCCCATATATGGCTTTTAATAGGTTAGGGTTTTTTTAATGGTGTTAAATCGTCATTCCAACCTGTCAAATTCTGTTTATAAATACCATATACATTTGGTAAAGATTAAAGTTCATGTAGGTGACCTTGGGCTTTTTTTAAGCTCATCCTATGTAATATATGTATGACAAACTATAAGTGAGTAGAAATAAAGTTCAAAGATCATGTCTGAACATAGCCTGAGAAAAATACTAACTGAGATGGGGAAAAGCCATGCCAAGGGCTGTGCTTATAAGAAAAGCTTTTATTTATGTGCTTAAAATAAAACAATTCTTATTTTACATAAAACTGACTAGAAATGGTGTAACAGTCTCGGGCCTGTGTCGTCCTCAAAACTATACTTGGAAGTTTGAGATAATGCTAGTTGTCGTGGTCCTAAATCATGCCAGAGACAGTGCCAAAAAATGAACATTGCACAGTCATATTGCATTTATATGTATGTATAAACACTTTTTCTGCCTGAACCCCTACCCTGGCATTACTCAGATTACCAGAAGACGTTTGGTCATAAAGGACAGTAACACATGCAAGATGAAATCGCTGTGGTTTATTGACATGCTTCGTGTGCAGCCCAGCAATACATCTCCCTGACATTATTATATAGTTGCAAGGTGCGTTATGCACTCCTCTGCAGCATCTGTCTGTTGCTGCCCTTGTCACTAGTCCTTGAGATCTGTGCTGACTGGTTCTTCGATTTTGTTTGCTCTACTCACTCTGTACAGCACTACTATGTATATAATTATAGTAGAGGCAACTGAGACAGAATTTCTGATTTTAAAGGTGAATTATGCTATTGAATTACCTACTGACTTTAAGGTATGCTGCAAAATTCAGGCATTATGCAGGTTGTGATGGGAATTTATTTTTTTTTAAAGAGAATCAGACTTTGTAAGGATGGAGATGTTAACAGCTGCCTAATTTTTTTAATGGGATGGCTGTTTGGAGCCTTCTAGTTCTTAGTCTTCCCCACTTATATTCATAAACAGCAACCAGAAATCTAGTTGCAGCTACAAACGTGCACAGGCTCAGAGGCTGTACAGGCTCCAAAAACATTTGGAATCACCACTTGCAAGTGGAACCTGTCCGAACAAGATTTTGACTTGCCTATCTCTATAATTTTTGTGCTATTCCAAATATGAAGCTCAAAGAGAGTGTCTATAGGCATAAAAATTACAGGAAGAGTGTCATAAACAAGAGCAAGAAAAATGGCAATACATGGCAGTCCCAAGAAATGAATGGCATTATGTGTTTAATTTGTACTCCCTTGCCTTAGGCTGTTTTACATTCTGCTAGGAGAACAGTCTTCTTGGATGTCAAATCTGTCATTTCTTTATTTGGATATATAGGGGAAACTCCTGCCTCATCTTTATGATAAGCAGTTGATGTGATACAAAATTGCGTGGGGAATAAAAACGTTGTAGAGTAAACGCCACTGGTGATGAAATTATCCAGCTATTTTATAATCCTTACAAATCCCATTTTTATAATTCTGTTTACCAGTTGTGACTTGACTAACTATGCCGTATCATGTGACAGATGATGGAGGGAAAGGATAGTGATATTAATATGTCATTAATATGTAAAGTGTGATTAATTTATTTAATACGCATTCTTCCAGGACTTGCTCTATATAGAACTGGCTAAGAGGTCACTGCAGTTAACATTTGACTTCACTGGACACCTGATCAAGTTAATTGTTAAAATGTGTTCCTGATATTGTGGAAACACTTATTTAATGTTCTAGATGCTATGTGGGACATCTTAGAACCTCAGCTGGCAGGTATTACAGGTGCAGCGTGTATATTTTTAAGTTAAATTTGAAGTGAAAGCTGGATTTCAAAATGTAGTCCCCTTAATTACACTGCAGGATTTGAAAGGAATAAATTAAACAACAGTTTCTCTATTCATATTTGATAAAGTGAAGTATTTTAAAGATCAGAAATTCTCTCAGAGTGTTACATCATCAATCTACAGGTGTATAGTAGTATAGAAGATAGTTGTACAATAACTTAATCAACACCATTGTGCATTATCCTACTTTGGGCTTTTCACAGTTGAGAAAAGATAGTTTAATAATTTGAATGAATGTCATTGCTGTCTGAGTGTTTGTTTTTTCTTTCCTCAGAGTCTTGTAATGATCTCTGAATATACAGTACAGTTATGTCTTAATTTATCAATAGCAGCTGATAGGAATATGGTGTTCTAAATTAAAGAGGACATTGATCTACAAAGGCTGGATTGTGTCCAGTCCTCAATGTCCCATTTTTCAGAAACATGGGGAAACTGGATGGAGGAAGTTACTTTCTATCATCCTGCCTTAGTTTCTTTCCTTCAGTAGTTTTATGAGACAATACAAGCTCTCTCAGATGAAACAGTGAAAAAAATCAAATAAATGCATATGGTCTACCAGCTTGCACTGAAAAAACCAGAACTATAATTCTCAAGTAGAGCTAAACTGCAAGGAGTTATGCAAGAAGGGTTTTCACTTTTTCTTTTTTTCCTCCACATGCTTCTGTTACTTCTCTAGGTGCTATTCCCTGGAAAATGTCTGTTTTCAAATGAGTCTACAGTATCTTTGTCCTGGGCTAGGCAGAATATGACTGCAGCTACAAAATGGAGTCCCTGTTGGATACTGGCTTACAGATTACTAACACAAACATTATTAAAGTGGTGAAAGTAATGACCCTCACAGACTGTAAAGCAGCAATGGAGATAACTGACGGATCAAAAGATCAGCTACATGGTATCTGAACTTCTTGCATGAACCTCTCCACTGGAGAGATGCAACTGAAAAAAGTTATAGCTCTGAAGTGGACCGAATTTGCTCCTTTTCCTGTCCTGTTCAGGGAGTCTATTATTACTGAGGATACAAATTCTCTTCTTTAGCTGTGCTGAGAAGTTTTGTACCTGTACATACCTGGAAGAGACAAGCACTTTATTTAGTAATACAGTATTTTCTTCTTTTTCTTATCTAAATTTCTTTCCAATGCATCCTTAAAAAAAAAGCCCATAAACATAATCTTTTAGCAGTAATATCACCACTGCCTACTGCACCATATCATAGTCTTTAGTTCATTGTGTTGTCTTTCAGACCTCTCTTTTTAATGAAAAAATGTTGATAAAGGCAAGTTACTTACCTAGACATGCTTTTCTTCCCATGCTTTCTCTTTTTTTTTTTTTTTTCTTTCTTGAAAGTATTTGGGAACAAATTCTTCCCTTTGAGATGAGATGTTATCCATTGCAACTGAATTTGACCTTTTGTTCTTTTAAGCTTCATTGGAAGAATCCGAACACCTGTTTTGAAAAGCTGGGTCCTGCCCTTTGTAAGAAACAAGAAGTCCTTCATAAAAGAATGAGGAATTAAAAGGGAATCTTTCTGGGGGGACTAGGGTAGGCAAATAGTCTATGATTAGGTAGCAAACAATGCTCAGGGAAAGGGGAATATGAAGACTTCTAAAATGGGTGAATGGGATATGGGGGGGGGGGGGGGAAGAAGCAGAAGAAAAAAAGGAAGATGAAGTGAATGTTAAGTTATACCCAAATGCAACAGGACTAGTATAGATGAGATGCAAAAGTTGTATGTAAAGCAGAATTATATAATAGTACTAATGTTACTCAGTAAGGGTAAAGCGTCCCTGGAGTAAGGCAACTAAAAATGAAAAAGTGCATTCCTGATAGCCTGCTGTAGGACATTAACACAGCTAGAGAGAAGAAACATGAGACGATACAATTTCTCAGGAATCAACCACTCAGAAAAAATGTTGTTGTGATAATAGCCTCCATAAAGTAATGATATCGCTACAAAAAACCAAAACTTGGGGGTTGGGTTGGCTATAATTCACAGAGTAAACTCCAGGAGAATGTAGATCAGATGCAAAGGACAGGTACCATATTGCTGACGCAAATGAGAATATGTGAAATCTTGCATGGGTTGAGGAGAAGTGCAATTAATATTGTCACAAGATACATTTAAGCACCTTCACATAATGACAGTCACAAAATGTGGTTTTGAATTACTTAGATATCTACAGTATGTGCCAGATGCAGGCAAAAAAGCAGGTTTGTTGATTAATGAAATAATTTTAATAACTCTAACTAAACATCTCATTACATTTCTACATGATTTTCAGTCCTAGAATATGTCAATAAACTACAGGGTATCAGTGATTCTGCACCAAAGTGCTCATGCTTTCACTTTGACAGAAATGGGGATGTAAAACAGGCCAGATTTTTAAAAAGATAACCTTATTTATAGGTGCAAGTCAATGGATATTGCTGAGACAAGCACTCTAAGAGACCAGTTCAAATGTTATTGCCAAGGTGTGTCACAAACAGATTACCAGAAACTGCAGCAGTACAGGACAATGCTGAGGGAAGGCAATACACTTCTGGAAACAAATAACCATTCAAATTAGGTTTTAACATGCAAAAAACCCACATAAGGGCGAGTAGCTCAGTGTTGTAGGCTAATGATTTGACATTAGAAGAGAGATAAGATTTGTAGGGAGAAATAATGCATATGTATACACATGCACACATATCTTTATGTAATTATATAAATTACACCAGGCTTTTGGACACACAATGTTCCAGAAACAATTGCAAAATAAATTCCTATTCACTTGAAATAACATGGAAGCAAAACAATTCAGATTTCAGATATATTAGAAATAGACTGGGTTAGTCTCAGTGTTGGTTGGCAAATTCCACATGGTGACAAGCTATCTGCATCTACATATATTTGTAAGGTTTGCATTAGAAGCCAAGCCTTGTCATCCCTGAATTCACTAAAACATGTCTTCTTACAGACTGAAAACGGGAACAGAGTTACCATTATTTATTGTCGTAGGTCTGCATTAGTATAAAAGATTCCTTTCTGCATTTCTATAGAACTCCCAGCCCCAGACATCACCAACCAGAATTAAATATCCACATGGAAAGAATATTTTTCTATATGTGCCTGTCCCACTGCAATGTATAGCGTAATGCACAGGTAAACATAGGTACAGATATTATTGCCTTCTGCAGTCAGGGTTCTGCAAATGAAACATGCCCATTTCCTTCTTGTTAGGAAAAGGAAAAAGCATTCATGCTTCCCATCTTGGGTACATGGACAGCATCCTGATCAAAGTGAATGTAATACATTAATCCTTTACTCGTCTCTTCTGAGAGAAAGCCTCTCCAGTCATTCATATGAGATTGTGTGCATCTTTAATCATACGCTAATGTGCTTTGCTGGGTGAGAAAGGAAGACACTGCTATTTGATGCTAGAGACACAGGGAATTCCACGTGAAGGGAGAAGGGGTTTCTGGGCTCCATTTATAAGCACTCGTTTTCAGCCTTGAATATTTTGATAGAAGCACTTGGGCTGGGACTTCCACTGCAGAGAATACTCCTATCAGGAGTCTTGGTGAAGGCATGAAATGGTGTAAAGGAGGAGGATGTACAACCCAGGTATGATTATTTCAGAAGTACCTTACAGTCAGTTTTCCTGTCGGTGAAATTAGTAAAGTCAATGTGTAGCTTGGTGTTGGGGAAGCAGTTTTTAAATTAGCTGTAAATTTTGATGAACCTTCAGTTTCTGTCAAATGATTAGAAGGGTAAACTGTCAAAACACAAATATTTAGGTGTCTCAGGCAACCTAGTTTTAAAGCGTGAGGGATGGGGCGGGGGGAGCACAGCTCCAATTCACGAGCAGAGCCATGCAACAACATCGTAAGATGCCCACAACTGACTGGTGTGGCAGAGCTGGAGGGATGTGATGGGTCTAGGTGCTCCAAGAATTGAGGTGGATCTGACATGGTCTCCTGCATGGGCTCCTCTCCACGGGGCATAGTTCCTGCCAGGAGCCTGCTCCAGTGTGGACTCTCCACTGGCTGCAGCTTCCTTCAGGGCACAACCACGTTCTCTAGTGTGAGACCGCTGATGGGCTCAGCTTTGACCAGCAGCGGGTCCATCTTGGAAGCAGGGGGAACTGGCTCTGTCTGACATGGGGGCAACTTCCAGTGTCTTCTGATAGAAGCCACTCCTGCAGCCTCCCCCGCCCCTGCCCTGGCCCAGCTACCAAAACCTTGTCACATAAACCCTATACAAGGTTCCTGACTACTAGCAATATTTTCTTGCCTCCTGCAGCACATTTTTTCTGAAGCTGTCTTTTCTCTGGGCAAGCTCAGCTGATCTCCAGAAGGAATTGCCCCTTTTCTTTAAGAAGTGTCATCTCACCCAGTCTTCTTAGAGAAACAAAACATAATTATGAACAGAAATAAAATAAAGCAAGACAGAAACACCCCAGTTACAGGACACTAAAGTCTTGGTTTGTGATTCCTATAATTCTTGGTTACTCCTGGAGGAAACAGTCTGAGATATTAAAAACAAAGAGACAAGAAAGCTGGTAGAAAGTGACAGAGACAAAGACTTCTAAATGAATAGCATTAAATGAACTTTCGTTAAATGCTTTAAAAAAACAAAGAAACCAAAAGGTGCATTTACACTTTGATGCTGTGCTGGTTTTGGCTGGGGTAGAGTTAGTTTTCTTCATAGCAGCTAGTATGGGGCTGTGTTTTGGATTTGGGCTGAAAACAATAAGCAGGGATGTTTTAGTTACTGCTGAGCAGTGCTTACACAGAGTCAAGGCCTTTTCTGCTTCTCACCCCACCCCACCGGTGAGTAGGCTGGGGGTGCACAAGAAGTTGGGAGGGGACACAGCCGGGACAGGTGACCCCAACTGACCAAAGGGACATTCCATACCATATGACGTCATGCTCAGCATATAAAGCTGGGGGAAGAAGAAGGAAGGGGAGGACGTTCAGAGTGATGGCGTTTGTCTTCCCGAGCAGCCATTACATGTGATAGAGCCCTGCTTTCCTGGAGATGGCTGAACACCTGCCTGCCAATGGGAAGTAGTGAATGAATTCCTTGTTTTGCTTTCCTTGCGTGCACATCTTTTGCATTATCTATTAAATTGTCTTGATCTCAACCCATGAGTTTTCTCATTTTTACTCTTGCGATTCTCTCCACCATCCCACTGTGAAGAGAGTGAGAGCGGCTGTATGGTGCTTAGTTGCCAGCTGGGGTTAAACCATGACAGTACTTTTTGGTGCCCAACGCAGGGCTCGAAGGGTTCGAGATAACAACAGATTTGATTGGAATGTGCTAGATCAAATTTATAGCTGTTATTGCTGTTTAGCTTTTAATTTACAGGTCCTGTGCTCGCCAGGGGGCTTGCTTACCGTCCTGTATATTAGAGTCTAGTGCTCGTTAGTGGTTGCTTTTGGCTTTTGCTGCTTGCTGTACTGCTTATCATCTGACTCTGCTGTGCCTGGGAACATTTTGATAACAGCAATGGCATTGTGCCTGGGCTGGCAGATGGCCAAAGCATTGCTGCTGTACTGGACAAGCTGGAATTTCAGTGTGAACTCAAGTCAAAGGGACTTTGACTTGTGGATGAGTCCACGCGGGAGCAGGACACCTCGATGCGTCTGTGGCCGTGGATAAGCCCATGCCAAAGCAGGTACACCTCGAAATGTCTGTGGCCATGGTTATGTCTGTGCTGCAGCAGGTATACCTCTGCAGGGTTTGTGGCCCAGGTATAAGTCCATGCTGGAGAAGGTACACCTCGAAGCATCTGTGGCTGTAGATAAGTCTGCCACAGCAGGTATACACCTGGAGAGACTGTGGCTCATAGATAAGGCTTCACTTGGAGCAGGTACAACCCTAAGGGACTGCAGTCTGTGGATAAGTCCAAGCTGGAGCAGGGGCAAGAGGAGGAGTTCATTGCAATGTTAAATCCTATGGTCCGGTCCAAAGGAACCAGGAGTAGAGATTGTAATGGAAATACCTTTAAATTGTTGTAACCTGGGATTTGAGTTGCATGTTATGGGAATTACTATAGCAGGAACCCTCCGAACCAGTGGAGGACAAGCCTTACAAGAAGCAGCACAAGTGCAGCAGTGACCGTAACTGAGCTGTCTTTGGTGCCCAATAACTCCACACAACACACCACCTCTCCTGTCCTGAGTGACCCCCATAACAGATGGAACCCAAAGTCATGGACTAAATTAATTCAATGGACATTTCCTGGACATTTATGGACATTTTACAGACGTTTCACAGGGGAGGTACATAGACTAACAGAATCATACCTGTGTATCATATCAAAGGATGGGGAGGGTGGTGGAGGGTAATGAGAATGTATTGGATAGTGTGCTACCTGAGCATGATGCAAATGGTATGGAATAAGGGGTGGAGAATGTGCTGGTTTTGGCTGGGACAGAGTAAATTTTTTTCATAGTAGCTAGTATGGGACTGTGTTTTGGATTTGGACTGAAAACAGTGTTGGTAATACAGGGATGTTTTAGTTACTGCTGAGCAGGGCTCACACAGAGTCAAGGCCTTTTCTGCTTCTCACACCACCCCACCGGTGAGTAGGCTGGGGGTGCACAAGGAGCTGGGAGGGGACATAGCCGGGACAGCTGACCCCAACTGACCAAAGGGATATTCCATACCATATGATGTCATGCTCAGCATATAAAGCTGGGGGAAGAAGAAGGAAGGGGGGACGTTCGGAGTGATGGCGTTTGTCTTTCCAAGTAACCATTGCATGTGATGGAGCCCTGCTTTCCTGGAGATGGCTGAACACCTGCCTGCCAATGGGAAGTAGTGAATGAATTCCTTGTTTTGCTTTGCTTGTGTGCACGTCTTTTGCTTTCCCTATTAAACTGTCTTTATCTCAGCCCATGAGCTTTCTCATTTTTAGTCTTCCAATTCTCTCCCCGATCCCACTGTGAAGAGAGTGAGTGAATGGCTGCGTGGTGCTTAGCTGCTGGCTGGGGTTAAACCATGACAAAGGCCATGATGTTGGCAAAGCAAAGATCCAGTTCATAGGCTGAGGAAATGCACTCTGCAGATGGCAAAAGCAAACCGTAGTCCCAGTTCATACTCTAGCAGCTGGTATCCTAAGTTCTGTATCCCTCATTGGTCTCGCTTCCTCTCATTTAACAGCCAGACTGTTATTTATTTTCCCTTTTAACAAGCGGGGCTTTTGTTCATTTCCTTCCTTCAAGCAGCCCCTTTAGTAATTTTTGTTTGTTCCTGAACTTAGGACCAAGTTGCTGATTCATCTTTGACATAAAACACAGTGAGGTTAATGTATGCAAAGCAAAGACTAGAGTAGAGTATGACAGTGCTAATCCACTTGCATTTGTTCCTGAGAGGAAAATGCAGCTTGCCACTGTCACGAGAGGCAGCAGAGCACAGTCAGAGGAATTGTACCAGGGGCTGCATCACAAACAAATGGATACCATAAACTTACTCCCTCTGATCCTTTGTGGGCACAGTCAGCATTGGGGGGTGGGTGTTCTCTTTCCAATGTCTCATGTTAACTCTTGGAAAAGGGAGCAGCTGCCTCTTACACTGCAGAACAGCCTGGTGACAGTGCACAGGAACAGATGGCAGAGCAAGTGTCTCTTTCTTTGCATTTAGGCAAAGAAAGTCCCCTTCTCTCCTCCTGCTTCTCACAAACAGCCTCAGTGAATTTTCTTCACGGTATACAGATACTAAGCCTTTTCTTTTCACTCCAGGAAACAATCACCCTTGCCCTTTGAGGAGTAAAAAGAAGAAAGAGGGGAAAATCTAAAATGTTAATTTTTCTTCCCCCCACTCCCCTGAGTGGTGTGAGTCAATTGAAAAAAGAGATGAGCTTTAAGAATTTTTTTCTTTTGCTGTGGGTTGATATATAGACAATTTTAACCACATTTCGTAGTTGCTTTGCTGTACAGAGAAGCAATGGGATAGTATAATTCAAACTAGCGAAGAACTAGTGTAGCCATTCCTCGACATCTGCATCAATGCCAGAGGTTTTTCCTTTTGTATCAATAATCTGAAAACATAAATGCTTAGTTTATAGATACAATTATGGATAGTTGATACAGATATAAGCAAAACTTCTGCACAGCATATATTATCTAGTGACTATGGTCTGTTAAGTATTGCTAGATGAGGAAAAAGCATATGAATAAGAAACAGATTTCAGCTATTACATGGTTTCCCTGCTATTTAGATGCAGGAATCAAGTTATTGAAAATTGTGCAATGACTCACACCTGCCAAGAATACAAATTAATTTGGAGGTCATATGGACACTTTTAAACTCACTGTTATGGTGAACTCCACTGGGACCAAATTAACATGGCTAGGCGCTCTGCTCTTTTGTAAGAGGAGTCCACCCAGCCGTTCAGAGTCTGCTGCTGACAGGAGTGCCTGGAGCAACTAGACTTGGATGGGAAACGCTGATGGTAGGTCACCACGCCGAGACTGATTCATTCAGACTGTCTGCAGGCTCACTTAGTGCCACTGAGTTGGCTGCACTGTCTTTACCTTTGCAGTTGCGAAGTCTAGAGATGCATGCATTTTTTAAAAGGCAATTTCAGATTCTGACATAATTTCAAGACCTCTGGGACTTCAGACACTCTGTAGACTCTGTAATGCCTAGGCTTTGATCCATGCTTGCTGTCAGGCCCCTATTCCTGTGATTGTAGCTGATCCTGTAACTCTTACTGTTCCACATTTGGAAAGGTTCAAACAATAACCTAAAACAAAACTCAAAACCAAATATATACTGAAGCAAACCAAAGGGTCATTTATTTCTGAACCCGGCAAAAATTTCATTTCCTGAAAAGAAAATCTTAAGTGCAACTCTTGATATACCATGTGTTAATTGAATATAGGTATTTTTCAATGCTCTGAAAGATGACAATATGAGCCAGGTATTTGCCTGAAGAAGGACTTGAACATATTTGTTGATTAAATACTCCTATGAGTCACAGATTCACAGAATGACAGGGGTTGGAAGGGACCTCTGGAGATCATTTAGTCCAACCCTCCTGCCAGAGCAAGTTCACCTAGAGCAGATCTCACAGGAATGTGTCCAGGTGAGTTTTAAATATCTCCAGAGAAGGAGACTCCACAGCCTCTCTGGGCAGCTTGTTCCAGTGCCCTGCCACCCTCAAAGTAAGGAAGTTCCTCCTCATGTTTAGATGGACCTTCGTATGACCAAGTTTGTGCCTGCTACCTCTTGTCCTGTCACTGGGCACCACTGAAAAAGACTGGGCACCACTGAAAAAAGACTGAGAGAGGTCTTGTCTCTTTATTTCAAGGTCTTTAGAAATTCTTTCCTGATCATCTCCCCATGTAAACAAGCACTCTTTACGTATTCCATTAATAGGTGTTTTGTATTGCTGCAGATGAATCTGAAGAGACTGGACGCTGGAAGACACTCTTTGTTATGTGCTAGTCTCTTCAGGGCTTTGTAGAATGTCACTTTGAAAATGTAACATGATGGAAATTGGTGAGCTGTGCTCTCTCATGCAACAGAGTTTACATAAACATTGAAATGTTGTTTCTGGTTGATATAGCCTGTAACTTCTATAAGCATTGTCCTCAAGCTACTATTCTTTAAGTGAGGGAAAACACAAAATATTTTGCCTGTGTGCCGTGTGTTGTGACATCGTATAAAGTTGTTAACTCAGTTGTACATTACTTAACTTGTCATTGAAGTGGCAAAACAAAAACCACAACAAAAAACCTCAGGCCACAAGGCCAAGAGATAATATTGCAAGTACCAATAAAATGTTATAGCTCTGTCACTGTTCATGGAACATGCAGCTAAGTTTGGCTTTGTTTGTTTGTTTTGGTTTTGGGTTTGTTGTTTGTTTTTTTTTAAAGTAGGAATTTTTTCTACATGTTAAAATAAGGCATAGTCTTTAGCTTAGTGAACTTGCAGTCCAGGAGCTTTAGATACAGCTGTACTTGCACAAGAAATCCCAATGGCTTTCACTAAAAGTATACAGAGTCTGGATCGAGGTAGATAGATAGATAAAGCAACTATAGATTTTTTTCTGAAAAGATGAAAAGTGATTAGGTCTGTATTCTTCTATAACTTGTTCCTGAAAGGGTGGGTAGTGAACTTTTGTGCAACTTCACTGCCTTCTTGGACTCTGGATTATATTAAATAACAGAAATAATTACACTGAGGGGCCTGTCCTGCATTCCTAACATAAGCAAAATGATTATTGGATTTGCAGCGTAGGTCTGTCTTTTGTTTAGGAAAAGCTTTGAAGCTTGTTGAACAAGGACCGAGGCAAGATCTTTGAGTGAGACCCAAGTGGTGTTCTGCATAAATAAGAAATACACTCTACATACATGGAGCATAATTATTTACATTTGTTCTGTGGATTCTTTGTAATCTGTATTCCTTTGACATGCACAGATTTCATAAACATGAACTGACTTTTGAGATGGCAAGAAACACAGCACTTCATACAGAGAAGTTGCTTCATACATATAAAATATGAGTAACAGGCTTGATATTGTGTATATTCACCACTGTCCTCTACTGGTTGAATTTAGAACTGTGCAGCTCTGTGTTGAGTAACACTGGGCAAACAGGAAAAAATCTGCTGTGCCATGCATTCAGATTTGAAAACTACTCCTGAGTCAACCATGCTCATGGCTGTTTTGCGTTCATTCTCCCATACTTTTAAAATGAAAGGTGTTTTTTTTTTTTTTTAATCAGCTGCCAGGTTTGTAAGAGTGAGCTAATATCTTTTTCTCAGCTAGCTGATACAGTTAGAAAAAATGGACAAGATTTCAGGCACAGAAGCCTACATTGAGTCTGACAAGGAAGCCGAAACATGCAAGTAAAGCAAATGTTAAAAACAGGCAACCTGAGTTTAACATAATTGCTAATTGATTGGCTTCCTCGGAGAAAGAGAGAGCTGATACCTTCAGGGCTGTAGTGGCAGACATGTGAGGTCCCAGCTCCCTGTGAAACTGAGGCTCCCAAATGCTCTCCAGAGCACTAAGGAAAAATTGAATGCTGAAATTAGGCCATTTAAACCTGGCTTTTTGTGCCTTAGATTGATATACAGCGCTTTTGAGGCATTATGCTTTGATTTAGTTTTGGTTGTCTGGTCCGTTAGTTCTGTGTTAGTCAGCAGGAATACACACAATTATTTCCCTTATAGCATTTTCCTCTAATGAATGTTAGCTTACCTGTTGCTATATTGTACTTCTCTTAATTATAGAATGTGATAAAGGCTTTTCATTCATTGCGGCCTAAGCATATTACACAGTTCAGTGTCTTACCACAAGGATTTTTTCTAGAGATCATACTTGAAGAAGAAAAAATACAGCATTTTCCTTTTTCACTGGTCAGCTCTAAGCACTTCTGTATGCAAAGAATCTGGGTTTGTATCCTTAGCAAAGAAGTGAAAAGGGAGACCAACCTTTTCCTTTAGCATGAGAGTACAAGTTTGGTTTATCACAGCAGGTTTTGCTCTAATTGTGTTCAGAAACGCTGTATGTGTATGCAACAGCATTTGGAAAAATGGCTGCTTGGAAACATAAATCTCCCCTGAGATCTCACCGTGGTGGTATAGCTTTGATTTCTTTCCTAAGACAATAAAATACTGTGTGCTGTAATACTGCCTTAAGTCCAAGTAGCTTCCTACTTTATTTTATTTTCCAGGGTGGAGGGCAGAAGAGGGGAAGAAATATAGTTGGGAAGGATGTTGCTTCAGAAATCTAATCCTGATTATCTAACACTTTTACACATTCATTTCAGTGGCAGAGCTGGAGCTAGTTGAGGACCACTGGCAGAAGGGTAGGAGTGTCAGGACCACCCAGCCTGGCACAGGGCATCCTGCAGCTGAGCTGCTTCAGCGTGGCAAAATGGAGGCACGTCTTCATAGCAGTGTGCAGAAACCTCAGTGAAGAAGCAGTCTGGTTCTCATGGTAACCAGGATTTCCATATACTGCAGGGGTACACATAGTCTGACATCACTTTGCTGCAGGGAGGATTTCTGTGCATACTCAAGGACTAAATTAAGCCCTTTGCAAATGGAGAATGTGTGTCCATTTTCATGTCTGTAAGTGTATGGCTTTCCCTGTGTGAAAGGGAGAGGAAAAGTGAGAGAAAAGAGGATGCAAAATTTTATTTCTCTAAGTAGAAAGAGAAATAACCCTGACACAATCAGCTTCTCATTTTTAGTTTGTGTTCCATTTTAAAAAGCAGTAATATCTTGCACAGCTGGGAGGAAAGAAGGATGGTAGCAGCTTCTTTAGGTCTAAGAAAATTTGCTTTGCTAATTAGAAACATGGGAAAATGCATTTACTGAATGTTAGGTGATGCTTTTTGCTGCAACATCATATATATACAGATTTTAGCAGGGAAGGACTGTAATGAAGATGTGATATTCATCATGCATGATATAGTGACATCTGGTGTAAGACGTGCTGTGCTGTGTGCTGCAGTTCCCAGCTAGGAAGATAATCCATGTGCTTTGGTGTTATCAGACTCTGCTGTGGAGCCCAGTGAGAGGTTTTCTTGCCCCTCATTTAAGATGAGTTGTACTTACTGTAATATCTTCCAGGGCCCCATGTTATTCAATTCTGCATATATATTCTGTCCTGGGGAATTACAATACAAGACAACCTGATATTAAATCTCTATTGTTCTATTAAGGAGACTGGAGTTCCCTGACTGTGAAAGGTCTACAGTTGCTTGTAGATAATTTATAATAGGCCTGTATATGGACCTTGTATATGGACCTAAAAAAGCTTAAAATTGGCTGGAGGTTGAAGGCATTTTGCGTACTGAGGGATCTTTTCCCTTTTTTATTCTTTTTTGACAGTAACACCAACTCTGAACTGAAAACACTTCTCATACAGCTGTTTTGGCTTGTATTGATCTAAATCATTTTGAACCCTTCCACTTGCAAAGCTTTAGTATGGGCTTGTGTGAACTCTGATATACGGAGATCTTGCAGGGCTAAGGCAGATACCAGTTATTATTATGCAAAGCTGCAGTTCTTCCCCTTTCCTCACTACAAACTCTCATCTTTCTAAATGAAGTTCAGTGGAGCCCTGTATAGGAGTGGTATCCACACCACCATCTCAACTGCATGATAAAAAGGCCTTCGATTTGTTTGATTTTTGAGCAGAGGTTTACTTTGCAATGTGTTTTGTGAAGTGCCAAATATATTCCCAGGTGATCACAAATTAAGTGACAATGTTAAATAAATGTCAGCATATTTCTTGTGAATCTCGTGTACTGGTAAGTGATACAGACCTTTCAATAAATTGCTGCTTTTGCATGTTTTAATCAAAAGATTCCACTCTAATTCTGAATTATGGTTCTCTTTTTTCTCCTTGGTTATGAATCACAATTTTATTACATTACTGTACTTGAAGTTAAATGTAAGATGTGTAATCACAAATCTAATGATAAATGCCCTTTCCTGGTCACATACATGTGGGGAGGAAAATAAAAAGAGGAGGTAAAAAAGAGGAGAGCGAAAAGCCAGACCTTGGTATTTTAACTGCTATATCCTCCAATGCATTGTTTTCTTGCTGGCAGCTTCTGGTAAATGTGGAAAACAAAACTGGTGGTTATGTAATGCCTTGAGAGGAAAGAGAGCCTGCTTTGAACTGACAACAGCCCTGACAGCTTGAATGTTGAAGCTAGAAATATCTTGTCAGAAATATCGTCTTTAACATTGCAGAACCCTACTGGAGTCCTTCACTCCAGGAAGGAAAGGCGGGCGGCACCTTTGCATGTGGCTGTACTGCAACAGTGCAGGGCCACTGGCTACGGTTAATGATAAATAATACCTGAGCTGCTGCTTTGATATCAGGAGATGCTGTGTGCTCACTGTCCCTTCTGTACCCCAGAGGGAGTTGATTTTTCTGGCCTTCATGTTGGAATATCATGCAACCACTGTGACAGTGAAATCAAAAGGATGGCTTCTTTAAGAACCCTATCTGTGTTGCTTGGCAGCAAAAGTCCTTTGCTTCCTTTTTTCCAAGTGGATCCAGAAGTGCATTCATAATTAATTATAATTTTCTATTTGATTGTATAACTATAATGGAAAATATTTATCACACAAGTAGGAGGAGACCTGCCTAGGCTGACTGTGACATAAGTGAGCTAATACATCTCTCTCCTCCCTTCCCCATATAATTTTTAAGCAGTATGGGCCATTTTTTAGTATTTTTCATTTATTCATACATAATAGTGAAGTACAAGAATGCATGTTACTTATTCTGGTGCAATCATAAATTAATTTCTAGGTCATATGAGTAGAACTTGCATGGATGTGCAGAACCTTCAGGCATCAGCAATAACTTGTAGATGGCATTATCCTGTGAGCATGGTGGACAGATGTGCTGTATAACACTAGTGAGTTAGATAGTGAGCAAGAGAGAACCAGTGGGAAAAGAAATTAAAAACAAAAGAGGAGGTCTCATTACTTCATTAAAAAAGGAAATGTGTAAGAACAAATCATCAAAGTGCTCCCTTCTGTTTTTTGGATCTCTTCTGTGCTTAAACAGCCCAGACTGACCAAAGCCCTTGGCTGGGTGCACTGCCCAGTCCCTGACATCCTCTCCGGGATGTTGCAGTACCCAGGTAATGTATCCATAATGGGTCTGCAAAAGCAGCCCATACAGGCAGTGCCCCATGTGGTGCTCCATAGTGCTCCGTACAAGCTGGTGTTGGGATTTTGCATGCCTGGAGCAACAGATCCCATTTAGGCACATCCTGATAGCTTATGTGCTTGCCTTCTTAGGCACCATGGACCTCTGCAGGTTCCCCTTTCCACAACCGAGAACAGGAGTAGAGAAGAGATCTCCAGCTCTGGGAGGTTGAGAAAAATAAAAATATCCAACATGTGCAGTGCATGTGACAGTGGGCCTCTCGTCACCACAGGCAGAACATCAGCCTGACAAGGACTTCTACTAGCCAAGGCCATGTTACTGGTCTGGCTATGAATACTGTCAAACAGCAGCCCAAGGGGCAGCCCATCAACTCCTTTCTTGATACTACCTGCTCTTCTGCTGCAGGCATGGTGGACAGTGTTGGGGGCTTGGCAGGATTCCACTAACAACTGTGAAAGCAACAAACAAAATTATACACCTGAAATATATACGTTTCTTTATATAAAACAATTACTTGTACTTAATGAAAATTTAATAAAAAGCATATTTAAAATATCATGCAACTATAATGCATGAAGTATATATATAAGTGAATGTATATATATTTATAACAATAGATAAAATTAAGAGCTACACAAAGTATACTTGCCTGTTATCAAAAGAGTCTTGGTCCACTCTTTGGCAGTATAGTTCCAACGTTATTTCAGTCTCTGGGTCTTTCTTGCAACACTCAAGGAAAAACTAGTTCTTGTCCTCCATTCAAATTTTAGATTTTTTTTTTATTTACTGCCCTGTTGTAAATCAGGATGATAAATTTAAAAGCTTCTGCATACCAAAGATCTCACTGTCTCTCTAATTAAATTCAGACTAGTTTAAATGGTTGGTTCAGTCTTCAACCATTTTTTAGTCTGGCTTAAACTTTGAAAGGTATTCTTCACAAGTCAAAAATTGGAATTTTCATTCCAACAATATTTTTTTTCACTTATAGATAATCTGATGGCTGAGCTCTGGTTAAAGTCAACACCCCGGCTAGCTGTGGTAAGGTAGAGCAATCAGGCAAAAGCTCTGGGATCAACACCATCTCAGTAAGGAAAATTGCATTTTAAGTGTGTTGATATTTGTGTGCCTTACATACAATCTGCTGGGAGCAGCACAAGCTGCCACATCTCAGATTCCTCACAAATTCTTCTTTAGGTGATGCAGGCATTATGGACATAGCAGTGCTCTCATTCCCTCTGTGCTCTTTCTCCCCTCCTTGCAGATGACATGACTGTTAATTGTCTAAATTTCCTATCTTTAATGTGTGTTACGGCAGATTATTTCATTCTTCTGAAGAAGCCCTTTCAATGGTGATCATTGGTTGTATTTTTCTGAGGGAGTGGGGAAAGCTATTAGGTGGTCTTCCACCCTCACTCTCATAATGACTTGAGCTGTTTAATTTAAAATTTGATTGCAGCCATGATCTTGTGCTATTAAGCGTAACCAGGGGTTTGTTCTGCAGGGTTGCTTGACATTTACTCTAGGATGGGTTCTGCTCTGAGCTGTGTTCATCTCCCCCCTACCCCCGGAGATTCTGTTTTATTTTGCAGCTGTAGTTTTTATTTGATCATAGGCTGGTTGTCGGAGTTCTAGTACTACATTGGGTAGTGTGTCCTGTAAAAACGGTCTCTTCCTCCTGCTATTTTCTCATTGGGTCTCTGACTTTCTTGATTGCTTTTTATTGTTTGGATAATGTTTGGTGTATCCTACAGTCCAAGGTACTATGATGAGCCTAATACTTCAAGTGCAACTTTTACCTAGCAAATACACTAAAGAACAGGAGCAAAATAAAAAATCAGCCAGTTTTGTCTCAGAAAGAAATAACCTGTCTGGCAACAAATACTCAGTAGCATTCAGAAACATCTCTTAAGTGTTTCCTGGAATACTTGGTCAGATGACTTATGGATTGGAGGTTTTTACTAATTTCTTACATTATTATACTAATACATTTTTTCCTTTAAAACTTGTTCAGTTTTATTGTATTTATTCAGAAAATTTAAGGAAATCAGGTAAGACATGTTTGAAACAGATAGAAATATGATACTCTTCTTCAAAATTTTCTTTAGAATGACCAGACCAGGACTGAAAAAAACATATTAAACTTCAGAACCACGGGAGGGGACTGATTTTCAGAGATGCTGAACAGGTGTGCTGACCATGTTGAGCAGATTATGAGTTTCATGCCTCTCACTATAGGGCCAGAACCATTTCTTTTCACCAAGCTGGAATTCACATGATTGCAAAGGACATGATCTCAAACACTCAGCTCTGCATTCCTGAGCATTTTGAATCCTTCCTCCAGCCTCTTCCCTGGACCAGTAACCCCATTCATGACTTCGAATAATTTCTGTAGGATTTTGGAATATCTGTACCTAAGGTTAAACCATGACAGGGCTGAAGTTTCATAAACTGCAACATGCAATTCTTCTACAGTGTTTCAGTGGTATTTTTTGGGCCGTACACAACACAAGTTGCGCCAGGGGAGATTTAGACTAGATATTAGGAAAAATTTCTTTACTGAAAGAGTGGTAAAGCATTGGAACAGGCTTCGCAGGGAGGTGGTGGAGTCACCATCATTGGAGGTGTTCAAAAAATGTGTAGACGTGGCATTTTGGGACATGGTTTAGTGGGCATGGTGGTGTTGGGTTAATGGTTGGACTTGATGATCTCATAGGTCTCTTCCAACCTTAATGATTCTGTGATTCCCACAGTAGTTTTCAGATTAATTTTCCTGGGGAAGGAGATGAATGTCATGTCAGTAGAGAACTAAAAGCAGCCAAATTCACACTCACGATGCAGCTGATCAATGTCCAGTGCAACAGGTCCTGATCTGTCATGGGCACTAACACTCAGTGATATTCAAATGAATCCAATGCAGCTAGGAGCCCAGAAAAATAAGATGATGAAATCAGCAATCAGCAATCAAGAGACTAAGTGTTACAGTGATTATCGCAGGAATTGATATTCCGTTTTTACACTGTTATTTATTAGAACAGAACAGAACAGCATAGAATCATCATGAACCTTTGAAACAGTTTGTGAATTATACAAATATGAGATCACAACATCCATTTTTCACTTTTTTTTTCATTTTAAATATATGTAGCAATAAAAATATTATGGATGTATCAATCTCAGTATTCTTTGTTTAGAAATCTGGCTACAATGAATTTGGGGATGCTTACAAACAGTGCGTACATTCTTACACCTGGAAAATCAAGACAAGAGCTGATGTCTTTCTGGTCTAGATTAAAAGACTGCAAGCACTTGAGCTAACAGGATTGCTTTTATTATTTTAATTTATTTCCTTATCAGTGAGGAAACAGTATCTTAATCTCTGGAGTCAGTTACCAGTACAGAGAAATCTAGTTCTCATAATTACTTTTGAGATTTGCTTAGTTTCATGTGAAGCCACACAAGAATCCCCCTCAACATATTTTTCCTACATTAAGTTTTTCCAAAACAATTTTTTTTTTTTTTTGCCAACTATGCTTTTGGCATATCTGAATAAGGGAGCAAACAATCTGTCTGTAAACTGCAACTATTTAAGTCTATGAAATCCCACATAAAATCTTTCTTTGGTTTCTATGTCTATTTCTTAGCTATCTATATATTGCAATTCACGTTCACACATCAACATACATTATTACATATGTAGTGATTCAATGAAATACAGATATAATATACTATATAAATCAAATAAGCATGCATGAATTTAACTGTCAATTTCAAATGTATAAATGCACTTTTCTGAAACCTGCAAGTGGAAGTTGGCACAATTTAGAAGAACGTCTGAAAAACTGGCTTTATGCTCTTTTACAGTTACTCTATAAGAATACAATTGTGAACAAGATAGTTGACTGTCTTTCATTGGAAAATCTGATAGAAAAGACATTTTCTGTGCAGAAATATATGGGATGGAGTGTGTAGTAAATTTGAGAATTCAGTACAAACAGTTGCTATTTAGTGAAAATTTCCATGTTGTCATAAAATCATTTTCTGCTGCCAAATTCTTTATTTTTAAGTCTAATATATAATGTTAATCATAGGCTTCCATGAGAAGTTCAATTGCCTTTGAATATAATATTTTTATGTTTAATGAAGACACTAGTAGAGTTCAACTGCTTGAGCAGATGTGTACATCACATACAGACAGTAGGAGAGAAACTTTGAATCATGGACATCCAGGTTAAATGGTAGATAGATGTCATGTTTCTGTAAATTATAAGGAGTTATCAGATAAACAGTGTGGTGAAACGATTACCTGTGGTATTTCTATTCAAAAAAGATATGTAAACTTTGTTTAATTAAAAATCCTTCTAACAGAAGCTGAGAAGCTTGCAAATTGGGTTTCAAAGTTTTATTTGAATGACAGGCTTTACCTCAATCCCTAGGAAAGTGATGGAGAAAATAATTCTGGAAGCCATTTCCAAAATATTAAGGACAAGAAGATGATTGGGAGTAGTCAGCATGGATTTACTAAAGAGAAATCATATCTGAACAAACTGATGGCCTTCTACAATGAAATGACTAGCTCAGTGGAAGAAGAGAGAGCTGTGGATATTGTTTATCTTGACTTCAGGAAGGCTTTCAACACTGTCTCCCACAAGATCCTCACTGACAAACCAGTTAAGTATGGGCTAGATAAATGGAGAGTGAAGTGGACTGAAACTGGGTGAACTTTTGGGTTTACAGGGTTGTGATCAGTGGCACAAAGTCCAGCTGGAAGCTAGTCACTGGCGGAGTACCACACAGATCAATACTGAAGTCAATATGGTTTAATATCTTCATTAATGACCTGGATGAAGGGACAGAGTATACCCTCTTCAAGTTCGTATATGATACAAAACTGGGAGGAGTGGCTGACACACCAGAAGGTCACACTGCCATTTAGAGAGACCTTGACAGGCTGGAGAAACAGGCTGACAGGAACCTCATGAATTTCAATAAAGGGAAATGCCAAGTCCTGCACCTGGGGCTGCATAACTCCATGCACCAGTGCCTGCTGGGGGCTCCCTGGCTTGTAAGCAGCTTTGCAGGCAAGGACCTGGGGGTCCTGGTCGACATGAAGTTGACCATAAGCTAGCAGTGTATCCTTGTGTCAAAGCACGCCAACAGCATCTTGATACCCATATCTTTCCAGTGGTGCTCGGTGACAGGACCAGAGGCAATGGTAACAAACTGAAACACAGGAGGTTCCCTCCGAACATCATCAGGAAACACTGATGGTTTCCCAGAGAAGTTGTGGAGTGTCCGTCCTTGGAAATATTCAAAACCTGACTGGACATCATCCTGAACAAACTGCTTTGTTTGACCCTGCTTTGAGAAAGGGGCAGGATTAGATAATCTCCGGAGGTGTCTTTCAAACTCAGTCATTCTGTGATTCTGTAATGCTACTTTCAATCCTCCCAGCACATGCTGAGTAAGCTTTCCATTCATTTTTTTTATCTGATAAGTTTAGCTTATATTTCAAGAGATACTCCAGAGTTTTAAGAGTGCTTTGGTACCAGAATCTGTACAAAAATATTTGACTAGGTGCACCAAGGAAGTTCTCAGATCCACAGCTACTCAGAGTAAAACCTCTGTGGCATACAGACTAAGTTTTACTAGTATGTCTAGGGGGTCTTGTCTCCCTCATACTGTGGTAGATGCTTCTGCCACATCATGTGTTTACAACCAAATGGCCAAGACTGCACCACTGGCAAGTCGGGGCCCCACTCCCTTAAAAACAAAAAAAACCCAAAAAAATCCAGGTAGGGTTTTTAATGCTTTCCTTTAGATTTCTTCTAGAAAACACTTCACCTAGTGGGCAAAGAGGAATCCATAATCCTTCTTGGTCATGTTTGCCTAAAAAGGTTTCTTCTAGAATTAACTGCTAGATGTTGTCATCAAGCAGCTTACCCTAGGCTTGAGCCTTGAAAGAGGCAACAAGGCTGTGTGCATACATCTCAGGAGCTGTGTCCTGTTCTGTGCCTTGCCTAGTCCTCCAGATGAACTTCAACACAAGTTTCTTCTTCAATCTGGACAGTGTATGTTCTGCTTTGGTTTCAAAGAGAGACATGACAGGAAACTGAGTGAAAGACTAATAGTACTTTGGCAGTATTTATGTAGGAAAGTACACGTTTTAACAATCTTCCATTTTATGATTTTACTGACAATTAGTCAGAGCAGAGTCAGGGCAAATTTTTCCTGTTGGGCTCAGAGATTGAAGGTACCTCTCAGATTGTTTAGTATGAGACACTATGTGCAAAAGACAGGCCCAAAAAGATGAACTTGTGTAGAACTTTGTTGGACTTAGGATGAAGACAAAAAAGAGATTATTATATGTGCAAGTAGTAAAGAAACAGCTTCTATGATGAATAGTAGATCAAAATGCTTTGAGAATGTCCTGGTTTTGGCTGGGATAGAGTTAATTTTCTTCCTAGTAGCTGGTATAGTATGGTGGTTTTGATTTAGGATGAGAATAATGTTGATAACACACTAATGTTTTAGTTGTGGCTGAGGAATCCTTACCCTAAGTCAAGGACTTTTCAGCTTCTCACACTGCCCTACCAGGTGCACAAGAAGCTGGGAGGGGACAAAGCCAGGACAGCTGACCCAAACTGGCCAAAGGGATATTGCATACCATATGACATCATGCTGAACAAAAAAACTGGGGGAGGGACACTGCTCGGGAACTGGCTGGGCATCAGTCAGCAGGTGGTGAGCAATTGCATTGCGCATCACTTGTTCTGTATATTTTTATCATTATTATTATTATTATTATTTTCTTCCTTTGTCGTCCTATTAAATTGTTTTTATCTCAACCCACGAGTTTTACCTTTTCGCCAATTCTCTCCCCCATCCCACTGTGGGGGAGTGAGTGAGCGGCTGTGTGGTGCTCAGTTGCTGGCTGTTGTTAAAGCACAACAGAGAAAAAGGTAGTTACAGTAGTGTCAGAAGCTGGAAATATTGCTGATATTTCCCCTGTGTTCCTGCAGCTCATGTTCCCCATGGTCTGGCTGCAGATCCTCAGAAGCATCTGGCTAAGGGCAAACATTGAGCACTGAAGCTGACGTGGAGCTTGGGCTGTGTGAATGTGGGCTTGCATCCCAAGCCATTGCATTTAGAGGTCAGACAGCACAGGGTCGCAGAGCTGGTGCCTCAGGACTTGCTGGATGGATAAGATGCACAGTTGTCTCTGCCCTCCTGTTTCATTTAACAAGGAAACATTTGTATTGATTGCAGAGGCCAATGCTTAAATTTGGTTGATAAACAATGGGAAGCAAGGAGAACTGGCCGTGAGCCTCATCTGGCCAAATACATTTCCTGAGAAAAAGCAGCTCCTGCCGACTTGTCGATAAGCCCCAAAGCATCGTTCTTCAGGAAATACTGAATTTGAATACTGGCTGCCTGACAAACAGATGTTGCAGTAAGAGAAAGGACTCATTTGGCACTGTCTCCGGTATAGTAAGGGCACCTGGAAACCAGCCCTAAAAAGACAAAAGTAGAACAGACTGTGGGCCAATACCTGGGACATGACACTAGTCTGCCTTTTTATACGTCCTGTAGCAGATGGTGACTATGGCCAGTAAATGGAGGGGCAAGGATAAAAAGTGAGCTCCTATAATTTTTCAGTCCTACCTAGGAGGGCTCAGGGCCATCCAGATTACACCTGTGATTATTTCTGGAATTTCATGGAAGAGCATCAGCTCTACAACATAGAATTTTATAAGCTGCACAGCTAGCATGATGCATACAGGCGGTGTCTGTATTCCTTTTCTCCTTTTTGAGAGTATTAGCAGTTCCTCTCTTGTTCCTCTTGCTTAAGTGATACAAACTAATCCTACAGAAAATCTAACAGCTCATTCATAGAAATTAATCACTGTCAAGGAAACAGTCTCTTGTTTAGCCCCTTTCTTCAGAGAGATAATACACTGCACTCATGTAGATGTCTCATGAAAGGCTGTAAGGATAAAATTATTAGCTGCTCTGAGAGACTCTCCAGCAAAGTTTCTAGTCTTAATGAACAGGTTGCATCTCTATTCATTTTTGAAATACAGAATAAATTGCTCCAGAAGCTATACATTTGGTATGTCATGACACTTTCCTTAGACCATCAACGTGCAGGACATATCTCCTCAGTGCTATCCATAGCTGTGGTAGCTTATAGAAAGGTAGAACATCTATATGGTTTAGTTGAGCATCATGTTGCTAAAGCAACATAGTATGTGAAGAGCTTATTTGCAAACTGATAGACTAACTCAAGCGCTGTCCTTTCAGCAAGGTTAAGTGCCTTATGCGCTATGCCAATGTGGAAATACTGCTTCTATTCTCAGCGTTAGTTCACCTGGTACTAGCACAAGGTCTCGGCAGTATGCTTCACTGCATGATTTAGGCAAACCCAAAGTATTTCCCAAAATGATAGGGGGCCTCTACCACCTGAGAAAGGAAAGCAATGAAAAAGAAGTGCAAAAATGATGGTATATATTACTTCTGCAGGCAGAGTTGGAACACAGTAATCGTGTGGTTGGCTGCAGGAAGGAGAGACAGGAGGGCTACATGGTAGAGTATGTTTGGGAAAGGAGCTGGAAACAGTTTGGAAAACATTGCCTTTGGTTGTCAGTACAGAACTGACCATGATGTAGTGAGGAAAGTTTTGAGATTTCGCCTCCCCAGGGCTAAACTAACGCTATCTGCTTGCACATGTGAACTTAGCTTTCTGCAGTTGAGAGGGAGAACACTTCAGTGAAAGAGTTTGCATTAACATGCCTTACTTTGAAAAAGCTGGCAAAAAGCAATAAAAGCTGACTGCTACTGTGACTATCTGACAGGCAATAATTTGTTAGCCAGCTTTATTTGATTACATCTGATTTGTGTTTCTTTACCCTTACTACGTAGTTAGTCTGCCCTTAGCAGGATTCGCCCTTAAAATGTTCCAAGCAACTCATGAAGCCCGACTTAACAGGGAGCATAAAAAATTATTCGCAAGGAGCATTATAGAAATGGAGGAAAGCCAGAATGATTTTTTGAAATATCTTCTTGATACAGCATGCCAGCGAAACTCACTGAAGCCTGAAAATATATGGAGCTTGCTTACTGTAGAACAAGATAAATAATGACACACCTGATGTGTTACACCGATGGGATAAAGTACAAGTAGTTTACAATAAACAAAAAAATCAATTTCAGCTCTGCTTTTTATCAAAATTATGATTCATAAAACAACGCTAACAATGCTAAAGATCGGATCTTGCTTTTGGGGAAAAGGGCATTATTTTTCATTAATTTTATTTTCAATTAAACAGTTGTTCTGTTTGTTTCTCTTAGGATACATGTATTAAAACTTGAAAATGTTCACTGTAAATTTTACTATTTTAATATGTTTATCCACCGATTGTATTAATGTGTTGCCTGTTTTTAAATCATCCCTCATTCCCAAGCCTTAGTCATTGTTGCTTAAAATTCTGAAGAAGATGTTTTGTTGTGTGCTTTATAATTGGGAGTTGACTGATAAGGCAGTTGTTGAGTGTAAGGTTTTTTTTATTTTTTTATTTTAGATATTGAACTAGAGAATGGGCCTAAAAGATAATTCTGGGAGAGCAACTGAGGAAGGTGTACAAAGTCGGAGAGTAGACACCTATGTCTAAATCTCAGCTTGTTGCTGTACTGGGTGTTATCTTAGCACTTTTCTGTTGCTGCTGCTTCACATAACTAATCTTTGCCTCTTCAGGGGCTGTCAGTTAAACTCTCCTCTTTCCTGTTTGCTTCTCAGAAGTGCTTCTGCCCCTAATATGGAGTCACAGGGACAGTTTCTCCCCCTCCCTATGGGCCACAGTACAGAGCAGGGCTGTGCAGTGGTAGCAAGCTTCAGGGAGTGCACTAGGTCTGTGGCTCCTTCCCTTATATATTTATCTGAAAGAGGATCAGGTGGTCTGAGCAGTCCTGTTGGCTTCTGTGCAACTGTCTTTCGCAGGCGATGTCTGACCTCCAGTGAACAGTCCTGTGTTTCTCTAAAAAGATTTTTTCTGATGGAGGAGTTGAAAGCTCAAAGTTTTGTATAGTTCAGTGTGATATGTTGAGGGTGGTTAGACCATCAGTTTTGGTGGCAGAACCTGTTACGTATTTGGGTTTTCTCTCAATTTTTACACAGAAGGTGCGTTGAATATTGTAACTGCTATTTGTAATAGAAGCCCTCCAAAAGGTCAGTAGACATTTGGTATTGCTTAAGAATAAACTTTAATAAGCAGCTAATTAAGGCTTTAATCTTAACAGATAGCATTGTGGCACATGCAGGGAGTATCACCCAGTTGCCATGAGACTCCTATTACAGGTATAACTATAGAGACAAATTTACTGTAAAGTATTTACAGGTTAATGCTGTAATATTTGTCAGATTAATTTATGGTTCTTCATAATGCTTACAGCTACTCTAAACCTGAGCCCTCTCTGACCTCTGAAACATACAGGTGAGGATTCAACTACTAACAGTGACTGGTTTTATAGCAATGTATCTGAACAGCAGCATCCAGTTCCAGCTACCGGTCAGGATCAGAGGTCCCAGAAGCCTGCTTTTACCTTGTTACAGCTATGAAATACACTCTTTGATGCATTCTTGAGGGGTAGATTAAGCATTAATAATACAAATTCCTCCTCATTTTTTGTTGTTGACCTTACATGCCAAGGCACTGAGCTTGTCAAATGGCAAACTTACATTATGAGAAACAGTTCTGGAGCACTCAAAAGTTTCCTTCCTAAATCCCTGTCTGCTCCCATTTGGCTTTGGTCATTTCCTTCTCCACCAATTTCCCTCCCCATGCAGTGCATCTGATTTATTATTAGGGGGTTGCTGCATTGTCTCCTATCTGATTGTGTAATTCTGCCTTCAGTGTGGAGAGACTCAGGGGAAATATGTGCACAGTCTCTTCTCTCCTACCATGTGTGCCTGGTGGACCAGGAGGGGTCAGACCACTTTTGGGGGCTTTGTATTCCTTGTGCTTAGGAACACAACTTCCCTGTGTTCTGTGCTCATTTTGTACAGCCATGAAGTTGGTTTTTGTTATTAAGTGGCAAGCTCCTGTGCAGGTCACGGAGTTTGTTGGCTGCACTGCTTATCTCTTTTATTTTGCTGAGCCTGGGTACATGTTAATATAAATAATGGATATGTATGTGCTTTGTCCTGGCATTGATGGCCTTACTGTGCTGGGGGAGCAATTTTGTGGAGAGGATGAAGGAATACATCTCCCTTTCCCTACCCAGGATTGAAGTGGACGGTTTTATTATGCAGGTTCCCGAGGTCCTTGTTCACCCTTACGTGAGCTGTTTAATATTACTAATTAACAGTTAGCATATCATGGGGTTTGTGGAATCTGGTGTCATCCTGGTGTAAGAGAAGACAACTTTTGCCTGAGGCGATACAGAAATGTGCCCTGAGATGGCTGGTCCCTGGGTGGCAGGGTGCATGGAAAGATTTGGGCAGATTCCTAGAGTGGTTATCACCTCCCATAACCTGGGACTTGACACCTGAACAGGCAAGCAACCCTGGCAAACTGACACACCACCTGATAGAAGGGTGCCTTGCCTACCCCAATGAAAACCAAGAGCTTCTAGCACTGTACTGGGGCCTGGCCTGTGCCTATCAAGCCACAGTTCAGTATTCTCAGAGGACTGTGGTTGAGGCAGGGACCCAAACAACAACAACTTCAGTAATTGCCCCAAAAGAAACAGTAAACAAGGGAAACAACGGGTCCATATCATTGATTAGTAAGGGAGGAGGAAAAAGAGGAAAGGTTTGATCAAGAAGTTGGTCCTTTGACAAAGAAACTGGAGGAAGGAGTGAGAGAATTTAGACAGGAAGCGGAAACTACCCAGTCCCTGACCTCATCAGAACTTCCAGACATACGGAAAGATTACAGCCGCCACCCAGGTGAGTGGATTGCTGCCTGGCTGCTCCGATGCTGGGATAACGGGGCCGACAGTCAGCAATTGGAAGGTAGGGAAGCCCAGCTGATGGGATCCCTTGCTAGAAACTGGGGAATTGAGAGAGGAATTGGAAAAGAAGCAGCAATTTGCAGTCTCTGGAGACGGTTCCTCTCAAGTGTGAGGGCAAGATATCCATTCAAGGAAGATCTTGTGAACTATCCCAGTAAAGTGGACTACTGCAGATTAAGGCATCTAGTACCTGAGATAATTAGCAGTGCTGGAGGTCATCTACAGTGATCTGGACAATGATGAGGTCTCCAAAGATCCAGAGAAGGTCCTGTGCCCATGGGCCATGTGGAGGAAGATGATTCAAATTGCCCTGGCATCATATTCTAACAGCTTGGCGGCAATGTATTGCCCAGGTATGGATACACCAACTGTGGACAGAGTGACTTCTTGGCTTCAAAACTTTGAAGAAAATCTCTGTACCTCCTCACCCCTATGGACCAGTGCCTTGGCTGTCAGGGGCACCCCAAGAAACCAGTCCTTTCCTGCCCCAGTCAGAGGGAAAGGGAGCCCCAGGCGCATGCTGTGTGTTGCACTCTGGTTCTTCCTGCATGACCAGGGGGAGGACATGAGGAAGTGGGATGGTAAACCCACCTTTAAGCTGGAAGTCCGTGAACTGAGAGGGAAGACAGCTGTTTCGAAGGGGCCACCCAAGAAGGCTGTCAGTTTAGTTGCTGTAGAGACACAAGAAAGCAATCAGCATTGTCCCAGACATACAACTGAGATCACCTCCCTTGATCCTGGTGAGGGGACTTCTGGTCTGTCACTGCAAGGGTCAGTCAGTCAATACTCTGACGAGGAACAGGAATAGAGGGTCCCTGCCTTCGGCCAGGAGGAGGAAAGGGATGACTGGGTACACTGAACTGTGTGGATTCATTGGCACATCAGACCCACAGAAGTATAAGGCTTTGGTAGACACTGGTACACAGCGTATGCTGGTGCCATCAGCGTATAGGGGCACAGAACCCACCTCTGGAGTGACAAGGGGATGCCAAGAATTGTCTGTATTGGAGGCTGAGAAGACAAGTGGGAAAAGCACTCCATTGTGACCTGGGTGTACTTGGCGGGTAATGTGGTAGGATGTGGAGAGCCAGTGTGTGCCTCAAGGAGATTTGACCTTGGGGGAAAAATAATCTGTGATGTGAGATGTATGTTGTAGGAAGTAATGTAGCAGGAATGACCTGAACCGACGAAGAGTGAGTTTCGCAAGGAACCAGACAAGTGCAATGATGACCCAAACCAAGCCAGTGTCAGTGCCCAACAATCGAACATACTGCTTCTCCTGTCCTGAGCATCCATCTTCACAGATAGGGCCCAACTCATAGCCTGTTGTTATGAATATCTGTAGGAGTGGAGGAAGCCCATGGGATGAGATAGTAATATCTATCTGTTAAAGGACAGGGGATAGTAGTTAATGAGAAAGTATAAATCTGTATATTGGGTGTAAAGATGATTTAAGTATGTAGTTTAAGTTGTAAGTGTTGGTAAGAAGGGATTTCAATAATGAGAATTAAATACAATGGGATGGTTAGAAGATATATATATGTATTAAATTATGGGGGACCTGAGCATGACGCAAATGGTATGGAATAAGGGGTGGAGATTGTATAGGGTCTGGCTGAGGTGGAGTTAATTTTCCCCATAGCAGCCCTCATAGTGCTGTGCTTTGTATTGGTAGCTAGAACGGTGTTGATAACACACCAATGTTTCGGCTACAGCTGAGCAGCACTGGCACAGCATCAAGGCTGTCTCTCCAACATTTCCTCCCCTGACCAGTAGTCTGGGGGTGGGCAAGATCTTGGGAAGGGACATAACCAGGACAGCTGACCAAAACTGACCAAAGGGATATTCCATACCATATGATGTCTGCTCAGCAATAAAGGCTAAGAGAAAGGAGGCGGGGAACATTCGTTATTACAACATTTTATCTTCTGGAGCAACTGCTACGAATACTGAAGCCCTGCTTCCCAGGAAGTGGCTGGACATTGCCTGCTGATGGGACGTAGAGAATAAATCTTTTGTTTTCCTTTGCTTCCAGGCGCAGCCTTTGCTTTTGCTTTATTAAACTCCTTTATCTTGACCCATGAGGTTTTTTTCATCTTATTTTCTCCCCACCCCATTCTGCTGAGGAGGGGAGTGATAGAGTGGCTTGGTGGGCAGCTGGCATTCAGTATTACACAAGGGTGGCCCAAGGCTAGGCAAGTATCTACTCTTGCCCTTCTAAAAGCAGTTCAAAAATGTTCTTTTCTAATATTCTCCAGTAAAAAATATTTCAACAGCAAGTTTTTTAAAACAAATTTTTTTTAACAAACAAATCTTAATAAATAAAAATTCCCACTGTAAAAATTCCCATGATACTTGAAATATTAAAACCAGCAAAGGATACTTGTTAATCAAAGCACCGTTTGTTACATTTTGTCTAGAAAAAAGTTACATTAAAGTATATAAAAGAATAATGATATAAAATTATTAACAATTTCTATTCTAATGCCTCAACCACCCAAAGTAAACACCATTTTGTGTCAAAAGAAAGTCCTCATCTCTCTTTGATTTGTACTCATCAAAAGGCAAGTAGACACCCATCATTCAGACACCTGCTGAAGTCACAGATACCTTTCCTCAGCTCAATAGTTTATTTGCCTAATTGCCGAAACAACTGACAAGAAGTTAATTCTCAACACAGCTCCTATTTCTTTTCCAAGTTTTCAAGTTTTCCAAATGTCTATTGCTATTTTCTCCTGAAGACTCAAAGGTAAAAAATATTCTTGCCTGAAGAGGGAATTTCATGTACAGTCTTGAGCAAAAGTCCTGGGAGGAGGGAGAAAATTCACTGTTTTTGTTAGATGCATTCTTCTTTCATGAGCAGCCAAGTGCCTTGGCAAATTAGATAGATATCTGAATCAGAGATTAATGTTTGGGTCCTAGATAGTTCTTCTGACGAGCTGGTAAGAACTGGTATTGGTTGTGAAAATGGTAAGGTTGTAAGAGCAGGGAACTGTAGAAAGATACAGAGTTTTGCCATCACCTAACTTAAACACTGTCAGAGACACCAGATGCTAATGTACCCTGAGCAATGAATGCTTTGAAAGCAGACAGGCTGGGTGTACTCCATATCAGTATGAACACACTAAGCATGTGCCCCTGTTCTTGGATGGTCCAGGAAGAGAAAGCTAGTGTTTGAGACTAAAACTATGATGAATATTTCATACAACGGGTAGACTAACAAACTTTATAGGAACCTGTGAGGGATGAAAAGGGAACTCTCTTTGTAACTCTACTGCTATTTCTGACAAAAAACAGTCTGGATCAGTCTAATCCAGAAGATACGACATTTCTTTCCAACTCTTTATAACAGACTTGTAACTATAAATGGAGTCTCTTATTACAAAAGACACTATCCTTCAATGTTTGAGCCTTTGTGAAAAAGAAAAAAAATGTAATGACCTTAAATGTTGGACACGCATGCATCTGTATACATCTTTGTGAAAAGCTCCCTGTATAAACCTTAGGATAAACATTTTGAGGCCTTCAGGGGCAAAGCTGCAAAGAAATTACTTTTAAATGGTTTGTGGCTTCCATGTAATATACGGGTGTCAGAATTAGCAGGCTAGAACAAGCACTGTTTACATGATTTCTGTGTTTGGAACTGGATTTCAATGCCTTTGTTTTAAAACACTGAGGAGGGTAAGGGAACATAGAACAAGGGCTGGCAATGTGCTTGGCTTTGCTCTTGTTGTGACGGTACTCAGAGAAGTGTGAGCAAGAACGTGGTCTTGCAAACTGCCTCTAAAACTCATGTTTAATGCGAGCTCTAGCTGTAGGCAAAGTCAGCAGTTTCCTATGGCAGCCACCTGTAAGGAAAATGCTATGGCCACATGACAAATCACCCCTCTAGTATGAATAAATTCACCTTGCTGGCAAGTTGAATGACTGAGGTAATGGCTGTTTATGTCAGTAAATTTATACTGGAATATGGTATTGGCTATCCTTCCAGAATCAACATAGTCTCTGCATGATGTGCTCTATTTCATAAGAAATGCAATAGTTTGCTCATACCAGATACCAATCAAATTTGTTTTCTTAGATTGTCTGACATATACAGAAATTGTGCTAATGACCATCGCCCAATAACTAGCAATTTCTACTTCCACCCCTCCAATACCATCCCCTAGAAACAGCTGGATTAAGTCTATCCACCTCCTTTCCCTTTCATAGTAGAGGCAGCTGAGCTTCAGTCAAGTATCAGAAGTTTGCTGATGCAAGAACAATTTTGCCTATGTTACTGGGAAGCCAATGCACAGAATGCTGGTAATATAAGTCTTACTATCTTGCTTATATGGAATTTGCATATAGGGAAGTTGGTTTTAGTGATGTGAAATGCCAGTTAGGTAGTATTTTACCCTCTCTGACTAAATAATATGAAGGGGATATGGAATTAAGTCCTTGGATGGCTAACCTGTAGCTGATCTGTCCTACATGGGCATTATTCTTGGCTTTGATAAAGAGCTGTGAATCAAATAAATAAAAATCAAGATTAACAGAATGGAGTAAAATGTCCTTCAAATGCATCTGTGGTAGATCACAGAATCACAGAATGATTGAGGATGGAAGGGCCCTCTGGAGGGCATCTGATCCCTGCTCAAACAGGGCCACCTAGACCTGCTTGCTCAGGATCATGTCCAGATGGCTTTTGAATATGTCCAAGGATGGAGACTCCACAACCTCTCTGTGCCAGTGCTTGGTCACCCTTACAGTAAAAAAGTGTGGCTCCCTCCTCTTTGCACCCTCCCTTCAGGTATTTATATACATTGACGAGATCCTCCCTGAGCTTTCTCTTCTCCAGGCTGAACAGTCCCAGCTCTCTCAGCTTTTCCTTGTGAGATGCTCCAGTCTCCTCATCATTTTCATGGCTCTTCTCTGGACCCTATCCAGAATGCCCATGCCTTTCTTGTACTGGGGAGCTCACAACTGGACACAGTACTCTAGGTGAGGCCTCACCAGTGCTGAGTAGAAGGGAAGGATCACCTCCCTCGACCTGCTGGCAGTACTTTGCCTCATGCAACCTAGGATACCACTAGCCTTCTTTGTGGCAAGGGCACATTGCTGGCTTCTGTTCAACTTGGTGTCCAGCAGGACCCCTAGGTCCTTCTCTGCAAAGCTGCTTTCCAGGTGGGCATCCCCTAGCATACATTGGTGCCTGGGGTTGTTCCTCCCCACGTACAGGACTTTGCACTTCCCCTTGTTGAAGTTCATGAGGTTCCCATTAGCCCATTTCTGCAGCCTGTCCAGGTCCCTCTGGATGGCAGCATGACCCTCTGGAGTGTCAGCCACTCCTCCCAGTTGTGTGTAATCAGCAAACCTGATGAGGGTACACTCTGCCCCATCATCCAGACACAGAACAGTTTTTGACTGAAGAAATTCCAGCCTTACCTTGAGAAGAGGCCAAGCAACAGTAGAAGTGAACGTGGGCGTTAATGGGTTAGTGCATAATGGGAAACTTGAAGGTCAAAATTAGTTAGAGCACCTCAAAGAGGCTGTTATGCCTGTAGCTTAAATGAAAAGACTAGCTAACTTCTCAGTTATTTTGTAGTGATTTGTCCTTGTCTATTCCATGCTTACACCTTTTTCTTTAAAGAGATGAAGTTGGGAACCCCACATTTTTGGTTATAAACAAAAATTGAGAAATTACAGTGTTTACTTCAGGGCTTCACAAAATGTGCTAGGTATCAAAGATACATAATACGCTTATGAAACATAGTGATGATGACGGTGCTGTTGCTCTTTTTGAAAAGTCTACGTGTCTTCAACTTGAGCTATAGGCCCTCTGTTTCTGAAAAACTGGCCCGGAGCTCATAACATCTTCCTGTTTCTACCTATCTGCTCATATGCTTGAAATTCAAGCTTGTGCATGTGAATATCATTTCAGGCCAAGATATTTATGCTTAAATCTAAATTGAGGCTGGTAGGGAATCTTGGATGTGCTCTTAAGAGTACATTGGCTTCATTATTGGAAAGGTATGTAGTAATAATAATACAGGATTCAAAAGAAGGTCCAAAGGCTCTATCCTCATTTTGTGTAATCAGTGCTGTGCAACAGCTCCTCCTCATTCCTTTAGTCTCTTTAGGGAGGAGGAGGAGATTTTTTCAAAAGGATAATAAATAACTGCAAGACTTACTGAGCTATTGTAAGCTAACACACTTTTAGCCTAGAGCTATGCAACAGTGTTACTCTCCTAAATAGAACTGTTCACGTGCTTAAGCATCTTGCAATAGTGAGGCCACATCTAGAAAATCAATGGAAAAACCTCATCCCCAATGACTAATCATCTCTGCAATTTTATTTTGGAAAAAAGTGGCTGAAATGTTGATAGCTGTAATGATCTGTGGAGCAAAAGAGGGTCACACTCCAGTTCTTTCACAGGATCTGGTATACAAAAAGGAAAACAAATCATTATATAGGAGTAATCTGCACAGCTGAAGGGAAACAGACTTTAAGGTTTGCACAAATCTCGCTATGTGAAAGAAACTAGAAGGTTTACCAGCCCAGATTAACATGTCTCTTTGATGTTTCATCAGTGGGTTACGGGGCTTTCTGTGATACTTCCTTGCCTGATGTACTGCTTTATGGGTAATATATTCACAGTGGCTCCTGAAATGAACAGCTACCCTTGAAACCTGATGGACTTCACAAAGCACAATGGATGAGTTACTGAAAAATTCGTTACTAAATTCTGCTACTCTGGGCCATGGCGTCTCCTTTGCTTTATTTTTATTTTAATTAGATTGAACTTTACTGAAAACAGTCATGTGGAGAATCTTCTTCAGGTCCGTGAAAAGAAATGAGTATTATTTTAATCATGTTCAGAAAGAAAATTTGTTGGGTCCATTTGAGAATTTGTACAGATTCTTAAGTGTACTGTGGATGGTCTCCCCTTCCTAGTACAGGCCTGTGGGCCTAAGTTTGTTTTGTGTTTTTTTTAGTAATTCAGTGTTGCAGGATTAAAAATTCTCTGACTCTTGTTTTGTTTGTTTGTTTGCTTGCTTTGGATTTAATATTTTGTCTGAAAGCTATTTTTTTGTAGGAATTAGGCTTGATTTGTTGTAGGAGCAAAAAACAGGGAAAATTGAACCCAATACTTCTAAATGGCTTATGAAAGCGCATGGTGGAAATAATTACATATACCAATTGCTTAGCAATTTATAAAAATGCTTTTGTTTAATTCAGCAGTATTTAGGAAATCAGTTGTCCCTACTGTAAGCAGATACTTGTGAGGAAGCTCCCCAGGAGTGTTTCCAGCATCTCTCCATACCTCTCCTTTTGGAAATGTAAGCTGTCATTCTAACTCTGTTTTGAGGAGGGGAATGCACAGGAAGCACATTAGTTAATCAGGCAATTACTTTATAACTCTGGGCTTTATTTTCTCCCAGTTGCTCTCTGCATTACATTAATAACTGAACTCACCAGATCTGTATTTCCTGCTTTCCTCTTAATCTTTACTGTCTAAAACACTGAGAAATAACAGACTACAATTTCCTCTGGTGGGTAGCTGAAATGCCCTTAGCAAGGAGTTCTGCTGTGTAAATGAGGCCAAGTTGGAATTGCTGCGTGGGCAGGCAATGTTTAAGAAGTGGCTCAGAAGTCAGAAACTTTACAAAAAGAGTATCTAGCCCACGGAAATGCTCTTGCCCTCGCTGTACACTTGAGTAAAATTGTTACTTCATCACTAAACAACTTCCACTGTAGTTCTTTGCCAAAATAATCCTACATCTCAATCTTTGTGTGTTTCCTGTCAATCTCAATGCTTACTACCTACCATATAAAGCTTGTATGCAGATGAATGTGCATTGAGACCCACAGGAAAAATACACTTAAGATAATCAGAAATGTTGACAGGTGAGGAGATGCAATTTTTGCACTGGTAACAATGTCCTCCTCACTGCTGTCTTCTCCTCTCCTCTCTCCTCCAAAAAAACCCTCCCCTACCGAAACCTAAACATGGACAGAGCCCTGATCTAGACTGAGGAGGAGAAAAGTGGTGGAAGAGAGGAGACTAAAGCCTGAAGTTTGTGTAAGAGCAAAGAAATGCTATTCTGCACTCCTTTTACCCTTCTGCCATGATGAGTCCTGCCAAGAAGAACAATGAAAGACTGAAGCCAGATTTTTTCAAATATTCTTTAAAGAACTGCGTTTTTATTGCCAATGTAGACAAAATGCATTTAAACTTATTAATTCTAATAATAATTTCCTGTTTTAGCTAGTGCTTAGTGGTTAGAGGACCAAGGTGTAATAATTAATTGAAGGAATGTGTTTGATTTTCATGGCTGGGTCAAAAAATCTTCTAAGTCATTCTCTTTATACCTATAAACCCAAAGATGAATAAAATGGTAAAACTGTGCTAATTAAGTTTCTCATAATTACACTACGTTAAATATTGAGGCTTTGGAATGTGCTAAGTCTCAGTGTTCCTGGATGTGGAAGGTGTCAATACTTAGAAGTTGTCTAGCATGTGGTATTTTAAAAATTAACATAGTGCACTGTATGATAAAGTATTTTTGGCTTGCCGTACTTAATGTGTGTCAAATCTTCAATGGTTTTGCTTGCTACACAAGATTAATGAACACTCTTCGTAATAAAATAAATACAACTCTTTGGTGGGGAACAAGGTGCACCAGAGGGAATAAAAGCGTTGTTTATGTTCCCTGTTACTGCAAACTCAAGACTGAGCTGTGAGAGTCAGCAGGAGTCCTTGCATAGTATTCTTCCCAGTGAAAGTTTTGCAGATCAGATTTTATTTTTTTCAGACTGTGGTCTATGTACAACCATTTTTCCTCTGGAGCTGATTGTGCAGGGTACTCCACTGAGCTGGAGTGAGGCACATGAGTCTACTGATGTAACCAGAACTGCCTAGCTCGTCAGTAGTGTTCCCTTCTCCTCCAGGCTCTGCTCCCCTACCAGTGAAGTATCTTATTTTTTAAGTGAGGCAGGGAGCTTGGTTTTATTTATGCCTGGGGAAACTTAATTTCCCAGGTGCATATTAAGATAAACACCGTTTGTATGTGTGTGTGTGTTTGTGTGCCTCCAGCATTTCATCTCTATTTTAAAATGGCCATTGGGCATTTCAGTAAATCAGTTTTTCTTGAGAAGTGCTTAGCAACTGAACTGTGTTGCTACAGCTTCTCTACAAATAGAGTGCAGGTCCTGTATTTTGACTGTTAACAAAAATATGTAATGCTATGCAATAAAACACGCCAGAAAAATACATCTTGTACACAATTCCAGTGAATAAAATTGTAGAATTTGTCTTTCCTGTTCTCCTTTGCTTTCTTTCTTGCTTGTTACCATGCATATCGTTATTTTTGCTCCTTTTTCAAGGTAAACTGACATTTCCTTACGAAGCCTTACTTCCCATTTTTATCACTTCCTTACTAAAATATCACTGTTTTTTCCTCCTTAAAGCACTGTATTAAAAGAAAGATGCTGTCCTTACATGTATGTTAATAATGCAGCATAGGAGCTGTAATTTTTTCTACACATCTCGCTTTCTAAGCAGTCACTGTAATTTGAAAGCACTTGGGGCATATATATGTCTATAGATTCTAGCTTGGTGAAGCTAAAATAATATTCTTGGTTTCCTGTTGAAAATTGCATTAGATTTTTCATGTTAAACGCTTGGCCATTTATGGCATCAAAAAGCTTAAAAGCAGTTTCAAATCTTGTTGAAGCCTTATAAAACTATATGATGGAGTGATTTCTAAAGTACTTTGTTTGACCAAAGTGTTTTTGTTGGGCTTTATGGAAAATATTAGGGAAGACGAATACTTCTGTTTCAATTAAGAAGTATTATTCTATAAAACCAGGCTAATTGAGTCCTCAAGTAGGAAAAGCAAAGAAACGAGTGACACTTTCTGTACACGCTGCATAATACGCTTCATATTAGAAAGGAACTCCATTTTTTGACTGCTGTAATTGTTTTCGCAATGTAGGATTGGAAGGGACCTTCTGTGCTATCGATTTTCGTTCTCCGCTGCTGGAGACAGCCGCATCACAAAAAAGCCGAGGAAACGCAACAGCCTTCGTTGTGAAATTGTTTCAGTTTCTTTCCCACATGACTCCTACTAGCAGGCTGCTAAAGAATGTCATTCCTCTAATTCTTAGAAACATCTTTTAAGTCTCCAGCCTTATTTCTACGCGTTGCCGTGGCTGCCCTTTCGCCTCAATACCTGTTTCCTTTTACAGCAAACCCCTCACCAGACGCTACCGCAGCGGCCGCCCAAAGCCGCACGCACATACCCGTCATTGCAGAAAGACGTAAAGCGGCCGCGGCAGGAAACCTGTCAGCAGGCGCTGACAGAACTCCCGGGGGGCAACTCAGGCCGCTCGGCGGAGGCAGGGCTGCCCGCCACGGCCGGCGGCGCAGGGGCCGGGGGGGCTCGGGCAGAGGGCGGGGTGCCGGCGTCGGGTGATCTGCCGGCCCCGCCATAGGCTGCCGCAGGCAGGGGCGGCGCGGGGCGGCCGCCTCTCGGGGTGCCCAGCCCCGGCCCCCCCCGCCCCGCCCCGGCACAGCAGTGAACGGTAAAAATGCATCGGCCTTGTCTGCCTTTCTGTTTTTTAAACCTGATTTTTTTTGAGGCATCATGCAGAAGAAACAGAGGAGCGGAAAATACACAAGCGCGTGTATGAAGGTTTTTTTCGCAGTGTCACAGAAACACAGCCTCACTAAGGTTGGAAAAAGACCTGTAAGATCATCAAGTCCAACCATCAGCCCAACACCACCACGTCCACTAAACCATGTCCCACAATGCCACGTCCACACGTTCCCTGAACAACTCCAGTAATGGTGACTCCACCAACTCCCTGGGCAGCTTATTCCAGTGTTTCACTACTCTCTCAGTAAAGAACTTTTTCCTAATATCCAGCCTGAACCTCCCCTGGCGCAACTTGAGGCCATTTCCTCTTGTCCTGTCACTAGTCACTTGGGAGAAGAGGCCAACACCCACCTCTCTGCAACCCCCTTTCAGGTAGTTGTAGAGAGCGATGAGGTGTCCCCTCAGCCTCCTCTTCTCCAGGCTAAACAACCCCAGTTCCCTCAGCCGCTCCTCATAAGACTTGTGCTCCAGACCCCTCACCAGCTTCGTCGCCCTTCTCTGGACACGCTCCAGCACCTCAATGTCCTTCTTGTAGTGAGGGGCCCAAAACTGAACACAGTATTCGAGGTGCGGCCTCACCAGTGCCGAGTACAGGGGCACGATCACTTCCCTGCTCCTGCTGCCCACACTGTGTCTGACACAGGCCAGGATGCTGTTGGCCTTCTTGGCCACCTGGGCACACTGCTGGCTCATCTTCAGCCGGCTGTCGACCAACACCCCCAGGTCCTTTTCCGCTGGGCAGCTTTCCAGCCACTCGTCCCCAAGCCTGTAGCGTTGCATGGGGTTGTTGTGACCCAAGTGCAGGACCCGGCAGCTGGCCTTGTTGAAGTGCATACAATTGGCCTTGGCCCATCCATCCAGCCTGTCCAGATCCCTCTGCAGAGCCTTCCGACCCTGAAGCAGATCAACACTCCCGCCCAACTTGGTGTCATCTGCAAACTTGCTAAGGGAGCACTCGATCCCCTCATCCAGACCATCAATAAACATATTAAACAAGACCGGCCCCAAAACTTGTGACCAGCTTTCAACTGGATTTCGCTCCATTCACCACAACTTTCTGGGCTTGGCCGTCCAAAAACCAGATGCAATCCCGAAGTGTCATAATCTGAAGAAAAATTCAGGGAATGACTACATAGCATTACTGTATCAATCTGAATAAAACAAAGCAGAATTTATATGCTAAACTAATCAAACATCCATTTGAAGTTTGAGATAACATTTTCTCTTTTTGAAGTTGAGCTATGCAGGATTTAATTTTTTAATTTACATGACATGACATTAACTTGCACAGTCCAAAATTTTTCCTGTATCCAATATTCATGTTTCTTGAACAGTACATGTAAATGAACCAGCAGCAGTCCTCAGGAAGGCACCTTACTCCAAGTTAGATGATACTGTTTCTGTGCTTGCAGGACAGAATTAGTAAGTTCAGGTCATACACAGATCATGCTTAGCCATGCAAGGCACATGTGAAAAATTAACTTCATACATTGAAACATACAAAAAATTCTAACAGAACAGATATTTGTTCATTCTCATTGACAAGATTCTGGAAAATCAAACCCCTACCTTTAATATTAGTAATTTCAACAGGTATTAATAGGTTCCCACATGGTTAGTTGATCATTTTTAAAAGCTCAACCTTTTAAAAGTTGTTTTTTCCTTAAAAAATGTATATCAATAAAAAGAATTCTTGGACAATTGAGTACTTCTTACAAGACCATGTATTATGCATTCTACAAGTTTCAAGTACACTCAAGAAGTTTCCATAATTAGAGAATATGTTTTTAAATCTCTTTGGAGCATATTGGGTCTAATCATAGGGCTGAAAGGTACCTGAGGAAATAACCTAGTCAATTTTGCTGCCTCAAGGAAGTATCAAATATACCTATATCATTCTTGATGAAATGTCTGTGTAATCTATTCTTAAGGACCTTCAGTGACGGGCATTTTATGGTCTTCTCAAAGAAATTATAGTAGTGCTGCTTGGTGTCCTTACATCAGACATTCTATGTCCCCGTGTAGTCCAAGAAAGTTTTACAGAGGTAGTAATCACCACCTTTCTCTTTTGCTTCTGCACTTTCAAGAATAGCTGGTTCTACTGCTTGTAACAAGAGACAAATATTGCAAATAAGAAGTCCAGGCTGGAAAGATGAAAATCCTCCAACTCTCAGGACTATACCATAGTAAATACAAAAATGTCCTACAATCCTAGGAAAGCTGTTAAATCTTGGTATAACTGGATAAATTTTGGTAGTGTGGGGAACTGTTGTTGGAAATAAATTGACATCCCTGGACAGTTCCTACTCTTAGGGTGTGGGTGAGTTAACATGATCTAGGCATTGAGAAATTGTTCTCTGTTGCTCTTTCTGTCCTTCAAGCGGAAACATCTTAAAGGTTTCCAATAATCGAGTCTTTAAGCTAGGTAGGACTAACGCAGGGTAGGCCTGTACAGCTAATGAGTTAATTATGGAAGGAAAACACATGGTTCTGTGATAAAAGCACGTATTGTTGGACACCAACCCCTGAACAAATGTGTTAATGTTTACCAGGGAAATAAAAATATTTGAGGCTGTAAAAGTTGTGAACTTCATTAAAAGTAAGCCTAGCAAAACACACTATATTATGTGCTAATGGACATTCTATAACAGTCCCTTTTCCCCACCACACTGCTGCCTCTCAAAAGGCAAGCTTGGAAAATACCTTTACTTTCTGAATATGCCAGAAGGCTTTCATTTGAAATGCTTGATTTGAAGTCGTTGAACCATTAACTGTTATCAATACCTTTTAGTTTGTGTTTTTTCCTGAGATGTGCATGTGGCTTGTCATATGCTAACAAATAGGTTGCGAACAGAGATATTACTGAATCCACACGACACTTTCAAAACTTCTAATAGGAGGTTACTGGGTTGCTAAAATATGGAAAAAGAATGTCCTGCTATTGTTCTATCTTGACTTCCACCACCGTATTGATTGCAAAACTTGGTTTTAAGACTTGAATTGAAATTGGCAGCCTTTTGCCAAGGAAGATCAGTACTTTCAGCTTAACTGTTGGTAAATTATTGATGTTCCATTTTAATTTCCTAAGAATGTTGCTTTCCCCTTCCTGATATATTTTGACTATATGTTACATCAAGTAAGGAAATGGATGAAGAGTGGTGTGAAAAAATTCAAAGAAAGCAGTATTATGAACTGACCTATCAAATGCAATGCTAATTTTTTACACTCAGTTTTCTCTGAGCAGTAATTATGGACCATTTTCGAAGGTGCATGTTTTTCTGTTATAAACATGATTTTATACATGTCAATTAATAAGAAAATTGTATTTTTTGGCAGCATTTCAGACTTCTACTTTGCTTTTTTTTAGGTGGTCCACATATAATTAGGAAACCTTTGGAAAAAAACAAACTGAAAAATTTTAGTGCAGATTATTAACATAGCATGCATTTTTATTTATTTGATTATTCTTTATTAAATAATAATGATCCTGATAAGGGTACCCAGATTTATAGAAAATGTGCATTTAACTGTCATTGTTAATTTAAGCATTTTTTTTCTAGTAACAGTATTACTCTGTTAATAAGAATATCACATACAGGGACAGTCAACAACTCACAAGTTTTTAAACTGGACTCTTTGATAGCTCTGTTCTGAAGAAGAATGGACAGGAAAATATTAAGAGTTTCAAATATTTCTTAATGAACTTCAGGTTCTCCAGGTGCTGTTTCTTTTAATCTCTTCCTATGGCCAGATAATCATAAAGTAGTAAAACTGGCACTACTTGCTTGTGCTATAAAGAAGTTGTAATCCATATATCAATTAGAAGTAAATATTGAAATAAATCAAGTTGTTTCTCCAAATGTATTTATAAAGAACATTATATTTGAGGATTAGGGTAAGAAAAAACAGCTACTCTTTATTATGAATTTTTTTTCACTTTTATAAATGATCTAGTTGTTAGAAACTGGATTAAAATTGAACAGGATGTATTTTTTTTTTAAAGACATGGGGGACATTACAAATTGACATTACGGAGGATTGAGCTGTCCTTTGCACAGAGTTTCCTTTCAGTGTCCATGAACTGTGTGACACCCCAGTCTGAACATAGGATGATTCAGTGTCATTGCAGAGCTCCTACGATGAACAGCAGCCACACTGAAATTCCCACTCCTCAGAACAGTCGCACACACTGGTAGACCTCTGTTTCCATTTCTGTACCTTGAATCCATTGCTTTCAATCAATTCAACATTACTGGATCAAGTTTCTATAACTTCTCAAGTTCAGCTTTTTATTGGATATTTATTCAAAAGAATAGATTCTTTAAAAAACCCCTGATTATTCCCAGGAGGGGAATAGAAGACAATTGTCTTCTACAATTAATGCAACCATTCTTTGTTAGCTGCAGCTTGTCACAGAAAGCAGCAAATAGGCTATCATACGCATCAAGGACTGCGAGAAGACTGATATTTTGCTGAAAGAATGTAATTTTTAACAGATCTACAATTCTGATTGGGGATATAACAAATTCCTGTTCTAGCTGAGCTCCTCAGAGCTCCTCTTCTTAGGGTTTCCTAGAGATACTTTAGATGAAAGTTGGTTTAGTGAAGTACAATGCTCCAGGGAGTAACTGACGCCTTGGACACAAAGTGCTATACAATCCAGTTTCTGAGGATTTTGACTTCTCAGTCCTTCATTTTTCTCAGGGAACCCTTTCACAAGGGCATGCTTTGGTCTGAAGCTGGTTTCAGGCCTGGGATCACAGAATCTGTCCTTGAGAGGTAAGACATTTTACTGCAATCTTTTTTTATGTATAGATATAAGAAACCAGATTGGAGACCAAAATTATTTAAAGAAATCTGAAAAGTCAGGCCCAGGGGGTGTCTTTCATGATAATACTGTTTCTTCCAAAGGAAAATGCCTCAAGCAGATTTTTCACATTGCCAGGTCCCACATTTTAGCATTTCCATGGGACTCTTCACACTAACTGATGTACAACTCATAGCCCATGGACTGGCTCGTTAGAAGACAGTTTGTTTCTCAGAATACAGAGTTCCATGGTTATATTAGAATCAAAGAATCATAGAATTGTTTAGGTTGGAAAAGACCTTCAAGATCATTGAGTCCAACCGTAAACCTAACTGCCAAATCCAACCATGTCCCTAAGCGCCTCATCCACATGTCTTCTAAATACCTCCAGGAATGGTGACTCAACCACCTCCCTGGGCAGCCTGTTCCAATGTCTGACAGCCCTTGCAGTGAAGAAATTTTTCCTAATATCCAGTCTAAACCTTCCCTGGCACAACTTAAGGTCATTTCCTCTAGTCCTGTCACTCATCACTTGGGAGAAGAGGCCAACACCCACCTCTCTGCAACCTCCTTTCAGGTAATTGTAGAGAGCGATAAGGTCTCCCCTCAGCCTTCTCTTCTCCAGGCTAAACAACCCCAGTTGCCTCAATCACTCCTCATCAGACTTGTGCTCCAGACCCCTCACCAGCTTTGTCGCCCTTCTCTGGACACGCTCCAGCACCTCAATGTCCTTCTTGTAGTGAGGGCCCCAAAACTGAACACAGGATTCGAGGTGCAGCCTCACCAGCGCCGAGTACAGGGGCACGATCACCTCCCTGCTCCTGCTGGCCACACTGTTTCTGATACAGGCCAGGATGCTGTTGGCCTTCTTGGCCACCTGGGCACACTGCTGGCTCATCTTCAGCCGGCTGTCAACCATCACCCCCAGGTCCTTTTCTGTGGGGCAGCTTTCCATATGTTATTACATACCCTGAAGACTTCAGGCTTCCGGGTGAATTTTCAGTAATCTTGCTACTGAGTGGAGAGTGTATCTGGATTTACAGGGGTACAACTGTCTTGCATGGCAGCCCAGGACTTTCTACTTCTCTTTGTTTTCTTACTTGGACCTACAAGTCAACTGTTATACATTGGCAGACATTCTTGTAGGGCATGTTGCATCTTCACCTTCATGAACCTTCTTACAGGCTCGGCATAAGCACCTGCAAGGAAATATCAATGTCTTTGGACCTGAATAGAGATGGAAGAACATATTTCTGTGTATTTAGACACCATTTCACATAAATGAGCAGGTCGCATACTGCAATGCCTGTCTGTCTTTCTTACCTCTCCCATACCATCTGGAAAAGATGTAAATCCAGTCTAGATGGGATACTGTAAATGAACAAGTTTGTGACATTGACGAATGGTGTGAGTGATACTGTGACAAAAGAAGATGAGCCATTTTTCAGAAAAGAAGGTAAGAAATAGTCAGAAGACAGTTTATCTGTATTCTTTCATGTCAAAGGCATTTAAATATAGTCAGAAGGATGTTAATATATGTTATAATTTGGAAGAAAAACCCTACAAACAAGAGAGGTGGAACAGAAGCAAGATAGGAATTGCAAAATTATAGAGTTAGAGGGATTCCCTTTGACTTGCAAGGGAAAGCCTGGCCAGTGAGGTTTTAAGCAAGAGTCTACTCATCCCCTATATAGTGTTTATTGTTTTGTCATTCTTTTTTTCCTTAATTTGGCAGTTTGCCTGTGTATAACCGAAATGATCTGGTGTCTCATTACCACTGCTATAACAGCAGTAACATGTCCCTTTAATTTGGCTCTACTTGATTTACGAACCAAAGAGTTCTTCCATTTTCATGCAGATTTCTGTCACAGATCTGGTGTTCCTTGTTGAATTAAAATTTTTGTTTGTATGCATTGTCCAAGTTCTTCAGTCTTCTTCCAGAAGATGGTTTCAGACACATCTTTTCTCATCTGGAGTGTAGAGGCAAAGGAGGACACAGACCCAGACCTCTAGAGTTTGAACAAATGAAAGTACATATCTGTGTACTGGGACCTGAGTGACCATTCTATTTTATTTTTCATTTCAAACAATCACAGACATGTATCACATTTTCTCTCATGTTGAAGTTCATTTGTAAAGGCAAAACAAGATATTTTGGCAAGTGTCCTGCTTAAGAACATTTTGTTTCCAGATCGTTCCTGAATCTTTGTGATGACACCCAGCACAGTACCAATCCTATCACATCTGTTCTCCATGCAGAGCAGCCAGATTCCTCACTCAAACTTAAAGTAACCTGCATCCTCTGCTAGAGTGTGCCGGGTGACTCTCAGGATTACAGTATAGCTGTGATAACCCAGTAAGACATATCTTTGTTAAGTGCAGGAAAGGCTTTAGCTGGTCTCATTTACTGAAATAAATGGAGGTGGTTTGTAATGCTCCCCTGAATCAAGAAAATCCCATTTTTCTTACTTAATTATTGGACATAAAGAAATCTGCCTTTTCAATAAGTTTTCTGAGCCCATTTTTTCAACTGGAAATGTACACAGGATATTTTCTACATCTGTCATGAACAAATTTCTGCAGTAGTCTTTGTTCTCCACCCAAAGATCCTGATCCTAGTGGGATCTGGTTTTAGTTATCTCCTTCTTGATATTCAAGTTTTTCAAGCCTATGACCACTTCCTCACTGTTACATGTCTCTGAAAACAATCCTTCTGGTGGTAAATACCTTTATGAGAAATGTGGGAGAGATTCAGATTGTTAAATACATCTCCCCATACAAAGCATTCTATAAATACAAGCTAAATTTCTGTAGTTTTTGCTCAAGGTAATGCCTCATTTTTGTAATCTAACACAATCCCACATTAGTTCATTAGTTAGTGTCTCATTTTTTTTCCTCAAACTTTAAGGTGCTCGTATCAAATAACTCCCCATACTTAGATAGTGGGTGAACTCTGCTTTCCATGAACAGGATGACAGACTTTAAAGCATGATTTTTTTCACATTCTGTATTGAGTTTGTGTGGTAAGGTTTTGGTAACGGGGGGCTACACGGGTGGCTTCTGTGAAAAAGCTGCTAGAAGCTTCCCCTATGTCCGATAGAGTCAATGCCAGCTGGCTCCAAGACAGACCTGCTGCTGGCCAAGACTGAGCCCATCAGCGATGGTGGTAGTCTCTGGGATGACATCTTTAAGAAAGGGAAAAACAACTGCGCAATGGCAGATGGAGAGGAGAGGAGTGAGAGTACTTGAGGGAAACAACTCTGCAGACACCAAGGTCAGTGAAGAAGGAGAGGGAGGAGGTGCTCCTCCTGCAGCCCGTGGTGAAGACCCTGTTGAGGCAGGCTGTCCCCCTGCAGCCCAGGGAGGTCCACGGTGGAGCAGATACCCACCTGCAGCCCGTGGAGGACCCCACGCCAGAGCAGGTGGATGTGCCCTGAAGGAGGCTGTGACCCCGTGGAAAGCCCGTGCTGAAGCAAGCTTCTGGCAGGACCTGTGGAACCATGGAGAAAAGACCCTGTGCTGGAGCAGGTTTGCTGGCAGGACTTGTGACCCCACGGGGGACCCACACTGGAGTAGTCCATTCCTGGAGGACTGTACCCTGTGGAGGGGACCCACACTGGAGCAATTTGTGAAAAACTGTAGCCCGTGGGAAGGACCCATGTTGAAGAAGTTCATCGAAAGCTGTCTCCCGTGGGAGGGACCCCATGCTGGAGCAGGGGAAGAGTGTGAGGAGGAAGGAGCTGCAGAAACAACGTGTGATGAACTGACTGCAACCCCCATTCTCCATCCCCCTGTGCTGCTCAGGGGGAGGAGATAGAGAAAATCGGGAGTGAATTTGAGCCCAGGAAGAAGGTAGGGGTGGGGGGAAGGTGTTTTTAAGATCTGGTTTTATTTCTCATTATCCTACTGTGATTTTGATTGGTAATAATTTAAACTAATTTCCCGAAGTCGAGTCTGTTTTGCCTGTGATGGTAATGGTGAGTGATCTCCCTGTCCTTATCTCAACCAGTGAGCCTTTTGTCATATTTTCTCTCCCCTGTCCAGCTGAGGCAGGGGAGTGATAGAGTGGCTTTGGTGGGCACCTGGTGCCCAGCTAGGGTCAACCCACCACACATTCATAGCAAAATATCCAAGATGACTGATTTCTAAGCAAAAAAGAAATTGCTTATGCTCCCAGTTGTCATTTTGCAAGCTCTGTGGTATCTGTTCTAAAGAGCAAGAAGAATTTGGAAACAACAGGGGAGAGAGGAAACTACAGCATGTACCAGAAAGCTCAAACAAAATGTGGCTAAAAATGAAAGGGAAGCCAAGACAGATTTCTGCAGCTGGAAGATAGGCAATTTGGGCTTACAGTGTTGATTGGTCCTAAGACACATGCTTTGATAATAAAGATACAGAAGTCCTGCAGGTCTCTTTGGCTTTTCCACAGGTTGCACATTGTGAGTCTGTCAGAGCCTAGCTCTGCAAATGTGTGCATTTTTGGGCTTTCCCCCCCCTGTTTCTCACATAGTGAAATTTTAAGTTACACTGTGCTATTTGCAAAGAGCAAGATGCAACTGAATTTTTTTTTGTATTGCAAGTAGGTTTCGGAACAAACCTTACAGACTAATGAGCCCAAAAAGCTGGAAAGAAGTAGACAGTTGTAGACAAGGTAGAAAATTATATTGGAAGCTGCTGTGATCATGATGGCAGTGAGGCAGAAAGACATATGTGACCCACACAGAGAAGCTGACTATATATTCTTAGCCATGGGATTTACAGAAAATAGGGACAATTTTTTAATGGTTACTATTATGGTCCCAACCCAGGTTTTCATTTCTGTGTTGTCCCATGTTATCATGCCACAAATGGAATTTCTCTGGGGTTGAATTCTGTGAAAAATACTTTGATCTGGTAGCTTGCACCTTAGATAACAACACATTCTATTTAGATGGCTGAATTCAGACAGGTCTTTATAAATCTTAATAAACTAATTCAGCTGAGTTAAGTCTGGATTGCTAACCATTTCTCAACACGACGCCACAAAAAATAGGAAATGCTGCAGACTCTCTGCACAGGAACATAGATCAGAACAGAACTGGAAAATCTTCCACATCAGTCAAAATGCATTTTTGCTTTTTTATCTGTTTTATGCCAGGGGGTTGTTTCATTGTTTTTTCCCAATAAAAAGGTGGGGGCATTTATTTTTGTATAATATATTTTTAATCTTATCAGAAGAAAAGGACTGAAGTATTCTGTTCTGAAATTGCCAAAATAGGATTTTTTTACAAATATTGTTGAAATGTGATCTCCTTTCCTTCTGAGACCACATTCTAATGATGTTAACAAGATTTCACAAAGCTTTTAGAGAATGAGTCAGCCTAAAGCAGAGAAGCTTAAAACTGAATGGAAAATCTTACAGCGCATCTGGATGATAAGCTTTGAGTTTATGTGATTTTTAGTTGCCAATACGCAACAATACATAAAGAGGTTTCAGAGGGAGACATCTGATGCTGCTCTCTGCCAAATTTCATGTTTTGCTGACATCCCATGGATGTTCCAGAGGTGAAATTCAGAATAGTATCTAATCTGATGATTTTTGTTTTCAAACCAGGGTCCCAGTATTTTGAAATAACAGTCTGGCTTGAAGAAGTTTCTTAACTTTAACTTACACAGAGCTGTAGGTAGTCCATATTTTAGTTTATTCTTTTCAATTTCAGTTTAGTGCACAGGAATAAAATCTTTCTAAAGACATAGTCATTTACATTTCAAGCACTGCAAAAAGTATAGTATTTTCAATTATTTAGTATCTGTAGCTATACTGCTTACTCGATGACAGTATTTTAGTCTCTGTAAACTTTCTTAGTTACTAGCTTTACTGATCCTACTGTTGATAAAAGACTGTCATGTAAATTTGTACCCACTGATGATTTTCTTTCTCTCAAATATCCTCAGAACCATGCAAGCTGGAAATATGAGTAATTGCCCACATTTGCTGAGAATTGTCTATTAAATGTACTAATTAAAAATGATTTATCAAAATATGCTTGATTTTGTATGTGTATAAATGGCATTATTTTGCACATTATACTGATTTGTAGTGTATTTATGATACTAACTGAATAGAAAACATTGTTTGAATTTCAAAAATACTTTCGAACGTTATATTCAAAATCATAGAGGAAGGATCTGAAATTATGCACAGCAATAAAAATAATTAGTATCTATATTTGTTTGAATGGTTCTTCTTTTCCTTTTCTCCTTTTATTAAATGTTAGCAGGTTGTAAATGGTGGGATCATACTCTCCCTTTTTGACTGAATAATGGATTCTTTGCTGCACACTGAACATGTTTATTTACTATAAAGAACATAGCAAAATTAATAGCAGCATTATGTAGCTGTGATAGCCAAGGTTATAAGACAGACAACCTGACATAGTTTGAAAAGAGTAGAAGGTTGAAGATCTCAAGCCCTTTCTCAGGCCTGATAAAGACAGAGCAAACATTAAACTAAGTGGGTAGTAATTGCTCTGGATATAATTGAATTATATTAATAAGCTAGGAAATGTTGAGAATAATAGTAAGAAACTAGGGAGATAGAGAGGGAAAGAATGCCTATGTGCATTCTTATTCTAAAAATGGGTGCTACTTCCAGCACATTTGAGCTATAAATAGTATGCAGAAATGGTGAGAAATTTGAAGCATATAAGATGATAGGAAGGAAATTCTAGTGGACTATCAAAAAACTCCATACTTTAGGCCAGAATTTCACTTATCCTGCAATATTGTACACATTAGTAAACAAACTAATCTCCTGAAAGATTAGTTTTGAGGTTTGGAATTATTATTTTTTCACTTTAGCTAGATTGCAGCCAGAGTAATTCTTTCCAGTGTATGCTTGGCTCATGTTAGGCTTGAGAAAGGGCTTGAGTGCCCTAAAGCTTGGTCTTTCCCTTTTTCTGACTGCACCATTTTGTCTAATAAAAGGTATAATCTCTTTCTAGATGTTGATTTTAAGAAGTGATGGACTGAAAAAGAAGAGATGGTGTCCGCCCTTATACCATGGAAATAATTTCTAAAATGACCACTGATACTGGTAGAAGTCTGGTCAAGTTAGAAACACTGTAATTTTTTTTATGTCTGATAATGACATTATTAATGATCACAGACATTTCTCATTTTTCTAGACTAGTTCACAGTCATGTGGGTGAGTGCTATTAGCCTGCATACAGCAGGGGAGATCAGCTGATGTGTAAAGCCTTTCCTAAGCTTAATTGGCTAGTTTTGCATTTTGCAGATGTTAGATTTCCAAATCAATAATCCTGTAAATGCACACAAGCAGCTCTGATGAAACACAGAATTTGATTTGATGCTGCTTTGGTGAGACAAATCTCATTTGCAATGGAAGATGTTGAACCTGAAGAGAATGTGCCCCTGCAAATTCTCTTACCCAAGGGTAAATTATAAAATTGAATGTCAAGGTCATCATGACAGACAACATGTGCCTTGCAGAAAATGAAACTGCTACCTTATATACTCTATTTTTTAATACTTTAATGAAGCCTGTTTGAAGGGTTGGTTTTTTTTTTTTTCTTTTTATACATGGATTTCCAGTCCACATGGCAACAATAGCAGCTGAGGTGTGTAGCTGTGTTTTGCGTCAGCAGAAGTAGGCTCCGCCGATACTGCAGAGAGTGCAGCTGCACTGGGATCTGCCTTTTGCTGAGAGCAGATAGAGGGTGGTGTGGCAGTTGCTATGGCAACCGGCTCTGCTTCAGAGCCGCCAAAGGGCGCTCGGCACGTTTGGAAATTGCTTCCTTCTCATTAGGCTTCAGCAGTGAAAAAGTTGATGCCTGCAGCTAAATATCAATGAATACATTTAGTTTGAAAATTGAATTACATTTTTAGGCTGCTTCTTGGCATGTGATTGAGACGAAATAGATTGTAACAGCAATAATAGAAGCAAACGGTTTACTCAGTATTTTTCAGGTTTGTTTTTTACAAGAAGAAGAGATGTCTGCCTGCACACATTTCACACAAAGTAATTTTATAATAGTTCCACAAAACATTGTCTGTGAGTATGGAACTTGAAGGGAGGGGCCGGGTACAGTATGATAACAAAGTAATACGGGAAAATCTTTTT